>NW_024582422.1:605071-720803 GCF_018398535.1 Haplochromis burtoni
TCCACATCTACACCTAAACAGAGGTGGGCAGCACCCACCCAGGTGAAAACTAAAAACTCTTATTTTTACAGAGTACTGCAAAGGCAGCAGCAGTGACACCAGGCCACGCCCCTGAGGCTGCTTCCTTCACACCAGAAAGCAGCTTCCACAAACATATTATTGTGATGTAAATAATTACCGCTGACATGAAAATCATGTAGTTCAAAGCTGCTGCTTTGAGGCCGCCATGTTTATGTGCTGAGGTCTAACTGTGCGCAACCAAAAACCACACACACACAGACACACACACACGCTCGCGACAGATTAGCCTGCAAGTTAAGCCACAGGCCACTGTAATTATAGGTAATTCTCCTCTCCCTGCTGAAGCTTCTCTCATTAATTGATCATTAATAAACAAATTGTCATGACCACTGATCAAAGCCCATCAATGGCTCACTGGATCAAGTTCTGATCAGGTTCTGATCCACTGTGGCCAAAGCGCTTGCTCATCAGGGCTCATATCATTGTTGGGTTTTCTCTGTCTTATTGTAGGCCTTGATTGTTTTTTTCTAAAACATAGCTATGCGGATAGATTTTAATTCCAGGAATGAGCTGACATTGTTTAATGTGCCCACTTCACTTTCATCCACATGGGAGGAAGTCCCATGCTCATTAGGTCTTGTGGTGTCATATTACTCCAGTTTATTGTGGTAATCTAGTAGCATGAGGTTAGCCGATGTCTTTGTAGCTCCTGTTCTGCCTGCAGCCTGCTGGAGTAGAGATGCTGGGAACCCTGTGCATCAGGAGGAATTATAGAAGTTCAGTTTCAGCATCATTCACACAAAAGCAGAAAGTTCAAGGAAACAGCTCCAGATTTCTCAGATAGCCAAGGAGTGACTACCTACTACTATAAGCTGTGTAGAATAATAATGAACAGAATGATATAATCAAATATGCAAAGAAGGAGTAGGACCCTCCACTCCCACTCACACAAAAACACAGCCCCATTCATTTACCCGTCAATTTGTAAAAACCAGGAAGATTGAAAATGAATAATATATGCACAATAATAATAAAAGAAAGTGCTGGATAAGATTAAAAAGAAGCAAAAACCTGCTTTCTGATTGCTTGCTTGCTTGTTTGCTTCCATAAAGGTACTTTTCGCAGCGACCCTCTGCAGACACTGACTGAAACTTTGACCACCAAGGGGCAGCATCTGTAACATTTTCAGAGTGTGTTGCTGTCTAAAGTTTTTATAATGGCCATTTCTCAGTACGCAAGAACGCAAGTCTATACTTGCATTCTTGCTAGTCCATACTTAGTAAGTTCACACAGGAGTCCATACTTCCCAAGAACATAACGCGATCATTCTATGGCACTGTACTTGATGACATCACAACTCCAGAGTTTGTTTAATATTTGCAATGGAAATTACACATTATATAAAAAATTACATCCTGTCTACTAGGCTTCATACAGTTACACAGAAAGCACAGGAACAAATAAAAAACTGAAATAAACCAAACATTAACATTAACAATGAATGAAAGACTTGGATGCAAAAATTGTGATTGGCTGTTTTGGTCCCCAATCAGCTCGCTAGCTACTCCATTCTGGAAACACTGTCCAAAATGTAGCTAAATCCAGTGGAGTGGTTTGGTTTAAACTAGATTAAAACCAACAATGGTCTTAAAAATTATATATTTTAAAATAAAATAATTAAACATACTAACTCTAAATGGGTTGAGCTACACTATGGACAGTGTTTCCAGAATGCAGTAGCTAGCTAGCTGATTGGAGCCAATCACAATTTTTGCATCAAAGTCTGTGATTGGTTGGTTTTGTGGCACATTTATAAAGGTGAACTGAGTGAGAGGGGCTGTTGTGTATATGGATAATAGCAAACACTGAAATACATTTCTTGCATGCAGCAATAAATTTTGTTCGCTCAAATTAAGCTTTTATTCACTCAAAATATTTCTTCCTCAAAATGCAACATTTGCACTTGCAAAAATTATTTATGTGCGCTCACAATAGAGGCACAAAATAACGCCATACCAGTCAGAAGTTCTCACCTGAAAATATCTTAAAAGTTTATTTTGTGTCAGATAGAGTCATATTTCAAACTTTTTAGCCACTCTCCTTTGCAAGAACGCAAGTACGCGTGCTGAGAAACGGCCATTCTCTTTAGCCCCTCCCTTTAGTTCCCTTGGGTAGCTTTACAGTGACTCGCTGCGCCATCTTGTGGTTTAAAAGGGTATTACATAAAAGCCGCAGTCCAGCTCCATATCCACAATCCACAGTCATAACGACCTATGTATCTAACTGGTAGTAAGGAAGGGACTGATGGAGGCTGCGGGTAGAGGTGGTGGGGGGAGGTGGACCTCGATGATCAGTGTGAGAACCAAGCTCACGTCAAGGAGTGAAAATTTCAACTTACAGTGGAAATGTGATAATTGACTGCATACAGTTTTATCATGTTTATTGTGTTTACACCTGTTTCAAATCAAATCAAATCAAATCACTTTTATTGTCACATCACATGTGCAGGCACACTGGCACAGCACATGCGAGTGAAATTCTTGTGTGCGAGCCCCACAAGCAACAGAGATGTGCAAACACAACAACACAAACGAGCAAAATACAAGAATGGCCAACCTGAAACTAATAAATATATGTACAATATATAATAGTGTATGCATTTCTGGATGTGTATACTAAATATTTTCCTACGTGTGTGTGTGTGTGTGTGTGTGTGTGTATACACATTTTTACAAATTAAATAGTAAAAAAAAAATAAATAATAATAATAATAATAATAATAATAAAATATATAAAATATACAGAGTTGAATATGTGCAAAACAAGTGGCATTTATATACAGTGATGGAGTGCATAATGTTAAAGAGGAGGAGAAAAAGTCGATCCTTGTATTTTCACGCTGGACACTGGAGGGTGGAGTAGGTGGTGCAGCTGCTTCCACTGCAGACACATCATGTGAGCAGCTTCCTCCTCCTCTGCCTCAGCCCGCTTTCAGCTGCGCGGTCGTCACAGCGCAGGCGCAGTGACTCAGGCGCGTGGCTGAGAGACCTCCTCGGTGCTCGCCGCGCTCGTCAGAGGCTCAGCTGATGGCGCAGAGATGATGGCCGCATGGATCCTCCTGAGCTGTGCTTGGGGACAGGGCATGCGCGCGGAGGACTTCGCGATGGAGGAGCTGGCCACGGAGAAGGAGGCGGAGGAGAGCCACCGGCAGGACAGCTTTAACATGCTGACCTTCATCCTGCTGCTCACCCTCACCATCCTCACCATCTGGCTCTTCAAGCACCGGCGGGTCCGTTTCCTGCACGAGACCGGGCTGGCGATGATCTACGGTGAGCCTCGCCTTTACGCTTAACGGCACGCTCGCGCACGCCGACACCGCACTCTTTGCGTGATTCGGTCAGAGGAGGAGACGTGGCCGTTATTTTTAAGACAGTGCAGAGCCGCCGACGCGCGTGCGCGTTTCACATCGAGCTGCCGGTTCGGTGTCAGCGCGCTCCTGTGCGCGCACCTCTCTGACTGAGCAGAGATCAGCCGAGCAGCTGCTTCAAGAGTCCAAGTGACACCAGCCGGCAGTCACACACACACACACACACACACACACACACACACACACACACACACACACACACACACTCTACACACACACACACACACACACACCACTTATAACAACCCTGTTATAACCTTGCTGGCGGTAGTGTGTGTGTGTGGGCTGATTTGGAGCCTCAGCCCAGCCTGGTTCTTCTGCTGAGGCTGTCCTGCCTCAGCAAACATGGAGAATGATGACATGAACAAAGATCATCAGATAATGTGCGAATGTCTCTGATCACCTGCAGTGATTAGTCAGAAGGCCTGCTGGTGTGACACATCTGCACGGTCCCAGTGATGGAGGCCGTCTGTCCAGCGTGTCACTCATTAACCACACATGTCCTCCGAAGAAGGCAGACTTTGATTTGTTTGGACCTAAAGCTCCAAGGCAAACATGGCTCTGGTGATTTTCCAAGTGTGGTGTCTGTGCTGCACAGGGTC
The DNA here is from genome assembly GCF_018398535.1 of Haplochromis burtoni. Lineage (NCBI taxonomy): Eukaryota > Metazoa > Chordata > Actinopteri > Cichliformes > Cichlidae > Haplochromis > Haplochromis burtoni. Next base: position 609,122 of record NW_024582422.1, read on the forward strand.
AAAAACAGGAAACAGGCACTGCGCTCACAGCTGACGTTTGCTTCTTTAACACCGTTTCATGTTTCATTACTACTTATACATGCACACCACATGTACTAATATCTGTCAGCCATACTCTGCAGTTAATTGAGTGACGTTTAACTTCCAGTTAGGCGAACAAGTTCACACAGGAACCTCAGACCATTTAAAGGGTGCTGGAGGAAGCAGGTGGCCCCCGATTTAAAGTTATTGTGGGCTGAACTGACGCTGTATTTACTGTAACCTCACAGGAGATCTGTTATTGGTCAGAAGATGTAATTAACATGGTCCAGAGGTGCAGTTCAGGGACTCTGGTTAGCTGAGGTGAAGCCGAGCAGACAGCCACAGTTAACTGTGTTGCCATCCACCTGTCAGAGAGACTTTTACACAAAAACACACCCTGAGTAGCCTTGATTATGTAATGTTATCCATTATTCTTCTACTGATTCTAAGGTCTGGTTAAGGACATCTTGTTCAGACTTTCTGACCTAGAGACTCATTCTAACCATTATCAGTGTGTGTAAGCATGCTGCAAAATATCTCTCTGCACTCAACATGCACCTGCAATATTTCAAATCCAGACAATAACGCGGAATGAAGCTCTCAGCCTTTAAAATACCGAGCGCCAACTCGTTTATGAGCACATTTGCATAGTGTATAAATAAAATGAATAAAACAGCTTTATTTAATGATTAACATAAAAAGTCAAACATTTTCAACACTAACACTGGTCAAAGAGGCCACGCCCCTAAAACACAAACTTGGGTTACCTACCTAGTTTATCAAGGTCAAGATGAACTTTATTATCTCCAAGGGGCGTTTGCTTTGTAGCCACCTGCATAAATAACACACATAACACATACACCCAAAACACAAACCACATAACACAATCTAAAAAATTAACAGTGGTAGGAACAAGTGAACCACGAGGCAAAGAACCTCCACCCTGAAGCCAGTGAGACAGTCGGTGTTCCAGTCTGCTGGTACTGATCCCCTATGGTTGGACAGAAGCTTAAAGAAGCCCTGAGTGCTTTAACATGAGCATCTATGGGAACTCCTCCACCCTCCAGCACTCCAACATAAGTACATAAATCTGAAAAACAGAGCCGATCCCAGATCACTTTACACTGCAGTGTATAAATAAAACTGAAGGGTTGTTGTGGAGTCCACCGGTTAAACCTGTGATAGTGTAAGAAATGCTGCTGCAGCTTCATGTTGTTGACGATGAGACGCAGCCTCAGACGTTAGTCCTGATTTTACTTCCTGCTGAAAATCCGAGAACAGAAAAAGTGAAACAGCAAGTGGTTTAATTCTATATGTGTGTGTTTGTGTGTCTGTGTGTGTGCCTGTGTGTGTGTGTGTGTCTGTGTGCGTGCGTCTGTGTGTTTTTGTGTGTGTGGGTGTCAGTGTGTGTCTACATGTGTGTGTTTGTGTGTCTGCATGTGTGTGTGTGTGTTTGTGTGTGTGTCTGTTTGTGTGTGTGTGTTCTTCAACCTCCTAAGACCCAAACTCTTCCACTGCATGCATTTTTAATTTCTCTTTGATATTTGGTCATATTGGGGCCCGATGAATGTAAAAACAAAGAATTACCAGATTTTTTTTTTTTTACCTTAATTTTGTTTTGAAGAAAAATAAGAGCCACATATGAGGATATTCGTTTAAAATTTTGGTAGAACAGTAGCAATATAATGTCCTTGTAAGTGGATATCAGGCTCTTGTGGAGCAAAGTTGAGTATTTTGGTCTAAATAACCCAAAATGTGATGTCCGCATATGTGGACGCCAGGTCCTAGGAGGTTAAAGTGGCCCCTTTGCTTCCTGGACATGTATCTATGAAAACAGACTGATGGAAAATCAGGTCCAGCAGTCTGTGACTGAGACCAGAAACAGAGACACGAGGTCCCCACTAACCTTTCGGTATTTCTGTTTGTTTCTCTCAGGTTTACTGGTTGGCGTGATTCTGCGTTATGGCATCCCAGCCAACAGCTATCACAACAAGACGCCAGCAAGCTGCTCGCTGAGGGAGGGACCCACCAGCACACTGCTGCTGAATGTCAGCGGGAAGTTCTTTGAGTACACGCTGAAAGGAGAGATCAACTCCCGCGAGATACACAACGTGGAGCAGAACGACATGCTGCGAAAGGTGAGGAAGGCAAGGAAGTACGCTGGCATCGCTCACATCCGCCTGGCAACTTCAAACTTTGTGTCTTTTCCAGGTGACCTTTGACCCCGAGGTCTTCTTCAACATTTTGCTGCCTCCCATCATTTTCCATGCGGGCTACAGTCTGAAGAAGGTAAGAGTCACCTGCTGTGTGTGGACGGGTGGGGCTGTGCGTGTGAGCAGAGGAACGGCGATGCTCTGACTGCTTCACCTGTCTCCATGTTTACATTTAAAGCATAGCAGGTGATGCTTTCACAGCAAGGTCACATCTAACCTGATAACATAACGCACTCATGAACGATATCAAGGTTACGCCAGAATAAATAGGCGGAGCCACACAGACATCCACCAGCAGCTCAGGCGCTCCAGTCTGACCAATAACACTCCAGGGTGGGTCGCTAGGAGGCAAGTCTGATGAAAAATATCAGCCAATGAAATTGGAGTGAACCTGGCCATCTTTCCTGATCACCTAACCGACTTTTCCAAAAATCTTTCATGAACCCAGAAGAACCTGCAGGTAAACACACCTGCCTTCATCTGTACTGTGGTGCTGCTTATGTGTGCTGTGCAGCTGAAGAGTACGTGAGCAGCATTTTGTGCTTTTCTTGTGAAATTGTTTTTCATGCTGGATCTGCTGATTCAGCAGGAAACAGGAAACAGGAAGTAAGAAGAGCATTTTTGTCTGGCGTTGATGTTTGGTTGATGTGTGAGTAAGGAGGGTTGGATGCAAACAGAACTGAGCGCCGACCTGTACAGGCTCACGTCCTTTAGAAACCTGACTCAGCACTTAGAGAGCTGAGCGCGCTCCGTGCGGCAGCCAGCCGCTGAGGCCTCTGATTGGCTGCCTGGCTGGGTGAGTGTGAGGAAGAACCACATATCTTCTTCTCTTTCTTCTTCTTGCTTCTTCCAGAGACATTTCTTCAGGAACCTGGGCTCCATCATCACCTACGCCTTCCTGGGCACCGCCGTCTCCTGTTTCGTCATTGGGTGAGTAAAAGCCAGGTGTGACATCACCTTTGGTTTGCTGCTGCATCACGCAGTCACTGACGTGTCATACCTGTTCCCTCCGCAGGAACCTGATGTACGGCGTGGTCAAGCTGATGCAGGCAGTGGGTCAGCTGACGGGGAAGTTTTACTACACTGACTGCCTTTTCTTTGGCGCCATCATCTCTGCCACGGACCCAGGCATGAACACGAGCACGGAAAGGAGGACGGCGTGCATGAGTGTGAACGCGAGCAAGGTTTTCAGTGTTTTCTTTGTGTCTCCGCAGTGACGGTGCTGGCCATCTTTAACGAGCTGCACGCTGACGGGGATCTGTACGCGCTGCTTTTCGGCGAGAGCGTCATGAACGACGCCGTAGCCATTGTGCTGTCCTCGTGAGTTCATGCCTCGCTTTTCCAGCTGTGGTTTCTAGTGACCACCTGTGGGGGCTGCAGGCAGTGCTCTGGCTCCCCCTGCTGGAAGATCACAAGTCACCTTTGACTCGTGTTTTTGTGTTTCAGGTCCATCGTGGCATACCAGCCGGCCGGCGCCAACACGCACCAGTTTGATGCTTCGGCTTTTTTCAAGTCTGTGGGGGTTTTCATTGGCATTTTCAGCGGCTCCTTCGTGATGGGCGCGGCCACGGGAGTGGTCACCGCTCTCATATCCTTTCAGAGAAGTCAGCGCCCACCACACGACCCCCCTCACCCCCACCCTCCGCCCAAGTACAGCAGATATTCACATAAACCTGAAAAACACACGTGAACTCCTTTAAAAGCTGAACCCAGGTGAGCGTCCAGTCTTAGCACTGATCCTGGTCCCTGTATCCAGCTGTGATCTATCAGCAGTTTAATATCTGTGTAAACCTTCGGCCTCACATCAGCAGTTGGAACAGATGTGAGCTCAGGTGAGAGCAATTGAACAGTCCCTTTTCCAGCTGTGATTTTTCTGGGTCAGATTATTTTCTAATAGTCAGATTTTAGCTCCCTGAGTGGAGGTCGTGGTTGTGAGGTGGACAAACATCTGTATAATAATCTGTATTGTAATTGTATTGTAATAATTGTAATGTATAATAACACTGATCACACAAATTTAGGTCCTGAGAGAGAGGTCCTGAAGCAGGTTGTGAGGATGAGTGGGTGGGTTTTAAAGGTGGATGCTGAGAACCTTTGACGTAGAGGTAAAGCCGTACGTGTCTTCAGTAAATATTGTAAGCTTACTATACAGGACAGATCATCTGACTGCGGGGGTGGGGCTACGTTCACATTTGCCAACTGGTGTCTCAGTCCCGTGTTTACGCTCTTTGACCGGAACCTTACGTCACCAAGTTCACCAAGCTGCACTGCTTCCCGCTGCTGGAGACGGCCCTCTTCTTCCTCATGTCCTGGAGCACCTTCCTCCTCGCCGAGGCTTGCGGCTTCACAGGTGAGCTGACCTGTCACAAACATCAGCCTTGCCATTTGACCATCACCGGGCGACTCGCTTCACATGCAGCACTTCGTCCTGTTCACAGATTTACACTGTTCCGTTCCGCCCCACGTTTATCATCAGAATACATCATAAAATGTTATTCATAGAGCGCTTATACAGGAAACAGTCAGCTGTAAGGATGTGTTACAGGCACACTGTCAAATCAGATCCAAACAGCACCATCCACTGCTAACAAGCTAGGAAACGTCACCTGAAAATGTAGAAGAACATTTTACAAGAATCAAAACTGCTCCATTTATTTCCATCCAAGAAAAAAAAGAAATCTGCATCAACACAATAGATATTCAGCTGTCATCCATTGACTGTCTGCGATGGCTGTGGGTGACACAACCTGCACAGGTGTGAGTGAGAATTTCTGCTTTATCCACGCTTTACGTTCACTGCACCTCAGAAAGATTACACACCTGCTTAAAGCATCCTCACAGATTTTGTGTTACGCCCCCCCCCACACACACACAGATGTGGTCAGGAGTCAGAATGGATTCAGATATTCAAAATAATCTGATGGCTGAGGTGGGAGGACAGTGGTGCAGTGGTTAGCACTGTTGCCTCACAGCAAGAACGTTCTAGCTTGGACTCCACATCCACTACTATGTGGGCGGGGCCTTTCTGTCTGCATGTTCTCTCCGGTTATGCCAACTTCCTGCCACAGTCCAAACATGCCGTCAGTGGGGTTTTAACTGGTGATTCTAAATTGCCCACAGGTGTGAGTGTTTGTCTGTCTCAGGCTAGGCCAGGTGTGTCCCCCCCCCCCCTCTGGGATAAGAGGAAGAGGATGGATGGCTGAAATTTGGCATTGTGTATTTCAGCTGGCTGTGTGTGTGTGTGTGTACGTTGTCCTGCAGGCGTTGTGGCCGTTCTGTTTTGTGGCATCACGCAGGCTCACTACACCTACAACAACCTCTCTGAAGAGTCCACAAAGCGCACCAAGCAGGTATGTGAACATGTGACCCCACCCCCGCCCATGCCCCCCCAGCCATCTGGCGCCTGGGCCAGATGGTGCCTGCCCGATGAGCCGGCTGTGACCTTAATTTCCCCCCCTGACTGCTCAGTTCCATGTGGGGGGGTTGGTCTGAGGGACAGGATGAGATTAGCAGGAACACAGTTTGGATCTGTACATGGCACTGCCATTGAAAAAGGGGCGGTGTCACGGAGCAGCAGGAAGTTTACTGCCTCTCAGACAGAGTCATTTTAGGGAACGCCCCTGGATCCCTCCCAGGAGGCCTGGTTCAATATACATTTCTGTTTTTAAGCTTTAAACTTGAACACAGTTTTTATTCTGTGTTTGTCTGCGTCAGCTGACTCAAGCTGGAATCACGTCCTTTATATTTTTATTTTCTCGCACTTTGTTTGGATAGAGGACAGTATAGTTCAGTTTTTATTGTTATTTTACTTAAATAAAGTTTTATCACACCAGTAATAACCCTGAAGTGGGCGACAAGATAAAATTCATACACAGAAGTGATAAACTGTTAAATCGTCTCACTAACACTACAAATGTAATATTAGAAGTTTCTTCAGATAAGCAGCTGAACTGAGATTAACTAAACATTTCTCAGTTGGTCTCCAGTTACTGCAAAGAGTGGATCATTATAGCAATTCATCATTAAATGCAACATTATCTGTTCTGCTAACCTAAAGGCATGATGGGGCTCATCCTGTTTACTGTGTAACCACATTCACATATTTTATGATTCTAAATGATGATGAATATTTTTAAACTGCAGCTTTTTGAGGTTCTTCACTTCCTGGCTGAGAACTTCATCTTCTCCTACATGGGCTTGGCTCTATTCACCTTCCAGAATCACATTTTCAGCCCCGTCTTCATCATTGGAGCCTTCGTATCCTTTCTGAGCTTCTCTCATTGTCAGAGTAGTACCTGCAGCACTGAGAAAGCTACCTGCTGCACCCTCATTTCCTCTTTTTTCACATATTGGTCACGCTTGTGTGTTTCAGATCATCCAACTAATGTTAATATTAGACAAAGACAACTGGGGCAGTTTTTAAAAGATGATTTCAATTTTCAAGGGAAAAAGGGTTATGTAAACCTACCTGCCTCTGTAATCCTTTCCAGACTGATAGAGGTCAGTTCTCAGCTGTTTCTTTACATCTTTTAGCTTCACTTTGTCAGACAACTTCTATTTTGTGATTCAGCAGCTTTGACAGTGATCAGGCCTGGGTGTGGCAGTGACACTGAACAGATCTCAGATCTTTGTCTAGTATTAAAGTTTATTTGATCATCTGAAACATGTACGTGAAACACTAAGAAACCAGGCAGGGCAGTAGATGGAGCTCAGTACGCTCTAGTCTGATTTGTCCCTTTTGATATTTTTGTGTGTGACCTCACATATACCACAAACATCCTTTCTTTCCAGCATTAAAACTTCTTAACCCGGGCCGTCAGATTGCCATTTTCATCGGAAGAGCTCTGAATATCTACCCGCTCTCCTTTCTTCTCAACCTCGGTCGAAGGCACAAGATCAAAGGAAACTTCCAGCACATGATGATGTTTGCAGGTATGAGGAGCGCTTCCTGTCTCTGTAGTTCTAGCTCATCGTGTCGGGCTGGGTGGTTTCAGGATCTCTTTCTGCAGGTTTGCGTGGGGCGATGGCGTTCGCCTTGGCCATACGCGACACAGCTACGTACGCCCGTCAGATGATGTTCACCACTACGCTGCTCATCGTCTTCTTCACCGTGTGGGTGTTTGGAGGTGGAACCACACCCATGCTGTCCTGGCTGCATATCAGGTTAGAAAATCAAAGTGCTGCACTGCCTTCACGCCTGTGAATAATAACAGAAAATTTTAAATATTCCAAGAAAAGAAAAGACATGACACGACCTGCTGAGGTCACCTGAAGCAAGGTGTGAGTGGTGGTTGAAACACCTGGGAAGAATCTCAGAGTGGACTGTGACAGTTGGTGTCATAGGCCACCACTTTTGGTCAATGATGACCGTTTACAGTGGACATAGATGGGCTCTTTACTCCTCTTTCAGACCATCTGTGTCCTCTGTCCAAAAACATTGATGTCTTCGGCGAGTGGCCTTTGACCTTTGCAGTGCAGATGTGCAGCAGAGTGTTGTGTTGTGCCATGTGTTTGTGGAGTGGCTGTTTGGTTTCTCCTCCCTGCACTGCAGACACTTTATAGGATTACTGTGGCTCAGCCCATTGTAACACTCTGTAACTGTGTGTGTGTGAGAGAGAGGATGAAGTGTGTCTCTTTTCTATATGCCTAAGTTTTGTTGTTTAGCAGTGTGTTTCATTCTGTATTTTTGTTTATTTTATTTCTAAGATAAATCTGCAAAATTTCAGAGACGAGAACTAAAATTTAGGACTGTGTGTGAATTTTATACACAGGTAGAATATCTGCACATTTAATCAGGTTTTCCAAGTTTAAGGAACCATGATGTTTCCAAGTCTTTGTATGCAGTGGTGAACATCATGGCACTGATGTACATTACTGAGACCTCCGTAATTAAATTGTTGCAAATTTGACTCTATTCACACTTTTTAAATTGTGTTTTTAATGCAAGTTGTAATTAGTTGTTAGTTAGATAAGTTTTCTATTATTATACCTAAATTGTATTATTATACCGCTTCTGCATCCTATGACTACATCCTTAATGTGGTTTGTAAACATGTGAATGTGGGTGTAAAAGAGGAAATTATTAATCTGGACGTTTTTAGTGGGAGAAACTAGGCCACTGAATGAACAATAGAGTCATGCAGGCCTGAAGAAGTCACCTGGTTGATGACGAAACGTTTCTCACACTGAAAACATCCAGATGAACAGAATCGACCTGGGATTTCCTTACCTGGATGATTGAGCATGCATCAAGAAAAATTATTCATCAAGGTATTAATATTCACGTTGAAGTACTGACTGTTTGTCAGAGGTCTTAAGAGGGCTGCACAGTAGACACCGCAGCGTCCAGGAGATGGAGCCAGAGCTACTCTGCTGCTTTCCCTCCACCTCCTGCTGCTCCTCTGAAGAAGCTCAGCTTCAGGATGCGTGTGTGTGTTTACAGTTTTTCTTAATTATAATAATTTTGAAAACTGAGTGGATCCCAGTTTCTTTAGGCAGGTCAAAGCAATCAAGAAAAACTGTAACATGTGTGCTGTGTGTGTGTATTTGTGTGTACCAAAGTTTAGGTAGCTTTATGAGGCCCAAAAGTTGGAATGCCACTATACTTGTGGGGAGCAACAGCCCTTATGGGGACATTTTGAAGGCATTTTTGACACTCAAAATGTGGTTTTAGTGACTGGGTTACAGTTAGATTATGGTTAGGTTTAGGGTTAGGTGTTTATTGTGATGGGTGGGGTTAGGGTAAGCAGCTATGGAAAGCATAATATCAGTTAGATGGCCCCACAAAGATATGAAAACACGACTGTGTGTGTGTGTATTTAATATGTGTGCTGTGTCTTAGGGCGGAGCAGGAAGTATTATGTTGGAGGTTTAGAGCACTGCCAGATTCTGCCCCTTTCACCCTGTGAACTCGTTGCTATGGTGACAGTAACCGGCCGTGCTGCTCTGTGCTCTCAGCATCCTTCTCTGCAGTGATGTGTGTGTAAATTTATGTTTTGCCTCTTGGTGGTGGGGTTAAAAACAAGCCTCAGACGGTGTTCCTCCCTCTGTGCAGATCATTAACAGCGGCACGGTGAGACCTGATGGAGTGTTGGTCCTGACGGTCTGGAAGCAGGCAGCCTATCACCGAGCGGCATGACTAATCTGTGACCACAGTGGGACAGTCAGGGTGCTGGTTTCAGCTTTTAGGAGAATGAGCATTTAAAGTCATGAAGCTGCTGCTCTGTGTTTGATGCTGAAAGTCAAGGTAAAGTTGTCAGGTGGAGAGAGGTGGAGTTTTCAATACGAAATTAGATGTTATTGGGCGAACACAAGCTGAGGATCAGAGAGAAAAACAGGAGCACAAGGAGCGGATGTGAGGCCTTTACATCACAGACTGTTAGCTTTAGGAGGAAACTTCAGGCTTAGCTTGTATTTTCAGGTTTATGAAGTCAGTCTTTGAGTAAAACATAGGGCAGCAGCTGTTCTGGTCTGATGTAGGATTAAGCAGTCCTGGCTGCTGTTGTTGCTTTCATGATGCTCCAGATGTTCTTGGCTGGTCAAAGCTCTGGAGAGCAGGTGGGCCTGTCCAGCGGCTGGACTCTTCTCCTCTGAAGCCGTACTGCTGGAATGGATGCAGTCTACAGTTTAGCATCATCCCGGTCAAACACAGCAGCCTTCCTGAAAAAAGCATTTGTATGGAGCAGATGTTGCTCTAACACCTGTTTGTACCTTTGAGCGCTGATGGAGCCTTTCCAGATGTGCCAGCTGTCAGCTCCATAGGCAGTGATGTCTTACAGTTCTGCTTCAGCTGGGTTTGTAAAATTCAGACACAGGTGGAAACAAGCAGCGAATCAGGAGGCAGGAAGTCAATCCATAGCAGGCAGGGAACAAAGACAAAGGCACTAGCACGCAGACGAGTGACGCCAACATTAGAAATATGAGGAATAATATAAAAGCCCAGAAATACTTTACAACAAACTGAGCAAAACATTTAAAACTGAGACACAGAAATGTTGTAATAAAGCTCAGACTCAACGGTTAACACCGTTGTCTCTCAGGCTGGGAGTTTCCAGTTTCCTGTTTAAATAAAAGTTTTTGGGGCGACCGTGGCTCAGGGGGTTGGGAAGCATATCTGTACCCGGAAGGTCGCCGGTTCGATCCCCGAGCTCTCTGTCCTGGTCGTTGTGTCCTTGGGCAAAACACTTCACCCTACCGCCTACTGGTGTTGGCCAGATGGGCCGATGGCGCGATATGGCAGCCTCGCTTCTGTCAGTCAGCCCCAGGGCAGCTGTGGCTACAACTGTAGCTGCCTCCACCAGTGTGTGAATGCGAGAGTGAATGAATAGTGGCATTGTAAAGCGCTTTGGGTGCCTTGAAAAGCGCTATATAAATCCAATCCATTATTATTATTATTATTATTAAAGTGTGACTGCATCCAAACGTGCTCTGTGAGTGAACAAGTGACACAGAGACAGCCCCGGTAACGCTTATTTAAACGTGCTCTGTGCTGGAGCTTCAGGCTCCAAACCAAACCAAAATGCCGAAACATGTTGAAACTGATGCTGAAAGAAGAGGAAGTGGAAGTCGAAATAGAAACCATCAAAAACACGCTGACTGGCGTGTGAAAGCAGCTGCTGGAAGAAACGTCAGCATCTGGAAGAAGAACTTTCGGAGTCGGAAGTTGGAGCTTTCACTTCTCTGTAGCACCAGTTGGCAGGCTAGGCTGTAATAATCCTCTGAGAGCTGCGAGTGGCTTGCTTGGTCAAAATTAAAATGAAATGCTGGCAAAGCAGAAATGTTCCCTGTGATCGCAGCTGAAGCTTCTGTATGGTATGGAGACCACACTGAAACGATAATGATGATTATTTTCAGGGATCAGATTTACACATTAATGTGTATGTAGCTGAGTGCAGCGTGCGCTGTGAATGCCCTGAATCTGCCTGTGTGGGTGTGAAGGCCGAGTTGTGTCGGGTGCAGGCTGACATCACGGATGACCGTGCTGCTGCGAGGTGACAGCGCTCGCCCTGAGATCAGAGCAGATGTGGATCTGTAGTTTCATGATTGTTTAATGGATGTTTGTCCCAGAGTTGGGGGCGTGACTGTCTGCGTTCCCGCAGTAATGATGTGATGAGTTCAAAGGTCAGTGCAGTCTGTGAGCATCCCAGCAGAGATAATTTGTGAATATGAAACTCGCTCCTTACAGGTATAACAGTAATGATCACAGCAATGCAGGAAGTAGGCGGAGTCTGCAGACGCTGGGACAGTGAGTGGCATTGTGTAAGTGTGGTTACGTCAAAGGAGACTCTTTCTCGCACTCTTCACTTCTGTTTTTCGTCATTTACAGGGAAGAGAAATAGAATTATCCCCCAGAGACCGGCCTGCTTTCACTTCTGATCACAGGCGCTATGAATAACAGCTAAACAGAAAAAGAAGTATTAATTCATTTTAATAAAAAGTTAAATATTAGAGGTAGCTTGTAACTGCTTATTTACCAGAGGTCCTGTGTGATTTCACAGTGTTTTATGGAATATTACACACAGTATAGTCTGAGCGCAGCAGGAAAGCAGCCCGTCACTGAAGGACCTACCCAGTAATGTCACTGTGTCGTGGAATTGTGAACTAAAACCCAGAGGAATCTGTGGACCATCAGTGATGTGATAAAAAGCAGCGTGAGCTATAAAGCACCTGTTACACTGCAAAACAGGTCAAAACCCGAGGTCAAGAACACATTACCGTCCTTTGATTGGCCGGTCAGCCTTTTTATTTATTTTCTTCAGGGGAAGCTTATTGGTTCCGAGTGAGAGTGTAGTACTGTAGTCCACTACATTAAAAGGGCGCTGTTTCACTCAGTGATATGAGCGTTAGTGTTTTTCCATCCCACACAAACATTTTTAACCCTCAGAGCTAATTTATCGTCATATGAAAGATGGGAGAGATGTTTAAAAAGGGAATATCGTTACAGTAACAACACAAATAACATCCTAAAATGTTCATGTGGCGAATGGAGCCGCTGCTCAGGTGATTTCAGGTGTTTGAACAGGAGGACCTGGGCCAACCCAGCGCCTACTGCAGAGAGGACGTCTCTCAGCTGGTGGGAGAGGGAGAATGATTTTCAACTACTTCCATCAGGTCGTTGGTATAAAGTGCCTGCAGTAAAGACAAACAGACAAAAATTGTCTTTTGTACCTAGCGCTATTATCATGGTTATGAACACTAAACCATAAGGGTTGTTGCCATTGCACACTGCACTTTTTTTGAAGATAAAATTTAGGTCGTTACCGCTGGGCTTATTTTTGTGGGTATGTGTTGTGATTGCATGGACATACTACAAATCAATTTCCCATTGGGGACAATAAAGTTACCATTGAACCAAGCTGGATATGCAGCAAAAGGATGGATGGATAGATATAGACAGATAATTACGCAGCACCCAGTTTGAGAAATTTAGTCATTTATTAACCACACAGAAAAACAGCATTGTGATGATTGTTAACTATCTCTTTGTCCTTTTCTGTTTCAGAGTCGATGTTGATCCAGACCAAGACCTGCAGCCGTCTGCAGACAGCTTCCAGGTCCTGCAGGGGGTGAGCACCACTCACACATGCTTCTGTGCAGTTATTAGAGTTATTGGTTATCAGTGAGAGTTTTCCTTCCAAACCCATGAGTTTATTCACGCCTCACAATGAACTATGAATGATTATTTTCATATATAAGTGACTATGACGTAAAACCTCAGACCTTTGGAACCAGAAACATCACCAAGTATACACAGATTTTTTTTAAAAATTGATTGATTAATAAAAATGTAATATTTTTGCTGGTTCACTGATGTGAGAAAATATTTTTACATGTGTCAGTTGTCATGGAGTCTGAGTCTGTCTCTGCAGAGATTACCAATAAGTATGATTATTCGTGATATTTAACTCACATTCTGTTTGTATTTTTTTTTAAAAAGCCTGCTCATTCAGCCTGGCTGAGTGAATTAAAAGGTGAAGCATTTTATCTTGATAGGCTGTTCTTCCCGTGAGTATAAAGCTGTGTTATCTGTGTGTGTTTGTCCAGGACGGGCCTCAGGCTGAAGGACAAAGTAAAACCAAGCAGGAGAGCGCATGGCTCTTCAGACTGTGGTACACGTTCGATCACAAGTATCCTTTCAGAGCTCTGTGGTCTCATCCAGGATGGTTCTGTCCTGTGTCCAAAGAATCGCCTCGGTTAACAAGCCCATAAAATCTGTTCCCCTACTTGCTAACAGGCTGCAGTAAAGGTGTTTAGCTCCTCGTGCACTTGGTCCCTCCCTGCTTCTCCCCTCTGCTGAGCAACGGTTTCCCCGGTGACTGACTGTGTTTTCCAGTTAACCCCCGCAGTGGCTTTGTCTATGAGACAAATGGGCAGCCTGCCCCTCCCTGCAGCGTCCACAGCGGCCTTTTCCCAGAGTGTGACAAAAGTGACAAAAACCTAAGAGTTTTATGTTCAACTGGTTTAAACCTGTTAGTCACTGGAGATTACCCTAACCTTAAACTATCAGGTTTATACATCTTTTTATTGGAGTCAGGGTCATCACAGCTGACACAGGTGTTAGAGCTTAACACTCGCTGTTAGGGTTAAAATGAGTCTGTCAGTAACTCAGGAGCCCCATTACTTCAGTTTTAAGATCCCCTTTAAGTGTAGTAAAGGTGCCTCACAGTGTGGACTAGCATAAATACCTAAGAGAATTCATTCAGAGATGAAAAATATCATTGATGAGCTAAAGTCGCCATAACCACTGATACATCCTAGTTTTCTCCAACATATGGACAGAAGTATTGATAAGCAGAATGGTTGGATGAATAGGTGGATGGATGGATTGACAGGTGGGTGGATCATTACCATTTAAAGTGTTTAAGACTCAGTCAGCTGCTTGTCCTTAATAAGCCTTCAGTTACCTGAAGCCCATTCTGACCCACAGTGGCCCGCCTCTCACCTCCACCCTACCCAGCTACTGCGGGCCGCTGGCGAGCTGTCTGACCACCCCCCGGGCGTACGAGGTGAGTGTCCACGTGCACACTAACACAGCAAACTCACAGTGAGCAGTGAGTCTGTATGAAGTGTAGAAGAACACCTCTGAGGGTGATGCAGAGAGCCTTCTAACATAAAAAACTGAAGGAAAACATGATTTCATAACCGAGAACAAGCTCAAGTTCAGTGGTGGGCATGCCAGTTCTAGCATTCTATGCCAAATGTCCGTCAGGTCCACGGTGCTGTGCAGTGAGTGCACTAGAAGGCACCGTGAACCTGACTGACATATGCCACACCCATGAAGCTTGTGTTTGATTGGTTCATCAGAGACATGGTGTGACCAGCTGGAGGTCTTTTTGTAGCTATTCCAGTGCTCGCCCTCTTCCTCCGTGTACAGAGGAGCAGATACCGGTCTATTGATGGGTTAAGGCCTTCTACGGCCCTCTCCAGCTCTCCTCCATGTTCTTGAGACTGTGCTGGGAGACGCTGCAAACCTGCTGGCAGTGGCACGTATTAATGTGGTTACACTGACCCTAGCCAAATGCAAGACTAGTGAAAAACAGTCATAAAAGACGGGGAGGGGGAATTGAAAACCATTCCTGGTTTGGGGTTGTTGCCCCTCTATTGCACCCCCCTCTGATATATCCAGGAATTTAACTGACTTGATGCTGCACTCTGATTAAAAAGTGCTCCCTTAATTTGTTAAGTGTATTAAAAGAATTCTACAAATAAATAATTATAAATAAATAATAATAATAAAGTACATGACGATGCCACCATCATTTTCATCTGTTCACGGACCATTCTAGCATCTCTGTCGCTTCTTTTTATTTACAGTTTATTTGAGTGTCTGCCTTTATTTTAGTTGAGTCAGCACATTTCCCAAAGACAAACCGAAAAACGATCAGCAGACATATATACCCCCCAGCCCACACTGTTATATTCACTACACAGTAACTTACACTGTGAATATTTCTGGACTACATTTATTTATTAAACTGATTCAGTGTTTTTAGCCCTGAAGATAACAGATCTCTGCTGGATTCATGAAGTTGAAACGCTGGAAAAATCATCTAGACTTGTTCAAAAACCCACTATTTTGTTCTTCCAGGACCTTTCAGGACCTGTAACTCTGTAAATATTTACAGCATGATATTACAGAAAAATCAGCTGATTGTGGTGTTGTGTGTGTTCGTTTCAGCGCAGAAAAACTTCTTTAGGAGATGTTTTTCCACAGGAAGTGATTTCCGAGCCGTTCTGGGACACAGTGAGTGGTTAGGAGTCATTTTCTCTCGTTCTTTGTGCTCTGTGGGGAGCCGGCTCCTCAAGAAGGCTTCCTGTGAATACTGAAGCTCTCAGAGCCTGCCAGCCAGCACACAAAGAGCCGAGGCCTTCAGCGGCAGAGTAACTGGACGGTGGAAAAGCCTTTTGGCATTCAGCGAGCACAAAGGGCCTTTTCAGCTCCGCCTCAATGATGAGCACTGTAATGAAAGATATTTCAGCCACACAAGCAACCATTGAAGGCGCGGTCACACTTGGATGGACTCTGGCAAATTCCTCTTTTCATTTTCTGAGAGATTCCTGCTCAAAGAGGAGTTCAGCCCTCAGAGCTGGCTCGCATTCAGAGATCTGAACTGTAATTTGACTGTTTCTCGTTTCATTTATTTATCTGAATGTGCCTCCTATCCCGAGTCTGCTCACAGAAACGCTTCCCCTCCCAGTTTGTTGCTGCTGTTTGCCAGCGAGCGGCTGGCTGCCAGGCTCATGTAATCAGGCCCATCTAGGACTCTGTGTGGGCACAGGAGATTAAATAAAGCTCCCCGTCTGCTTTCTCCTCCGCTTATAAATTTTATAAAACACAGAGGGGAACGAAACACGTGAAATGCGATGGCTCAAAATGTAATTCAGAACAACAGATGTCTCACGGTCTGTAAAGGAGCTAAATGCAGCGAAAGCATCAATGCGCCGCTAACCCTAACCCTCCTGACGAACACTTTCATTTCAAAAGTGGCTCACAAATACGTAGTTCACATATTGCTCGTGTTCACAGAGGAAGTCAACAGGAAGTGAGGTGGCTTAGTTTCACAACTAAAAAGATAAAGCTTTGCTCGGTTTGCCATGATTGCTGCTGCAGAGAAAGTGTTATGTAATCCTCTTGGATCCCTCTGTGAGAGTAATCCCCGCACTGACCCCCCGAGTTAACTCATCCCGTCCTCCCTGGGGGACCCCTGGCCAAATATTGATCCGTCAATCATTTCAGACCCGGACTCGAGCGCCGTGCAGCGTGTGATTTGGAGCTTTAGATGCTCACAGGAAGCTGACCCAAATGTTTCAGCGATATCACTGAGCTCATTGATGTTTCACAGAGAAATCCTGTTTTCACGACTCTGTGTGCGTCTCAGACCTTTGAAAATTCATATCACTGAAATACCTGAAAACTGTCACAAAGACGAATTACCAACAAAATTCACTCAAATAAAAACATACGTGTAGTTTCAGTTCTCCGGCCTGGAAAGTCTGAGAAGCAGGGGCAGATGTGTGATTTCTCTCCGATTAGAGGCAGCTCAGAGAAGCAGGGCGACAGTTGGAGGTTAATCCAGCCTAAATCTGCCCCTCCCCCGTGTAGATCCACTGTGTCCTCTGTGAGCCCTTGCACTCATGTCAGCGTGCTCGTGTGGTCATGCGTGTTTTTGCCACATGCGTCCCACATCTGTTCTCGTGTGGTCCCGTTCTTCCCCTTCATGTTCTGCTCTGGATTTGTTTTCAGAACCATGAGCAGCTGAGAGACCCGGACTCTGACCTGATCCGTGGCGACGCAGACTTGACCTTCACTTTCGGGGACACCGCCATCACCGCCAACGGGGCGTCTGGCAGTGGAGCGGACACTGCCGGGGGGTCGGGCTGGAGCACGAATGGGAAAAGGAGCGGCAGCACATCAGAGGAGGCGCTGGAGCGTGAGCTGGACTCCCGCGAGCAGGAGCTGCTGAGCCGAGGGACGCGCCTCGTCTTCCCCATCGAGGACCACATCTGACCCCACCCGCCCCCGCACCCACCCCCAACCACCTCATCCTCAGCTTTCTCCACATCCAGGAGGGCGGTCCTGCAGAGTGACTCTGAACTTCCTTTGGGATCACAACACCTCAGCTGGACAAAGTCTCTCTGACTCATTCTGTCATGTGACCCTGTCATGTAGACGGGCATCGCTGCACTCGCCTATGTCTGAATACTCCTCTTCCTCCTTGCTCCACACAGTGTCCGGGTGTCTGCTCTGGACGAATACGCAGTTAAAGAACTTTGTATTTCATTATGTCTCCAAAGGAAATGCTGATTTTTCAAAACAGACATGCAGTGTGCAGTCGGACTGCGGAGCTTCAACTTTTGGACGAGGATCAGAAGCAGCGCAGCAGCTGAGAAATGCTTTCACTGATGATACGCATGCAAAGATGGATGATTCTCCCAACATCCAGCAGGCCTGGTGACCTCTGGATGGATCCCCAGTGAGCAGGAGGTGTTGAGAGGCTTTACTGACTGCAAAGAGCGGGCACCTCCCATCGTAACTGCTCCTTAATGCTGCAGAGCTCCCTCCTCTATGTTCTCCTCCCTCTCTTTCCCCATGCACGTTTGGCAAAGCTGACTCATCCTCAGCAGTCAGCCGAAGAGAGCGGGCGGAGCTCGGTCACTCAGGCTTGTGCACAGAGATGATTTTAGAAGGAGATCTCACAGAGCGACCCTCTGAAGGCTTAAACGTGACCCCGGCGAGCAGCACACACCTGCGTCAGCTGTGTGTGCAGGTAAACAGGCGTGTGTGCGTCTGCTGTGTAGCCTCCATACTCACTCGAAACACACGGTTCACTTATTAATTTTCCCTCTGGACTCATTGTCAGGAGTGACATCACACTTTTGTTTTAGAAACGTGCTGCTGTGCATAATTTCTATAAAGTTCACTCTGTGTGTTTGTGTATGTGTGTGTCTGAGCAGAGAATCAGATGTGGGGCTGTGTTTGTGTGGGCAATTGCAGAAGCGTTGAGTGTCTCACAACAAACTGTGCAGGTGAGCATGACGCCACATGAAGGCTGTCTTCACATTTTATCCTCACACAGGAAATTAGCAGAGTGTTAAAGCTGAAAGTAGAAGCCTGCTCAGCTCATACTGGAGCGATTAAAGCTTCGGAATAAAAATGTGAAGAAGGTTTCAGTGAGGGAGGAAGTGATGACGTCATCTGTTTGTGAAAACCAAAGCTGTGCACATTGAAACAAAGGAGAGCAGCTGACTCTCTGCACGTAGGTGATACTGCAGACTTCACTCATCTCTAGTGCCGGCAACCTGAGCGCTGACTACTTTGAAAACAGGAAGCTGCACTTGTGTTTGGAGGTCAGTGATGTGAACCCTACTCAACTTCTTGTTTGGGGACGGTAGATTCGTGCTGTGAAGCTTCCCCAGCTCCACTGACCAGTTTCACACCAGATTAAAGATTTTAGCGCTCCACACAGGACACCACACTGAGTTTCCTGCGGTCTGATTGAGTCATTATTGACTGCAGTGATGATTTTATTGCACGGCAACACGACGGCTGCAGAATTTTGCATATTTTCAGTCTAAGACAAACATTTCGCTGCAAGGAAGTGCACTGCCCGGAAGCTGCAGGCTGTCACTTTTTCAGACAGCTGAACCACAGCTGTTTAGAATTCACTGCGCTCATGGCCCCGCTGTGGTTGCTGCGCTGGTGTGTGCATGCGCAGGAGCAGGTGTGAAAAGCACGGCTCCCAGCTTAGCATGAGGCTTTCAGATGCACAGCAGGAAACGAGTGTGCTTCTGTAAGCCGAGCTCTGCAGGGAGGGTTCACTGACGCTGGTGTGAGACTGTGTAGGTGAGCTCATGGGGGAGCCATGTTCCCTCTGTCATGTGAAAGGTAGCGCACTAAACTGTGAGCGTGCTGCTCTGCACGAGTCCTAAAGGCAGTTGGCATGTTCGGCGCACTCTCTGCGAGGACGTGGGAAGCAAGCAAGACCGTCTCTGACCTTCCCGTGTCGGCAGGAGTACGTGAGAAATGTGATGCGTAGCCTAACTGTCAATGTATGCAACTGTTGTGTTTAGTAGCAGCTCTGCAGCCCGTCTGCATCCACTGTGGTCTGCATGTCAGCATGTCAATAAAATCTTAAGTTCTTACCCAGTGCTGCCGCATTTTGTGGTGTTTACAAATCCACTCGCACTCCGTGTTTGTGGCTGTGTGTGTGTGTCAGAAGATTGGGAGGCAGGAGATTGGTGTATTTTTGAACACGCAGATATTTTCGGGCATTCAAAATAAAAATTCAGTCAGGGAAATGAAAAAGGTGTAAACACTGTCTGATATGTGATGTTATTAAAACACAGCTGACCTGTTTTCACGATGCTCTCAAAAAAAAAAAAAGAAAAAGATTCACTTCCTTTGAGATCAAAGTGTAAAGTCTGATGACCTATCCAGTTTATGAGTTGAATATTTCACGAGATCATATTGAGTCCTGTTGTATTATTAACCCGAGTGCATCAGAGTGATGCAGCTTATTCTGAGTTGCGGTAATCAAGCAGGACGTTCATGTTGGAACACCCACATATCACACAGGCCGCCTGCACTTATGTTGTAATCGTGGCAGTAAAATAACAAAATCATTTGCATCTTTCAGGATTGATTTGGATCTTCTCAGTAATGTGAAGCTCACGTGCTAACAGAGCTAATCCCTTCTCTCCGGCTTCAGTACCTTGTGCTACTGTGATACACCGAATATTCCCGTCCTTATATGCTCATTTCATGCTTCTGTTTTTGATGGGCATTCAATCAGGAAGCCCTCAAACTGGGAGGAGCTAAATGAGCTTGCTTCAGAGAGTGACCTGAGGCCTGGTATCAGATAAAGAAGGATTATTTTGTGAGTTATGCTAAGCTGCTCTGTAAGAGTCCGAGAACAGAAACTTGGAGCTGGAGATGAGTTTGTGTCCATTCAGTTCAACCAGAACAGCCAAACAAATGAATATGAATGAACTTTGACGTGCTGATAAATGAACCTACAGATAATGTGGCTTAGCATTAACAATCATACACAAACTCTTTATGGAGTGTGTCAGCTTTTTATTCTTTGAGTCGCTTTGAAGTTATTTTTCTTTCAGTGCCAACAAAAAGTACAGAAACAACCTCTGAGCCTCACATATGGGAGGTGGGGGCAACCTCCCAAGACTTTGAGATACCCCTACCACCGAGTCATGTCTTCAAAGACATACGCAGGACATTAGCTGAGGAAAGTAAAGCGGACTTTGCTCACAGACTGTGCTGCTGTGTGAGCTTCCATTATCAAATCTTTAGGTGCTCCACCTCCCACCTGCCCTTCTGCTCCACAGTATTTAACCTTGTGAGCTACAACAGCTCATTGGTCGCTGAACCAACCACGGCCAAATCCAAGTGTACACACGTAACAAACTGTTTGTACGAATCCTGTAACAGTGAATCCACTTTTTAAATACACAAAAAAAAATTCAGCTTTCTGTCTGTCTGGCTCCGTGAGCTGGCTGCAGGGCTGCAGACCTGGATCCACCTCTGTCTGTGCACAGAAGCTGCTGGAGGTTTGGAGGTGAGAGGGGTATCTCAAACACTAAAGCCCTTCTGGAGGCTTGGGTTACAACATTTACAGCATTTTCGAAGAAAACAACAGGGCCCTGCACCCTACACTGTGTGAGGACGGAGGAATCTTACACCCATGTGAGTGTTTTGTCAGAGAAGTGCACATTCCTGAGAGGCCGGGGGGAGGGTTAGAGAGGAGAGTAGCCTCTCCAAAATACTGCAGTTCTTCTTCACTGCTCTACATTAGTGCTATTAGTGAGTACCACAAACACTGGCGATCTCTGCCACGCTGAGTCGCAAGCCAGACAGATGAGTCACACAGGTGACAGCGAAGCCGGCGCTCTGATCTTGGCAGTCACCTCCTGAGGAGGAACATCCGGGGCGTGCAGGGCTGGTGTCCAACAGAAACCAGGAAAAATGAGCCGCCGCCTCCTTGTTCCAAATTGTCCGCCTGTGATTGGCTGCTCTTTTGCTCAGATTTTCTCCAGTTCATCAGCCCGGCTCGGCCGAAGGAAAACCGTCCTCGAGTCACGCCTGAGAACTCCTCAAGGAACACATTCCAGTTGCTTGTTTAGTTAGACCACCTTCTGACCTCAGACTGAACACCACGACCCTGGAAGAAGAAAAAAAAAAATCAGCTGAGGATTAAAAATAAATCTGAAGTTGTGAGCGAGCTGCAGTCAGTAAGACTCGGAGCCCTGAAGGCGCTTTGTTCCCACAGAACGATAATGAGTGGCTGTTTGTCACTCGGGGAACACGGCGTCCTTTCCTGTAGCCGTTTCCTCGTCATGGGGTTTCAAAAACTTTTTGTGAACAAGATGCTCTCATGATGCCACTGACCCGCCAATTGGTGGCATGCAGCCTGTTGTCACATTCTAGTACCTGGTATCAGGTACTAAAACCCTGAAAACCGTGGGCAGTCGATCTGGTACTAATGGCTTCATAATCATACTGCTCAACTTGAGCACTCACAGCACTTTATACAACATGCCTCATTCACCCTTTCACACACATTCACACAAGCACTTTTTCCATGCTTAAGGCTTTCTAACGTTCACACTCTGAAGGTTCAGTGTCCTGCACAAGAATATTTGTCATGCAGACTAAAGCAGCTGAGAGAACGAGAAAGGTCTAAATACTCTGATAACAAAAAGGAAGTAACCAAGACAAACTTAACCAGAGACACGAGGACAAGACTGAGGGACGAATCTGAACAAAAGAAAAAAGGAACCAAAACTCGTTCATCCATCCATATTATCTTATTCAGGGTCAAACATCCACCAAAACAGAGAAAACAGAACCAGTGATGATGATCTATCTGTGAAGACAGGAACGTTTAAGTCTTAAATAATTAGCCTGAATCACTCTGAGGATGTTTGTTAGAATAAAAACAATGTTATATGAAGCGTTTCCAGTGAAAACAGTGAGCGAATAACCTGCTTTTTTTTTTTTTTAACAAATCACAACAGTCCAGGCGCTTTATATTGTAAGGTAAAGACCCTAATATAATACAGAGAAACTCCAACAATCACAAGGCCCCCTATGAGCAAGCACACTAGTGACAGTGGGAAGGAAAAACTCCCTTTTTACAGGAAGAAACCTGCGGCAGAACCAGGCTCAGGGAGGGGTGGTCATCTGCTGGTGAGAAAGACAGGGCAGAGATAGGGCTGTGCAATATGACGAAAATCTTATATCTCGATATAGGACATTTCTCATCCCGATAACAATAAATATCACAAAATAGTGCATTTTCTGTAAATTCTGTGAATCTCGGGCAACTTTACTTGTGTGAAGTGTTTTGACCGATGCATGAAACGATATATTTTTAGATATAAGTTGTAACGGCTTCTATTTTCTTTGCGAGTATTTATTACATGGCGTGCTGCGGGGAAAAGCCTGTTCTAACATTTGAGTCTAAGGTTTATTTGGAGCACCTGACGGCTCTTTTTTGCTTCTCACCTGTAAACTCTCCATACTCTTTCAGGTGATTCTTGCGTAGGTGGTAAAAGAGAAAAAACACAGAGACACATTGTGGAACATTAGGATTAATAAAGAAGGTTACTAATAAAGGAGACATTTCTGTGACCATTGTTGGGGTCAAAGGTCATAAAGTGTTTTGTTTTGTTTTTTTTCAGCATTCTTCTATAACACTGTGGGGACGTTTTATAAAAGGATTCCAACTTCAGGTCAATATCTAATCAACAACGTTTAACCATTAACGTTTAAATGACAAACATTCCTCAGACGTTCTTGGAACATTCAGACTTTGTGACGTAACACTGCGCAGGCATTGTGGGGACGTTTCTGTAGCCTGCGTGGCTCTCACAGCACCCTTAAAGGTCGTGTCTGTGGGAGCCTGCGGTGACAGCCGCGCTGTCGCCCTGGAGCTCTACCCAGTCACGTACAGTCTCACACAATGATGCCCTTCTTGACGGCTCGCTGCAGTTCCTCCCCCCATAAGAGGAGCCAGCAATGCCAGAGACAGAACAAAGAGGCCTCTATGGAGGAGCAGGTCATTAAAGGGAGGGGGGGGACTTCTCTCTCTGTCTTTGACATGTTGTGATTGTATGACAAAGTGGGTGAGAACACCATTTGTCCAGATTTGAAGCTTGCTATTCTTAGTTAACATTCTTGCTTTGATTTTGCCATACCATATCTTTGTTCTGTAGTTTGCAAAGATTTACTATCCCGGGTTTGTTTATGTTTTGCACTTTTACAGTTTATGTAATATAACATCTTGGTTTAAATCAACATTGACAAGTTTGTTAAGTTAACATTTTATTTATTTCAACTGTTAATTTGTCTAGTTTATTTGGTTTGAACTCACCTGACTTACCGGTGTTCCAGGAGCAAAAGGAGGAAGTGCTGCCTCACTTCCTGTATTTATAGCTTCCTGTTTAGCTTCTGATGTCACGGGAAGGGAACAGGTGAAGAGGGGGGAGAACTGGTTTAATTTAATAAAGTCAATTTTAGGATTATGTTTGTTTGAGAGAGATATATTGATGTAACATGTATTGGCTACACCTTAGTCTCTTTTATTGCTAGTAAAGAGTAGCATCATGAGTTTATGAGAATGGTAATGTTTATCTTACCTACTGAATGGAATAGTCCGGAGGAGGATATTGTTTAGATAGCTTGAGTATTTAAGTAGAAGAACTCAGGTGTTCAAAAGGAGAGGACCAGGTCAGTTTAGCTGAGTGCACTTGACATTAAATTTTGTTGGTTTATGTTCAGTTATGTTTATTTCTACCAAGTTAACTTCGGAGTTGAGTTTTTCTTTATTTTTGTAAATATTTTTGGTCACAGTGATGTTAAACAAATCATTTGCTACCCTGGACAGCATCTGTCTCCTGCCCTTCTTCAGCCACACAAGCTATTTTACAGATTGACCGAGTTAAATCTGGGACATATTAACCGACCGGGATCGTTATCTGACCATCAGAGCAAAGTGCAGCCGCTTACACAAAACGCTGCTGTAAACCATCAACGACATGATTAAAGTTTAATTCAATCAGCACCATCGAAACATGAAACACGCTTTACTTCTTCCACAGAACCGCACGTCCCTGACTCCCGCACCCATAAGGTCTTTGTGATGGAATCACCAAATCGCCTTCCTCCATGTTCCCATCGAGTTCTGCGGCGCTTGTTTTCCTACCTGTGCTTCAGAAAACACACACTAACACATCACAGCATCACACACGCTCCAACAACCACACTACACGAACTACACAACACACCTAACGTCAGCGCTTCTGTTCTCTACAGGTGGTACCTGTATCTGAGGGAGGCGGACAGCCCACAAATCAGGAGTCACACATCCACACCGAGTTTGTTCACATGAACTACAGACACACACACACATTCCTAGAAACACACACACACAGACACACACACACAGACAGAGACACACACAGACAGAGACACACACAGACTCGACCCAGCCTTCATTTAAACAGTCTGACCTCTGACCTTTGTGGTCGTGCTTTGATGTCGTGTTTTGATGTGGAAACATTGGAAACAATGTTTCCACATCTAGCCGAGGACACAACGTCATCAGCTCTGCACGCACACCGCTGCTTCCTATTAACACGCAGACAACCTGAAAGAGAACTTCCTCCTGCACGGTTCATGCCCTCAGTAGCAAGTGTAAGTTTCCTCTAACACCTGCTTCCTTTCTTAGCCCAATGCTCTGTCTCCAACCACACCTGAATCTTTAAATATGCCCCATACACCCAGCAGCCTCAGACCTCTTTGCTTACTGTGAGCTTGATAAGGTCACCATGTTACATCCTGTCTGTGTAGGTGTGTTTCCTGATGCAGGAACAGCTGTTAGACACTACACTGTGAACAGGTGAGTGCAGTCCTGATTGAGTTTTGTTAAGCGCTGTGGATTGTATCGCTGTCACTGACGCGGCTTTAACCTGCAACTATAGTGCGTACAGGTGATGTTACAGACTTACAGGTTTTACCCACAGACACAAATTCATGCCCTCATCGACTCTCATGTTCACATCGCCTCCAACAACAATCCGGGCGACGGGGTAAGCTGGCTGTCACTTCTTAGAGTCTGGTTCAGTTTCTTTTTTTCTCTCGTTTTGTTCACCAGACGAGGACTCGGACCCGAAGCTGGGCTCAACGCTGGGGCGAAAGCTCCATCGGCAACTGTGACACAGCTAAACCACCTGCAAACATCTGCTTTTATAGAATATTACCATTTAAATTTTGAATCTAAATGATGTTCTTGTTGGTTTTGTGCTGTTTGGTGACACAATTATGACCATTACTATCTGCTACTACCTTTTGTTTGCATTTTATGTCAGAAATAAAATTTCACTGCATCACGCCTCACTCGTGTCACTTCCTGTCATTAACAGGAAGATGCTCTTTCCAGAGCATCATCTCCTCTGAGTTAAACAAACAATTTCCATTGTTTTTTTTAATCAAACTGAAGGAAGAACAGCGACATGACCTCAGCAGATTATTGGCTGCTCTCCCTGGCAGTGTGTGTCTGTTACAGTGTGTGTGTTACAGTGTGTGTGCGTTAGAGTGTGTGTGTGTGTGTGTGTGTGGTGAGAGCAGCTTCAGGGCTCAGTCTGGGGTTAAGACATGTGACATGCCCTGTCATCAGCGTGGAGGCTGTGATGTATGAAAGTCTTAGTTTCACCTGTATTGTGATCCAAGCAGGTCAGGTCAGAGGTCTCAGATCAGCAACATAAACAGGCGCTTGTCAGCTTACCTAGGCCCACAGCTCTGTCAGGACGCTGTGTCCTCCTCATGCGTCTTCTGGTAGCCCAGCTGCCTCAT
This sequence comes from Haplochromis burtoni, assembly GCF_018398535.1. NCBI lineage: Eukaryota > Metazoa > Chordata > Actinopteri > Cichliformes > Cichlidae > Haplochromis > Haplochromis burtoni. The sequence goes on from NW_024582422.1 coordinate 635,225, forward strand.
GACCTCGCCACAGGACGCCTCCACCTGACTGATCTGCTCCACGCTCAGCCGCTCCCTCCAGGCGTGGACAGCCTCCTTGGCGTCGCGGGAGGAGATGAGGAATGGTCTGTCGGAAGAGTAGCCGTGCCCGCGTGTCATATTGAGCGCAAAGCTCTCGAGCGCGGCAGACGCGGGCAGGTCAGCGAAGCGGAGCAGCCTGCGTAGCTGCTCGGCCGGCCTCAGCACCAGGTCCTCGTAACGCAGGCGCAGGTAGCGGCTGCGCAGCCAGGGCGGTGCGCGCAGCTGCAGCAGCAGGTCGCGCAACCAGCCGTCACAGATGAGCTCCAGGGCGCCCGACACGTAGCTCTCCGCGCGCGTCGCACGGTTCGCGGGCGCAAGCAACCGCTTGTACCTGTCGCTCTGTCTGCGGCTGCGCAGCACCTGGATGCTCTCCTTCACCAGAGCGTGCTTCGACTTCAGACGCGAGTTGTGCACGGCGCGCGGGTCCCGGAACAGCTGCACGACGCGCAGGTTCACACTGGGGTCCCGCATCAGCGGCACGAGCGTGCCCAGGTCCAGCACACGCACACCTTTGATCACCATCACCGGGTACTTCCGGCACTCGCGCTCCAGCTCGCGCAGCTCCCTTCGCGGACACTGCGCGCACAGCTCCTCCTTCACCAATCCCACCTCGTGGCGCCGGTGCGCGCGGCACAGCGGTTCGGAGCAAAGCACCTTGTTGGTCTTCCAGCCGAAGATGAAAGCGCTGCTCACGTTCTGCCCGCCCGCGTACAGCCGCAGCACCGAGAAGTCACAGCGGAAGAGTGCACTCATCATGTCGCGCACGGCACCCTGCAGGCTCTGCGCGTCCCCAGGGTACAGCGCCTGCCAGATATGCCACATGGGCTCATACAGGTAGAACACGTCCGGGTGCTGGTTGAACAGCTCGCCCAAGAAGGAGGAGCCGGTCCTCCAGGTGGCGTGCAGGTAGACATGGATCCGTGGCTGGCTGCGGTTAGAGGCGGGCTCGGTCGCCGGCTCGCTGCCGTTGGGACCCCCAGCGTCCTCCCACGGCAATTCCAACTCCGGGCAGCGGGGCTGGAGCTGCGCCGCCGGCCGGGTCGCCCGGTCCCGAGAGTCAAGCACGTAGGGCAGAAACAGCAGCAGTCCGGTGTAGGCCAGGATCAGCAGCAGGTACTTCTTGTTTAGCCTCCTCTTCATCTCCGCGCAGGGTCGCTGCTGTACGGAGTGTTAGCCACGCCCCCTGCCGCTTCGTCTGAGTAGAAACACCAGCACCGCTGTCTCACGCCGGGACTACTGTCGTCCACCGTCTCTGTGAGTTAAGAGTGAGCAGTGTGGGGGCGGGACTTGTTGACGCCGACAACAGAGAGCATCGAAGGAAAGAGGCGTCCACCAAAAGCACCCGCCCGTGAGCGCGCTGAATTATGGGAACCCCAGTGTTTCAGCGCACTCGCCGCCTTCTGTGAGCGCTTTAAGCTAATAGCATAGCTCATGAGTTCACAGAGGGCACTAGCGAGTCTATAGCTGTAGAACAAAACTGCTATGAACCTTTTTCTTCTGGAAACATAGAGTGTTAAGAATGTGTAAGTATTCAAATATAGAGAAATCAATACAGTCAAATCAAAAGTTATTTACAGGCTTTTATTTTCGTAAAATCTTCTATTGTACATATGTGAGCATGACCTGAGCATCTGCAGAGAATCATGACCATCACCACGGGGGCTTTTGACTGCGCTCCTCACCTGGTTAAAAGGCGATATCAAGATAGCGCGTCCTCTCGTTGACCCGTGCGAGCATTATCCGGGTCACTGCAAGAACTAAACCATGGACTTGCTGTCTAGAAGCATCTTCACGTACTCATTTTAGTCCTTTAACGTATTTCAGTGCTTTTTGTTTACTAGTGCCCGTGCGGCCTCTGCTGCTCATACGGATGCATTACCGCCATTTTCCTACGTAGATTCACAGAAAGTGAAATATTCAGTTTTTGTCATTTTTTGTACCGACTGAGAAACGAGGTTTAACTACTTTAAAACAGTAAAAAATAAAAACGGTAACTTATTTGAATTGTTTTTGCGCATGCTCAGTGCTACTTGTTTGTTATGGAGGTGGGGCTAACACTGCGCGGTCCTGTAGGAATCAATGGAGGAGACAGCCATTTGTCTATAATGGCGCATTTAAGACATCTCCGGCGCTGTTAGCCTGTTCGCGGGTGGAAACCGCGGGCTGGAAGCAGACCGACAGGCCGCTTCGATCTGTGCCCGTTCACGGGGACTGCAGCCCGGCTGACAGCGTCAACATGGCGCACTGGAGCACCTTCGAAAAGGAGAGTGAGAGAGAGACGAAGCGGCTGATCAGGTGTCTCAGCGGGATCGAGGATGAGGAGGACCAAAACTTCCAGCTGGCGCTCAAATTCGCCTGGTCCAACTTTAAGTGAGTTTTTACGGGTGTGCGGGGGAGCAGGCTGCTGCACACAGCGTCCTAACATCCGCCTCGTGTCTCCTCAGGTTTCATCGATATCTGGACACAGACAGCCACAAAGTGGAGCGCAGTGTCAGCGGGTGAGTGACTCCTTCAAAACAGTGAAGTCTGAGCAAACTAAACATGTGTATGTTCTCCTTCAGGGCTCTGCATGTCCTCCTGTCCCAGAATCCTCCCCTGTCACTGCACCCCTCTGCTTGTCCCCCTTCGCTACATCCACCAACCTCCCCTGAGTTCTTCTTCTCCTCCTCCTGCCTGGCAGCTCCATCGTCATCCTCCGCTCTTCGTCTCCAGCTAACGTTATGGTATAGTGACAGTCTGCCCTGTTTTCCAGAATCTACGAGAAGCTCGTGGTGCACTCGGACCTACAGAAAGCAGAAAGCTGGATGAGACTGACTGAAGAATTCCTGAACTCACCTTTACCGAACACAGATGGGGAAAAGGTAGCGCACAGCTGTTTTCTGCTCTATCACAGACGGATAGCGATCAATACTCATGTGCGACACCAGTCAGTGTTGGCATGCTGCATCATATTCTAGCATGAAACTTGTGAACGAAAGTCAGAGGGGATTTTGGATGGATGAAGGTAATAAGTGTAAACTTGCAATCAATAAACAATCACATTAGTCTTTTCAAGTCAAGTAGCTTTATTGTCATTCCCACCATGCGTCGTCGTACAGTACACAGTGAAGCTAGACAGCATTCCTCCAAGACCATGGTGCTACATATATCAGACAATCAACACAAGACTACATAAAGTGTGCAAGAAACCAAAACAAAGACAGAACGATACAGACACAGCAGTGCAAGAGAAAAGTGCACAGTAATAAAGTGTGCGCTAGTTTTCTGACAGATGACGCAGCCCTAATGGGTCAGTAACACATGTTACACACACAGTTTTCTGGTGTGTCGGGCTCGAACATTGAAACATGACTGCAATGATGTGAGAATATCTCAGTGAAACGTGATCTGTGTTTCCTCAGACCGATGCACACTACAGCATACTGTCACTGCTGCTCTGCCTGTCGGGATCCCCCTCAAACACAGACTTCACAGAGCGACCCAGGCTGAAGGAGGCCGGTGAGAACCGCATAGTTCCCTTTATCTGTGACCAACGTGTCAACACATTCTGAATTCATTAATTCTGCTTTTCTCAGGTTGGAGTTGGAAACACAAACGGTACAAACAGAACGTTTTTCACATATTCTTCCAAAGCGGTTTTTTTTCTCTCATTAAAAGTAGAACTTTTTAAACCAAAGCTTTGTTTTAGTGAATCCCACATTACAGATGCTAATGATGCTTTGACACCAGGATCAGATGAACAGATTCCAGTGACGTCGTCACAGTCGCGCCCATGTTTCTGTTTCAGAGTCAGATCGAAAGCTTCAGCAGCAGGAAATCTGCCCACCGTGTTTCACTGCACAACATCAGTGCAGTGATTATAAGTGCACTTCATGTCAAAGGCCAAATGATTTGTTTCCAGATAACCTTAGCACTTATCCTTGAAGGCTAAAAATCACACAGTTTATGTTAATCTTTCAGTCTTATGTCTGCAGAACCGGAGGACAAGTTTGACTGGGCTAAATATCTGATGGAGGGCGAGGATGCAGACATGGGGCCGTACCCAGACACACCTGTGAGTCACCGAGCCCACCTTTATGAATGCAGAGCTGTTTCTGATTCTCTGAGCAAAAACCCGCTGACAACGGGTTTTTGCTCAGGGTGATCTGGTGCAACTGTGGTGTGGTGCAACATGAACACCACACCACAGTCACATGACTTTAACATCATCACTAACCTGTGTTCACAGGCAGAAAAACAAAACTCATTTCTGACCCACAAGTACAAACCCAGAAAAGCTCCAACAAAGTCAGACGCTAAAAAAACCTAAAGAAAGTCACATTTTCTTCACTGTAGAACAGAAAAGGCTGTTTTGAATCAAACGTGAACTTGTGTTGAATCTGACGGCAGCGTCACGTCTGTAAAGTAGGACAGGTCTGTGCTTCCTCTCTGACATCAGTCTGTGATGGTCTGTGAACTGAGGACAGCGGCTGGTCTGATTGAGGATTCCAGCTGCTCGGCAGTCCCGGCTGTGTTTCATCCTGTTTCACAACGCTCTAGATGTTGTCGGCCAGTCAGAGGTCTGAACTGCAGGTGGGCCAGACTCTTCTCCTCTGAAGCCATGCTGATGATTCTGACCTGAGATCAGTTTCTGCTTTGCCTTGGTCCATTTTAAAGAGGAGCCGGCGCTGTTTCTCGATCATGGTTACACGTGGCTTCGTGTCAGTATGACGAAGCTGTAACCAGCATGTGTGGATGGCACGCCGAGCTGCTCGCAGACGCTGGTTTATGGAAATATTCCTGAGCCGTGCACAGATTTATCACAGAGCAGTGTTTCTGCTGAAGGTTACAGTCATCAGCCTGTGCACAGAGAGCACACTCAGATCCTCCGAGTGTGCTGATGATGTCATGTTGTGTAGATGATGAGATGTTCACAGCGTGGACTGTGATTCTTAAATAGGTTGGTGAACCTCTGAGAAGCTCCGCCTCTCTGAGATGATCTTTTTCTACCTGATCACGTGACCGACCTGCTGCCAGCTCACCTTTGATCTTCTCTTTAGCATCGCTGACTTTCACACGCTTTTGTTGCTCCGTCCCATATTTTAGGGTGTCGCTGTCGCCAAATTCCCCATGAGCTCAGATTTGTCACGAAGCAGTAAAATGTCTCATTTTGAGTATTTACTGTGTTTTCTGTGTTCTATTGTGGATAAAATATGAGTTTATGGGATTTGCAGATCATTGCATTCTGCTTTTATATATTTTAGGAAGTGTCCTGGTTTGTATTATACTGAGCACAGTACCTACAGGCGTATTACAGGTAAGCTGTGCCCATCAGTGTTTCCTGTTCCATAGGAGTGGTCTGAGGAGGAGAGCGAGGATGATGACAGTCAGCAGCCAATCAGCAGGGAGGACTCTGGGATCCAGCTGGACAGGACGCCTCAGGAGGACCAGGACAACGCCAACAAAACCGTTCCAGTCACGTGGACAGGTGCGAAGCAGTCACACAGCAGAAGGTGCAGGTCTTTACAACGTTTCCACCAAATGAGAGGAAGGAGCTTCTGGTTTGTTTCCTGTTCAGTCACAAAAGCTGAACAAAAAACGTTGATGTCACTACCCAGAATGCGCTGCAGTGTAAGCGACTCGGACATGGAGGGTGTTTTATTGTCACACTGAACCTTTTCCCCATGTTTCCTCTCAGTGGGGGAGCCTGACGCTAGGGCCTGGCTGGAGCAGCATCTGGTGACCCCGTACTGGGCATCGCATGCACCTCGTTTTCCCCACAGCCTGCATCTGCACTCCAACCTCCTCAATGTGTGGTGAGCTCATCCTCAATGATAGTTAAAAATTAATATACAGCGTCCTACCTGTGGGGAGAACATTTGGACATGGAACCCCCCCCCCAGGGGAAGAGCTGGGAGAGGGATGCCTGGGTGCAGTTGGGGGAGGAGCTATAGTTTGAAATTAGAGTATTTGGTGCTGATGCTGCATTTGTCCCCTCAGGGATCAGCACCTGTATAACACGGATCCGCTGTACCTGCCAGAAGAGAAGGCCTTCGTCACAGAGACGCAAGTAATTCGAGAAACGCTGTGGTAAGAGATGACGACAGTCGCCTGCAGGTCGCCACACACCGAGATCAGGTTTGTGTTGAGGGTGGGTTCAGGGTCCTGCTGACTGTGTGAGTTTCTTCCTGCAGGCTTCTCTCTGGGGTCAAGAAACACTTCATATTCCAGCAGCACGACGGAAAGGTGTCAGTCAGAAGTAATGTGGTGGTGACTCATCTGACCGGCGTGAGTTCACATCTGACGGAGGTCACTGAGCACGTGCAATGCGAGCTGTAGTGAAAAGTGTTTTTCTCCTCTGTGCTGCAGAACTGCCTGCGCTCTGTCCTCGAGCACATCGCCATCTATGGTCAGGCTGTGTTCAGGCTGCAGAGGTTCATCGACGAGGTGACAGGCCACAGCTCGGAGCCGGGCCCGCCGGGCACCGCGTCCACCTACGGCTCTAAGAAGGCCTCCGAACCTCCCTTCAGGACCTACCAGGCCTTCGTGTGGGCACTCAACAAGTACTTCACAAGTTTCAAGGAGGAGCTTACCACGATTGAGAGGGAGCTCATATGCAACGGTAAGTCCAAGCTTGTTTAGGGATCACTGAGGCTTCCTGTTTCCGTGCTGGTTTTCTTGTTCTGTCATCCTGAGCCCGGCCGCCTTCGTTTGATTCCCAATCTGCGCCGTGTCTGTTTGCAGATGAGACAGTGACTCTGTCTGCAGTGCTGGAGCGGCTCAGCCCTCACCTGGCTCAGATCAAAGTGCTGCACAGGGTCTTTTGCACGGGTGTCGCCGAAGTGCCGCCCGCCACCCCCAACGTTGTGCGGGCTTCCCACCTGCTCAACACCCTCTATAAGGCCATCATCGAGTATGACAGCGTCGGCGAGGCATCGGAGCAGGCAGTGAGCACTCGTCGTGGGATACTGTGACATGGGAGCGATTTAGTGGAAGGAAACAAACGCATCTGCTCTCTCTGTCTGCCAGGTGGCGTTGTTGTTCTCCCTGTGGACGGAGACGGTCCGGCCGTATTTGGAGATCGTAGACGAGTGGATCGTTCACGGCCATCTGTTTGACCCTGCCAGAGAATTCATCATCCAGAGGTGCGCTGCAGAAACCGTGTGTGTGCGTGTGATGTGACTTCAGCAGCGTTTTGTGGGCTGAGTTTCTTTCTCCCGCTGCAGGAACAAAGACGTGCCCGTGAATCACAGGGACTTCTGGTACGCCACCTACACGCTGTACAGCGTATCGGAGACGGTGGACAGTGAGGAGAAGCTGAATGACGCGGCCAGCGGGAGCTCCGGGGGGGATCAGGCCTCGGGGGGCAGACAGCTCACCATGGTGTCCTTCCTTAAACCTGTCCTCAAGCAGATTATCATGGCCGGGAAGTCCATGCAGCTGCTCAAGAATCTGGACTGCAAGGAGGCAGAGAAGTCGCAGCGAGCCTCCAGAGGTCAGTGCTTCGTTCTGTCTGTTTGTTTCAGTAGAGGAAGGCGCTGCATTGACCGGGTCAACACAAACCACAGATGGGGTTTTCTATGCTTCTGCTCTCCCGGATGTCTTCAGAGTTTGTTGAGTGCCATGCCTCTGCCGATGAGCTGACCTCACTAACCTGGGCTGTCTGTCCTGGATGTTTGCTTGCAGACGCAGAGAGGAAGAGTCTGCACACGCTTTTTCTGGAGTCCGTGCAGTCGCGCCTCTGCAGCCGAGAGGAGTCCCCAGCGGATGGCATGACGGAGCAGCAATCCACAAGGAGGAGTCTGATCAAGATGCAGTCCATCATGGCGCGGCACCTCGAGATTGACGATGTCCATGACCCGCTGCTGGCCATCAATTTTGCCAGGTAATGCCAGAGTTCTTCTACAAGCCTCTGAGCAAATGTCCAGCGAGGATCAACAAAGTCTGGGATTCATCGCAGGATAAAGATGCAGATTGTCAGAAATGTAAGCTGTTCACGTCTTAGAAGAGTGGACAGCTCAGAGCTCAGAGTTTGTCTTTAGCTCTGAACGTGACAAACAAATTGTGATGTGAGATTTTCTGTTTTCTACTCCTTCGAGCTCTGCGCGGATACGAGCGAGATTTCTTTATTCCCGAGTCTGAGTGCGTTCTGTCTGCCCTCCTCTTCCTCAGACTGTACTTGGAGCAGAGCGACTTCCAGGAGTGTTTCTCCGGAGGGGATTTCAGCGTGGACCGCTCGTCCCAGTCGGTCACCTGCCAGACGTTTGAGCTCACACTGCGTTCCTGTCTCTACCCGCACATTGAGAGGAGGTACATTGAGTGCTGTGGGAACCTGATGAAGACTCTGACAAAAGACTACAGGTAAGCACGGCTCTTCAGCTACGCTTTTCCTGTTTCCAAAATCAGGGAAAGGGAAGCTTCTGAGCTCTGTGGCGTGTCTGCAGGTTGCTGGAATACCTTCAGGCGATGAGGAACTACTTCCTGCTGGAAGCTGGAGACACCATGTATGATTTTTACACGGCCATCTTTGACAAGGTGCAGGAGAAGGAGAGCTGGCAGCAGCCGTCGTTTCTGAACGTGCAGCTGCAAGAGGCGGTCGGACAGCGCTACCCGGAGGACAGCAGCAGGTACAGTGCACATTTGCTGTGACACAGTTCCTTATTTATGTTAGAATCAGTTTGATCAGGCGTCTCTGTTTCCCAGGCTGTCGGTGTTTCTGGAGCCCATCGACGCTTCCAGGAAAAAACAGCCTGTGAACAACCTGGAAGTCCTCACGCTGAGCTACAAGGTGAACACTGCAGTTTGTGCTTTGGTGTCTGTCGGTGCGTTGTTCAATCCGCCACCTGACGTTTCCTGGTACGTGTCTGCACAGGTTCCCTGGCCCGTGGACATTGTGATCAGCTCTGAGTGTCAGAAGATCTACAACCAAGTGTTCCTCCTCCTGCTGCAGATCAAATGGGCCAAGTACAGTCTGGACACGCTTCGATTCAGTGGTACGAGCTCCACGTGAAGCTGAAAACTGAAAATAAGCCCGTTTCAGTCATTTCTCTGATAAATGGTTGTTACTCGTAGGTTTTACAGACGTCACTAAGAAGCTGGAGGGCGCCACAGCCGAGGAGGTCAAGGTCAAAGAGCGCGTGAACCAGCAGATCCACAGGATGTGTCTGCTCAGGGTCAAACTGATGCACTTTGTCAACAGCCTTCACAACTACATCATGACGAGGGTGAGGCAAGCCACCAAACTGACCTCCTGCAAACAGGAAGTGCACCCATGACATTCAATTCACTTAATTTTTATTTGCACAGCACCAAATCACAACAGCAGTCACCACAAGGTGCTTTATATTGTAAGGTAGACCCTACAATCAAATATACAGAGAAAAACCCAACAATCCTATGACCCCCTATGACCATGCCAATTGTGACAGTGAGAAGGGAAAATTCCCTTTTAACAGGAAGAAACCTCCTGCAGAACCAGGCTCGGTGAGGATGAGGTCAGTCCTCACTGCATTCTCAGTTTGACCAACTCTGGCTCTTCATCTGCTTTGTGTCTCGGCAGATTCTGCACAGCACAGGACTCGAGTTTCAGCACCAAGTGCAGGAAGCCAAGGACTTGGACCAGCTCATCAAGATCCATTACAGATACCTGGCCACGATTCACGACCGTTGTCTGCTGAGGGAGAAGGTGAACTTTTATGATGGTGCCATCACCACCAGTCTGACTGCTGACGCAATCAGCTGTAAAGAAGGTTCCTGTTTGTTTGAGATGATGAAAAAGCGTTCGTTCGTTTAAGAACACGATGAGCAGCTTGAGGTGTTTCTCAGTTTTCCTGCTTTAGTACAAAAAATGCTGCTGCACCATCAGCACCGCTGCTTGTACTGACCTCACTGTAGTGTGTGATGGCGGGCAAGTAAATAAATTGGATCTGATAAGACAGTGATTCTTTATGTTTCCAGGAAAACTTGTAAGACACTGTACTGTGGGTGGGACCCAGAACCTTCAGTGGGCCGAATCTCACTTTGGCTCCCTGCTCAGACTCAACCTGTTTCTACATGTTGTCTTTTCTCAGGTCAGTTTTGTGAAGGAGGCGATAATGAAGGTTCTGAATCTCGTGCTCATCTTCTCGGACAGATGGCAGGCTGGAGCCTGGAAGTAAGAGTGATGCATCTATTCAGTGGTGTTGATGTGACAGTTGTGCGCATCCAGGTACACAGACGACACACCAGCTCTGCAGCTAAATGTTGTTTCTCTTTCAGGATCGAGTCCATCGATAAAATGGAATCTGATTTCAAAAACTGCCACATGTTCCTTGTGACGATCCTCAATAAGGCGGTGTGCCGGGGCTCCTTCCCTCACTGTGAGTCTGTCGTCTGGGTGATGATGTCATACGCAGTGATTGTGTACGGTGGTCCAAAGGTGCAGAACATCCAACTTGGAAAAGCTTAAATGTAAAATCGGTCAACGCTACGAGGCTGTCGGGATCCAGCTGCAGCGCTCTGTGTTTCCTCCATACAGAGTGTGTCCGCAGTTCAGAGGGGATCGACTTCATAACGAGATATCCGCACAACATTTTCAGCCTGAAAATGTCGTTACGAGGGCTCGAGCGTGTGCGGTTAAAGTCTTCCAAGGGCCAACAAAAGCCAACCTTCAGTTATTGACATCTGCATCAGCTCAGACTCAGGAACCACAAGTCTCCTGCAATCTGATCCTTCGAGGTCAATTTAACAGGATATGAAAGTAATAAATGAGAAATAGGATGTTTGTGCTGGTCATCCTGTCAGCACACAGGATTGAATGATTGAAAACCTTTCCAGTTAGTGAAATATGTGTTTGGCACCTCTGGGCCACCGTAGCTGTCCGGTGTGTTGTTGTATGCTGTGAGCAGAGAGGAGCTGATGACGTCTGTCTCTCTTGTTGTGCAGTGGAGTCTCTGGCGCTCTCTCTGATGGCGGGGTTCGAGCAGTGCTGACGAGCCGGACACGAGCACGCTCTGTGACGATATCATTGTCTGCTGAGACGGACTCAGACCGGCCTGATGCTTCGCCACAAATTTCATGAATGCTTGTATTTTAATATTAATAACGTCTGTGACGAGGCAGAATAAAGATGTGACAATATGTGCTGACATTTGACTCCGTTATTCACTTTACGTTGTGTAAAGGACCGTGACCCGACAGACTGGGTTTTTTAATTGATTTTGCACTCATGTACAACGTCCTAGTTCAGCACACACACACACAATCGCCAGCTGTCTGCATACTGTCCCACTTCAGTCTCCACCCTCACTTTACGAAGGGAGGAACCCCGTTAGTTTAATCATGTCCACCTGATTTATATATTTGTTCTGGTTAAACAAGGGTTAAGTTTCTCCGAGGGTTGATGAGCTCTGATGAGAGCCTATTGTTTTACTTCACTTCTCGCGTGTCAGCCAATCGGTGAAGCTCTTGGCAGCTCTTGTCCCTCCTTAGTACCACCTCCCAAGTTTTCAGTCGCTTGTTTCTACAGCCGAACAGAGCAGGCAGACTTTTTTTTTTTTTAGAACTTTATTTATAAACAACAGTATAACATACAAGGCACCATCATTAATCCGAATATGTAATATCCTCGGTTGAGCGTTACAACGAGAAAAGAGGAAGAAAAAAACTAAACAATAAACAATAAACACAAAGCCAAAAGAGTTAACAAAAAAGAAAGAACAGTCATTGAAGGATTTGAAACTAAAGGCAAAAATCAATATGAACAAAAAAGGGCAGTCATGATCATTAAATAGGGAGGTTTCTTTTTTAACATAGATTAAACTTGTTAAATAATACAACAAGTTTATGAGCTTTCTTGTTATTGACAAGTTTCAGCGATTTGGCCCAGAGTTTAAAGTCATTCAGACATCTGTTTATACATGGTTTAGCTTTAAAATATCTGCATTTGTGAATAAAATTGTTTTCCAGTAACAAAAACGTCCTAATCAACAAGTCAAAATCTGCATTCTCATCAAGTTTTCCAAATTTTATTACTGTCACCGTCAAATGTGGTAACTGAATTCTCTGTAGCCAGCTCCACATGTCAGTCCAGAAGGAGTGCACTGATTCACAAGTGATCTAGACTTTCAATATCATTTTCACAAAATGTGCAGGCGTTCACATCTAAGTTAAATTTCCGTCTTAAGAATTCATTGGTTGGATAAACCTCATTTATGATTTTAAAGTGAACCTCTTTTACTTTAGGGGAAAGAGGAAGTGAGATATACTTTCTTCTTATCGCCTTAACCTCCATGGTGTCAAATTCTTTAAGAATATAATTTATTTTAACCGGATTAGGGCAAATTTCATTTATCAAAATATTCTTGATCATCTTGTTTGTAAACCTGCTGTCACCAAATTCAACTCCGGCTATGCAGAGCTGTCTCAGTCCAGGAGAAATTTTAGAGTGCACAATATCTTAATTTATTGTTGATCTCAAAGGGACTGGGATGGCTTTTATTAGGGATTTATATCTCTTAGCAGTACATCTTACATCAAATTTCTCACAAAACGTCTCATGTTTTAATAAGACCCCATTCTTGTCCATAAAATGAGCTACAGCCCAAATCCCTTTAGATCTCCATTCATCCATGTACGCAGATTTCCTACACAGACGGATATACCTGTTGTTCCATATAGGGGTATTGTGAGGAGTAAAGTTATATTTATAGATTAATTTCCAGTAGAGAAGGACCTGCTGATGGAAAGCTGAGAGTTGAGCAGGCGGACTAAAACTTTGTTATCGAGGGCAGAGCGAAACCGGAAGGTTTACTGAGATGTGGCTTCACGTAAACGCTGACCATCCACTTGACAGCGGTCAGGTTTTTGTATGGGACGAATCCAAAGACCAGGTCAGCGATTCCAGAACCCAGAGTGTTCCAGTATTCACTGGATGGCGAGCCAACCCAAGATCCTAGGAGACGATATACATATACACGCACACTCATTTGCACATTGATGGACTACAATCCTCTACTGTACAAGTAGTACGGTAGGACAGACAATCACACACACACACTCCTCATTGGATGGACTCTAATGCAATACACCTGTTTGTCATGGGCCCCACTGGTACCATTTGGACTTAAAAGGACTAATTCTTTTACTTGTGCACAATTTTATTTTTATTCTATTTTTTTGCTACTTTGGGGGAAAATTTTATACTTGAAGTTCTGTTAAAACCTGTTGTAATACTGTGTTGTTTACAAAATTCTTTTAAAAGGCTTAACATCACTAAAGTACTTTTAAGCCAGTGTTTGTCTGATTTCTCTGCCATAGTAATAGTAGTAGTAGTAAAATAGTTTTTAATTTATTTCTTGCATATTTCTACAACTCCTATCAAGAACACATTCTGAGTGTGCGTGTACAATCTACCATTGTATATATTGTATTATCTTATTTATTTTGTATTTCTTGTCTTTATATTCTGGTATACTCTTTGTATTCTTCTACTATCTGTACCTGAGCTGTGGTAATGCACAAATTTCCCCGCCGCAGGATCAATAAAGTCTTATCTTATCTTACCTTATCTGGACAGGTGCACAAACGGCAGCTTGCCGATGTCATGATGCTGACCCGTCTTTAAATAAATAACAAATAATTTTATTATTAATAATGGATAAAAACTGTGGAACGTCTAAGGCTGTAAAAACCAGAAAAGGATTGATAAATTAATTTGTTGTTCATTAGCTCTCCTGATCACGGCGCCATCACACCTGTGTGACGTCTGAGAGCCCTGCTGGAAGCAGCAGAAGAAGAGAGGCCGGCGCTGCGCACTGATTGGCTGCAGAGAGGGGCGTGCGGCGGAGCACAGAGATGGCAGCGGTGACCAGAGGCTCTCTCGGCGCGTTCAGGCGGCTGCTGGTGAGCAAATACAAGCTTCGTGTTCTCCTCAAAGGCTCTGTAAGCGCTTAATGCTGACCTGCGGCTAATGCTAACGGACATGCGTGCGCAACGTCACCAAGCTCAGTGCATTAGCATAGCTAGCCAATGGGCTAGCTGATGCTAACCCTAATGGAATGAGACAGCCTCTGAGCTAGCATGCTGTGGCTAACATCTAACAACTGCGACTGCTTCCTGACGGTTAGGAGCTGTTTCCGGGTCAGGGTATGGGTCAGAACCAGAACCGGCTGTGTACGGGTTCTGACTCAGATCCGAGCTCAGTAATTTTCAGGGTTTGTCCTGCAGGTGAAACTTGCTTCACCTGCTGCCACCAGGACAGGTGTTTGTTCCAGACGTCAGGAGCAGATGTGGTTTCAAACGACGGAAACGACGTGGTTGACAGGTGGTCCTCCAGTGATGGGGATAACTTTCAAAGCGAACTTCCTGTCTTATTTAGTGAGAAGTGACATGGGAGTGAGTCAGCTTCGAGAAATTCAGAGGAAACCTGTAATAAGAAAACACCTGAGCAGGGTTTCTGTCAGCAGGTGACAGCCTGTAGGCCATTTCCCATCATCCCCCACTTCCTGAAAGTGTCAAAGTCAAGCTCAGCATTATTTTCAGTGACTAAATCAGTGTAAACTCACTCTGTTTACTCATTTTCATGCAGATGAGGAAACATAGATCTGGTGCTACGGTGTCAGAGGCATGTTGTTTTTTTTATTGCCTGTCATTTTTTCCTCTGTTAGGGTTACATCGCCACCTTGTTTAAAATAACACCTGTATGCATCTTTATTAGAACCTGAAGGAGTTTCATGTTTGAGTTTCAGAGTGCTGGTGCTGGTCTGACATTTAGGACCTGAAGGAAGTACCATCAGGCCCTGAATATCAGGGGGCGTGGCTTTGAAGCACCTGTGTGTTGGCTGGTCCAGGTGACCTCAGTTATCTGCTCTTTTCCCATCAGCTGAGTCAGCAGAGCCGCAGATCTTTCCAGCTGCAGAGCTTCAGATGTGACAGGACTCTGCAGCCAATAACCTTCAGATGTGACAGGAAGCTCCAGGTGTTCAGCTGCAGAGGGCTGCATGTCGCTGTGGGTAAGTCCAGACCGGCAGCACCTGAGTCCTGGCCTCTTCTGATCTCTCTACTATTGCCATGGAGATCTGTATCATGGTGAACTGTTCTGGGTTCTCAGCTGTGTGATGGACTCTGGGAGAATTGAGGCAGATCGCTCATGGTGGTGTACGCTGACCTCCATCAGCAGATTGTTTTGTCCCTCTCTGATAATGTCACTGTTTTGTTTTGTTCGGCAGTGAATCAAGGACCTATCGTGCAGTTCAAACTGTCTGACATCGGTGAGGGAATCATGGAGGTGACCGTCAAGGAGTGGTACGTGACCCCCCCCAAAAAATAAGAGTCCAACAGCTCAAGCACCCGTTTTTATTGTCATGACAAAATTTTGGTATTATTTTGTTTTTAAAATGAAGCAAACCTGAAACCCCAGAGTTTGTAAAAGAACAAACAAGTGAACATATGAAGCGATTAGGATGTACTACTTGTAACTTGTAACCTGTGATGAAGTATAGCTTGTTAACTCGTTACAGTCCAGTTTGTTCATGTAAATAGAGAGTCCTCTTCACACACTAAAGTTAAATATGGAGTTCAACAGGGTTCAGTGCTAGGACCAGTTCTGTTTACATTACACATGCTTCCCTTAGGTAGTATCATCAGAAGGCATAGCATCCATTTTCACTGCTATGCAGATGACACCCTGACAACTTTATCTATCCATTAGGCCAGATAACACACACCAATTAGTTAAACTGCAGGAATGTCAGGAAGACCTAAAGCCCTGGATGACCTCTAATTTTCTGAATTCAGATAAAACTGAGGTTATTGTACTTGGGACAGAAAATCTTAGAAATATGGCCTCCAATAACACTGTGAGGAACCTTCGAGTCATTTTTGACCAAGATATGTCCTTGTGCATATTCAGGTCGTGTGATTTAAAAGTGCATAAATAAAACTGGATTCCTCTGGCAGGTACGTAAAGGAAGGAGACAAAGTTTCTCAGTTTGACAGCATCTGTGAGGTTCAGAGCGACAAGGCATCGGTCACCATTACCAGCCGCTATGATGGGGTCATCAAAAAGCTCTACTACGATGTAGATGCCACGGCCTTTGTGGGAAAACCGCTGGTGGATATCGAAACAGAGTCTGGCTCAGGTGAGACATCAGCAGATCTTTGCTCGTCTGCCCGTCCAAGTTCACGGCTGAAAGTCTCACTGCTGTTATCCTTCAGAGGTGATCCAGGAGGAGGACGTGGTAGAGACGCCCGCCATGGCTCAAGAAGAACACACCCACCAGGAGATCAAAGGTCACAAGACGCAGGCCACGCCTGCAGTTAGACGCCTCGCCATCGAGAACAATGTAAGTGTGATTCCTATTTGTCCCCATCGGGTTGTCCCAGTCTGTCCCACTGTGTTCCCAGTTGAGGTGTCGCTTTGCCCTCAGATAAAGCTCAGTGAGGTGGTGGGGACTGGCAAAGATGGTCGGATCCTGAAGGAGGACATCCTGAACTTCCTGGCGAAGCAAACAGGAGCCATCTTGCCTCCAACACCTTTCCAGGAGATTCAGACTCCGCCCCCGGCTCCTGCTGCTGCCAAGCCTGTGAGCACTAAGGCGGCTGTGAAACCTCCACCCGCTACTCCTAAACCTGTCTTCACTGGCAAGGACGTGACGGAGCCCCTCAAAGGTCAGAGATTGCTGTCACACCCAAGTGTTACGCTGTTCACTGCGAGCCTTGCATGTCATCTCTTTTCTCTGTAAACATTCTGATTGGCTCTTCAGGTTTCCAGAAAGCGATGGTGAAGACGATGACTGTGGCGCTGAAGATTCCTCACTTCGGTTACTGTGACGAGGTTGATCTGAGTCGCCTGGTGGCTTTGAGGTCAGAGCTGAAACCTCTCGCCGAGAGTCGTGGTGTCAGACTGAGCTACATGCCCTTCTTCATCAAGGTTGGGGGTTAAGGCGCCATGCATGAGCTGCCGATCGATCCCATGTTTGGTATTGAAGTTAATGCTGTGCTCTCATTGGCTCAGGCTGCCTCCCTCGGTCTCCACCACTTCCCAATCCTCAATGCCTCGGTGGATGAGGACTGCCAGAACATCACCTACAAGGTAAGAGCACGCTCTGAGCCGGCTTTGCTTCCCTGGCTGCTCAGTGGCGTCATTAGTGCTGATGGTAGTGTTTCATGTGATTCAGGCGGCCCACAACATCGGCCTGGCAATGGACACAAGTCAGGGTCTGCTGGTTCCCAACGTGAAGAATGTCCAGCTGCTCAGCGTGTTAGAGATTGCCCTTGAGTTGAACCGCCTGCAGGTACTCGGAGCATCGGGTCAGCTGGGCACTGCCGACCTGATGGGGGGCACTTTCACGCTGTCCAACATTGGATCTGTGAGTCTGAAAACAACAGCGACACAAAATATCACAACAGTGCTGAGAGAAGCTGCACTGACCTCACTCTGCTTGCTGTGTTCTAACCAGATCGGAGGCACATACGCCAAGCCTGTGATCCTCCCACCCGAGGTCGCCATCGGCGCGCTAGGAAAGATCCAGGTGAGCCGTGGTCAGACCGAACACACAGCACAGACAGACTCAGGTGTGTTTTAGTTTACTATGAGAGGAAAAAGGGTGAATAGCACAAGATATCAAGGAGCGCAATAAAGAACAAGAAGATGGTCTAAAGTGTACCTCACCTTGACTCTGATTACCTGTTCTATTTCAATATCTTCAAGAATATAAAACATTTGACCTGGTTTGTAAAATATTAAATATGAATTTATAAAATAAATTCATATAAATATTTATAAATATTTTATAAATTATTTAAATCAGTGTCTTCAGGAGAATGATGTTCTCTGGCTTTCGGAGGAGGGTTTTGTTCCTCACTCTGAAAAATAAACTTATTTTGTTCAGAGGAAGGAAAACTTACTAAGGTGTGCTTGTGGTTTCTTCGTGAATCACAACAGGAAGTTAAACCGGACCGTCTGACTATCAGGTGACTGTTCAATCAGCTGGCAGGCTCTGAGCATGCTCAGATACCCACCTGATGTTCTTCTTTCTTCTGTGAAACCACAGGAGATGGTGCATGGACCATAATTCAGGAGTTTATCCATTCAGCTACGCTGTTACCTGCTGCTGAGGATGTGGCATTACAGAGCAGCTGTTTGTTTTTTAACACTTGCTGACTTCCTGTCTGTGTGTCCAGGTGCTGCCGAGGTTCGACGCTGCCGGTCAGGTGGTCCCAGCTCACATCATGAAGGTCAGCTGGTCAGCGGATCACCGCATTATCGACGGCGCCACCATGTGTCGCTTCTCCAACCTGTGGAGGGAGTACCTAGAGAACCCGGCCAGCATGGTGCTGGACCTCAAATAAACAGTTTCCCAATCAGCCCCGGGGAGGGCGGGACACCACGCTAACAGACCTCGCTGCTCCGCCTCCTTCTCCTCTCCCTGCCTTCACTTCCTGTTTCTGTCTGAGGCCTTAATGCCAACTGTCATTTCCTTGTTGCCTTTAAGCAAGGCACTGTGAGGAGAGGAGAAGGGGTCAGCCTATCAGAGGGCACACAAACACACAGTGTGAACTGGGGTCATGATTGTGGGTTCTGCAGGTCCAGTCTGGTGGAAATGACCAGAAACAGGAAGTGAGTTCCTGTCGAGTTCCTGTTCCTGCACTGGAGCCTCAGGAAATAAATCGAGACAATTTGCCTTTTTTAAAATTAATGCAGGCTACTGCGTTTTAATGCATTAAAATCACAGACTGTATATAAAAGATGGCTACCATGCTATCACCCAGCAGTTGGTGACACCTTAAATTGGGTTTTTAACAAATGCTCAACAAATGACAAGGGCAGAGCCTTATACCACGTGCATCAGCTGTGGTGTGATGCTAAAATTAGCAGAGAAAAAACAGCGGAGAGAATGCAGGTTTAAATTCTCTGTCCATCTTTTATATACAGTCAAATGCTGCAGAGCAGTTGTTGTCAGGTGTCCAGGTGAGATGCTCAAGTCTGAGATGAGCTGGAAGATGAGGGGAAACACCTGTAGCTGCACAGTGAGCGTGTCAGATGGTTTCACTCAGAGTTGAGAGCAGATTTAAATAAACTCATGTGATCGTGATGTCATCCACAGAATCTCACCTGCAGACACCTGATGTCCTGTCACTGTTAAATAATAATATTCATTTTCACTCTGTCTGAATTTCCTCCGCCAAGGCCCAGTTTTAACACGGGCTGTTCCATCTTGCCCACACGAAGCCCGACCCACCGGGTTCAGGTTAAACCTGCAGACTGCGTCCGCACGTACGCTTACCCTCAGAGGAGGTGACTCGATGGTTTGTAGCTGCCCTGAAACTCTAAAATCCTGAGCATTAAACTCCACATATTCATGTACTGTGAAGTCATGTGACCAAGCGTGATCGAAGCAAACGTTGCTGGATCGGATCGTGCTCGTGTCAGTTGGATCAGTCAGGCAAACTCATTGTCGGTCGGATGGTGATGGCAGTTTTCTCTGCTGCTGAGCAATCAGTGGTGTGCTCACATCATCGCGGCGGTTTGTGAGTAGAGCCTTGGTGTTTTTAGTTCATTTTGTCAATCTGGTTCTGTTTGATTATAAAATCCTCCTCACAGTCCCGCTCATGAGCCTTGACCACGTTTGAATTGTGACCAATGCAGGAAACTGTTGGTATCATGCCAGCGCACCAGTGGGAATGACAGTTATTGTCAGTGTGGAGGGGGGGTTTGTGTCCTTGGTCTGACACCATTAACCCTCTGAAGCTGCTGCTGTGGAGTTCTTCCTGTTGACCTGACTCCGTTATTTTTGCTCGTCGTATTTATTAGTGACTGTTACTGCAGACCGCACTGAGAGTCTGCCAGCTGTTAAACTCCATCTTCTCAGCATCTGGAGCATGGACACGGCAAATAATCTGAGATTAGAGTTGAAATTAAGGATTATGGTTCGTTTTAAATGTAAATGGTGTTATGTGGGATTTTCTTTCCCCTCCTCCTGCACAGCTTCACACTGCACTGGATCTTTTATTTCGGGAATTTCTTTGTGCTTTCAAAAATAGTAAGAATTTCTTTTGTTATATCAGGTTTATAAAGCTGAATTAGGTTAAATTCTCTTGGTAACGCCAGTCTGGACCTTCATTATGTGTCTCGGGCAGAAGTGCGCCGACTCTGGACATCAGAGCAGGAAGCTGGTTTCAATTAAACCTCGGCTATAACCTGATAACTATATCTGAGGTGATGGAGCCATGATGTAGCGCTGCAGAGCTGTTGGTCGGTCCTCCTGGACTTCCTCGCTGTCCTGGTGGCTGCTGGGTACAGAGCACGGTGTCGGGTTATGTTGGTGTCACGTCGTCTTCTTTTTGTTAGCGTCGTCGGTTTTAGCGACAGATGAAATGTAAACGTGTAAAAAGTGTTTTGTATGTTTGGGAGTGGGTCGGATTCAAAATGTGTGAAACTCAATAAAACCTCTGAATACAGCTGAACACGACTCGTGTGTGTGTGTGTGTGTGTGCGCGCGAGAGAGCCTATGTTGGGGGTGGGGGGTAACCCTCAGTAACCTGCAGCTCTGGTCCTGATCAGCTGATGGTATTTTTAGTGTGGGTCTGTCTCAGATGCAGTAACAGCCGGTCATATGACCGCATGTCTGTAATCTGTCATGTGATGTGTCACCTGAAGGCTATAATTATCGAGGAGAGCCGAGGTCAGATTTCAGCAGACAGGACGCAGCATGGAGGAGAGCTGCAGCTCGGCCACAAGGTGACGAGTAATATCCGTGTACTACAGCAGGTAATACTTCATATAATGCTACAGTACTAATACTGCTGTTGTACTGGTACTGCTCCTACTGCAGGACTGAAACTTCTCTGCTTCAGTAGCTGGAAACTGTCTCTGGTTGTTTTTGATGTTTGAGCAGAGTGAATTTGATGGGTTTTTAATTAATGGTCAGTAAATTGATCTGAAACATGATTTCTGCTGGAGATCAATAATCAGTGTCACAAGATGGTCAGCGTGGGGATGGGGCCACAGCTCAGATAGGTTATCCTACATGTCCACCTGTGTGCTGTAACATCACAAGGCTGACAGGAAGTGGTGATGATGGTGGGCGTGGTGGTAGCATGCAGCTCGGTGAGCTCCATCAAAGCACTGTGGGAGACCAGGATCAGGAGGAGGAGGGAGGAGCATGAGGAGGAGCACAAGAGGAGGACCACGAGGGGCGGGGCCACAGGCAGGTCAGACCACACCCAGTCACTTGAGCACACTTTCTGTTGGTATACAGTGCTTGCTGGTCAAAGTGGGGATCTCCAAAAACTGCTCTATGAACCTTATAAAAATTACCCATAATCCTTTGAACTGGTTCATCTTCAGTGTTGGGACCTCTAGTCCCACCCACTTCCTGTTTCTCTCGCAGTGTTTCTACCATAGAGTAAATGAAAATTTGGTGAACCTGAAAAAAGATGAGTCAGTTTCAGAGGGGGGATGAACCCAGTGGTTATGTCCATCTCATACATACAGTCTTGTCTGAAAGCAGCCATGTTGAATCTCTGCATCAGTCAAACTGTATCAGGACAGAATGTTTCAGCCAGTCAAGGAGAAGACTGGGGGAAACAAATTATTTAAAACAAAAAAGTGTAAAAAATAAAGTCATAAAGATCAAACACATTAAAGACAAAAACATGATGAGAAAATAAAACGAAATAATAAAGTTTGGGAAAAAAAGGTAACTGAAGTGATGTCCCAAGTCAGACCGAAGAGGTTTCATCACTTGGTGATTTTGGTGCAGACTTGGAGTCGGGCTTTGGGAAGACCGAGCGGCGCTGGCACGGCTAAAGCAGAAGCTGGAGACAGAGGACGGCCGGCTGGTCCTCCGGATCGAGCAGGAGGAGTGGAAGGTAACGCCCCCCTCGCAGGAAGCACACTGAATTGTCACTTCAGCGCATTGTGAGCTCGCTGCTCTGGTTTCCAGGTTCTGCCAGGCTGCCTGATCCAGCTCAGTCAGGTCCAGGAGTGGCAGATCCACCGGACCGGACTACTGAAGATCCCTCACTTCATCTCTAGCTTCCAGAACCTTCTGGTGCTCGATCTGTCCCGGAACGGAGTCGCTGAGATCCCCAAACAGATCGGTGAGCTCACCTCGATTTAATATGCCTGTGAGCCACGTTTTCTAGTTCTGTGTGCTGTGACCTCACCTGGTTTTGGTCTCAGGAAAGCTGACCCGGCTCAGAGAGCTGCTGCTGAGCTACAACAGAATCCCGTTTGTCCCGGCAGAGCTGAGCGGGTGTGAGAGCCTGGAGAGGCTGGAGCTGGCAATGAACCGGGACCTAAATGAGCTACCAGACCAGGTGAGTGCCTGAACCTATGCCTTGTTACCGTACACCTGAAAAGTAAGGCCTGGTTCTGGTCCAGTCTGAGCTCAGGTGTGCTTCTCTCTCTGACCTTCAGCTCGGGACGCTGTCGCGGCTGCAGCATGTTGATCTTTCCATGAACGACTTCAGCTGCCTGCCTGCTTGCCTGCTCGCCCTGCCGGCGCTCGAGTGGCTCGACATGGGAGGAAACTGCCTGCATCACTTACCTGAAGACATACACAGGTAGGAGCTGGGACATGGCCTAAGCTCCATGTTGAGTCTGTGTTTCCACAGGCACTGCTAGTTTAGAGACTTATTCCTCATGAAGAACGAAAAACAAGACAGAACATCTTCAACCGGTCTTTTACTCGCTAACGAGGAAAGGCTTGGTCAGAACCAGGGTGTGAAGCTAAATGCTCCTCACCTGTCTCCAGACCAACTCCTTCAAAGAGCAGCTCTCCTCGCAGCTATTTATTGACAAACTGTTACAATATACATCACAGCACAAGGACCTCCCACCGTAAAACCCCCCAATGGTTCTAACAGACAAGGCACTGTGTGTATGTGTGTGCACGTGTAAGCACGTGTGCAAGAACTTGTGACCTCCTGCTCACCAAAAGGATCATAAAAGCAGAAAGCTCACCAAACATCAAACAGAACCTTCAGATACGATGTATCTACAATAAAACCCACGTCAGCCTCCCCCAGCACTAAATTGGCTGGAGAGGTGGTCAGACAAAGGAATGTCTTTGATCCTATAGTTTAAACTAAGACTTTAGAAATTTTACAAAATTTGACTTAACACTCAACCGCCTTTCTGTCAACAGCCAGTGATCATGTGTTTTTCCTCAGAATGGAGGTGCTACACACTCTGTGGCTGCAGAGGAATGAGCTGGAGAAGCTTCCGGAGAACATCGCCAGAATGAGGAGCCTGGACACGCTGGTGCTCAGCAGCAACAGGCTGAGAGACATTCCACCGCTCATGGAGGGCATGTCCAGCCTCAGGTGAGTCTGGCCATCCTCACGCACCTGCCCTCCCTCTGTCTGGCATCACTCACTTCTTCACTTCCTCGGAGCAGGTTTGTGAACTTCCGGGATAACCCCCTGACTCTGGACGTGACGCTGCCGAGCAGGAAGGCGGTGGCTGAGGAGGAAGAGGAGGAAGATGACAGGGAGATGTTCGGGAAAGAGTTCATGCTCATGTACATCCAGGAGGCCCGAAAGAGAGCGTACGCCGTGCTCAACGTGCACTGCGTCAACCGTTAGTACTGAGCATGCTCACTGACCTGCGTGCGCTAACACGCTAACCTGTGTGTGTGCCAAACATCTCATGGGGGCAGTGACCCTCAACGACGTCAACAAACAGGAAGCTAAACCCCAACTGACCCCTCTGACCTCAGGTTATTAAAGAGTGATGTCAACAATAACCACTGCGTTGTTCCTGCCATTCGGCACCATTTCAGGGTGATAACGGGGAAAAAAGTCACACTTTAGCATTTCACGTGAACAACAGCTACTTAAAATACTAGAATAATACACTGGACTAGCTCAGGATATGCACTTCCTGTTCCAGAAGTGGGGTTTATAAGCGTTGTAAATGTGGCGTCACTTTTGTATTTACATTTTCTAAGAGCTGAAATGTTCCTGCTTACTCTGTAAATCTGTTTGAAGAAGTGTTGGAATGATCAAGTCATTCCACTTCACGTTTTTATGATTAAAAAGGAAGTTGAATTAAATTTGACCTGTTTTTAAATTAAATTTACTCACTTCAGTTAACCATAAACATACATAGAAAAAAATTTATTTAGTTCACTGTGAAAAAACAGAGAACCCTGCCCTGTACACAACCAATGAGAACCTCGCCCCATACCCAACAGAGTTTCATTAGATCGATCAGATCAGATGGTGAATTAAGGTGTTTACCATCCTTAATTCACCATTTAAAAAAAAATACATCTAAAAGAGCTTTAGAAGCTGGATGTATAAACCTGAATTTAAATTTTATGGATTTATGAAGTGACTCTCTCACAGTGTCTGCAGGTTAAACTGAAGGTGCTCACCAGTATCAGCTTTTGGGTTTGATACCAACAGCACACTTATAACTTTAAATTTACATAGCTATTTGGGGCAGCATGGGGGCACGGTGGTTAGCACTGTTCCTTGCGTGGGTTCTCTCCGGGAACTCTGGCTTCCTCTCACAGTACAAAGACATGCAGTTAGTGGGGTTAGGTTAATTGGAAACTCTAATTTGCCCATAGGTGTGAATGAATGTGAACAGTTGTTCGCCTCTGTGTTAGCCCTGCGACAGACTGACCACCTGTCCAGGCCATACCCTGTCTCTCGCCTTATGTTAGCTGGAATAGGCTCCAACCCCCTCACAACCCTGAAAAGGATAAAAGGATGGCTGGATAAATATTTGATGATAAATTCATATTTTCCCAGTTTTACATTAGTTGTATCACTGCACAGCTGCAAAACCCAACCAGCCACTAAGCTTATTATTTCTACCCTTTACATTTTTATATAAATTATATATAAAGCACAACATTAAAAAAAATGTCAGTTCATTTTGAATTTATCATAATTAACATTTAGTTTTGAATAGTTTTGTTGCTGCCTGACATGTTTAGAATATAAAGAATGTTTTAGAGATTGCAGCCCACAACTCATGCTTTCATTAAAACTATGCATAACCTTTTACTGTGAGAAAAATTAACAAGCAGGACATTTCATGCTTAAATCAGCCATTATTACTCACGTGTAGACCACACCAAGGTTTTTCAACATGTTTATACTGTAATTGAGGGAAACTGTCCCAGAGGACCAATCAGGGGACCCTTTCAGAGGGATCTCCATAACAATTCAGGGACACGACACAAAGACTTTAATCATTAAAAGTGTTTTCATACAAAAATGTGGTGTAGAATATTCTAAGTTGGGCTTGTCTGGATTTAAAGAACTCAGATCGCTGACTCAGTTTAGGCTAAAATAATGGAGGCATACAGAATATTTGGCCCGTGTTTATATCAAACCCTCATTTCTGTCTTTGGGGCTGAAATGGCACCGTATACGAGGAACAACCCGACATCATTTGAATGTTTTGTTGATTTCAGCTGACACGATTTTCTCTTTGAATGTTTCAGAGTCCGATGGTGAGTCCAATGACGAATCCTCAGCATGAAATACGGCCCCATGTCTTTTTTTCTTCTTCTGAGCTTCTCCCTTTTAAAGACACTTCCACAAAGCCACACTTGTGCTTTTATTTTGAAAGACTTTAAGTGGACAAGCAGGACGAGTCAAACTCCAGAAGTTTTCCAGCTATAGAATAATCTATGATTGTGCCATGTGACAGGCAGATTTTAGTGAGCATGCTCAGAACGTCACTTGTTGGAAGACTGCAAACGTTTTATGTACATGAGGAAAAAAACACTTTAATATAAACAGAAAACACCTGAGCATGTTCAGTCTGACTTCCTGTAACTTAAAACTCAAAATTGCAGCTTACAATCAAACAATCAGGAGGAGTGGGGGGTGAGGGGTACAGCGGTCAGCAGGACGTTCTCCAGCGTGACATCACTGCTGATGTAACGAGTCAGTTTGCTGCTGAATCCTTTCATCTGCAGGAAGTGACACCTGCCGTGGTCGATCAACTGTTTGCATAGACGGCCGAGCTGCTCACGTTCAGAAGCCGACAGAAACCTGTCACGCACAGACGTGCACACACATAGACACACAAACACAGTGTGTTAGTTCAGTGTAAACATGCAGACAGTCCTGATTATTATACGCTAGGAACATTAAACTCTAGCCCCTCCTTCTCCTCCTGTAGACCCGCCATCTCATCCTATAGCCCCTCCTTCTCTTCCAGTAGACCCTCCTGCTCCGAAGCTTGATTTTCATGTTCATCACTTGTGCACTGATGAGATCAGAGTATATGCAGTGTCAGTCCTCCGTGTTTAGCCTGTGTGACACGCTGACATCAGCTCGTCACAGACCTTACACTGAATGGAGCTAATAAATATTTAGAAAAAGGATTTCCAGCTGCTTCATGAATCTATGGATCACATGTGTGAACTGAAATAAATCCACTCTCCTGTCCTTCACTCTGTCTCTGCAGCTGATTCTGAACATAAAACACTGACATGCTGCTGACTTGTGCTGATAGGTTGGTTAAACCTCCTTAAAGCCCAGCACAAGCTGCTCGATGTGGTGTTTGAAGGTGCTGATGTGAATCAGTAAAGAGGGATTATTCTTAACTGTGGATCATGCAAAGCTGCTCTAAAATAAAACCAGAGGAACGAAGACTTCTTCAAATCTTCATTGAGTAAATCAGATTTTTTTTTCTAAACTACAGAAACTTTCTACTTCGGGCTGGGTCCATACAACCATCGGTGACAGGTTTCAGGCGCAGAGGTCAAATATTTACCCATTCACAGCGTCTGTCTCTTCTGCTGGTTCGTGCTCTTCACCATCTCCTCTCTGATTGGTCGGTCTGAGTCCACACGTGGCCCAACTGGACATCCGACAGAAAGCAGAGAACTCCCGCGCCCCGAGTCCTCTCTGCAGAAAGAACTGCTGCCCGACGTAGTGACGCCAATCACAGCGATGGTGGCAGCACAGTGCCACTGTCAGGCCCAGCACTGGGCCAGGACCACAACCTGTTGGTGCTGATCCAAGACCCCCTCCTGACCTTGGCTCAGATGGTTCTGATGGTCTGAGGCGTTTATGGGGCGGTTCTTCTTCCTCCGACTGTCCTGCAGTTTCCAGCAAACAGCGCAGAGCCAGATCTGAGAACGGAACCAGAATATGATGAGACTAGACAAGTACTACAGAAATGCTAGTTTCCAGGTGGATGTTGGTGTACTTCAGCTGAAGTTCTGAGAAAAACATAAACTGATCTCCAGGTTTTGCCCTGCAGGTAAAACCAAACCCATCATGCTTCAGCACAGGTGGAGGTGTACTGCCATCAGAGAGCAGGATGGAGCTTGCAGGAACCAGCGTAGAGCAGCAGTTACTGTGGAATTATGAGCCGGATGTTGCTTACCACCAATCAGAGCTGACAGTTTTTTGGCTGTTCTCACCTGTCGCCGCTCCACACAGGTGTTTACCAACTCCGACCAGAGGCAGTTTCTTCTCACAGAGCAGAGGGACTTTACCTGAAAGCATCACAGAAACAGGTCAGGAGAGGTCAGAGCACCACAGTGTCCATATGTTCCTGTCTTACTTAGATCCAGATGCTGAATGTCCACCTGCAGCCTCTCAAACTGAACTCCAGCATCCTGATGTTTCCCGTCCACCTGCAACAGAACGCACCTGTTTCACCTATCAATCAATCAAACTGATCAGCTGCTTTCAGTCTTGATCACAGTCTCTACATAAAAGATGAACACACCATCAGTGTATGAGGTGTGAATCGGAGGAACGCCGACATGCGACAGCAACGCTTCCACTTTTATTTTAAAGCCAGAAATGAAAATATGGAAAGCAGCAGGTGAGCAGGCGGGGTTCTGAAGGTACTTGGGTTGTCGGGGGTTTGGGTTTGAGTTTAGGGTGAAGTGGATTTCAGAATCAGGGCTGTACCTTGAACCGGGTGCTGCAGCGCTCCACCAGCAGCAGCTGCAGGTCTTCACAGGTCTTCAGATGCTCGCAAGTCTTCAGGGCCTCGTGGATCCAGTGGGACAGCTTCCCTCGACCCGCTCCGAACTCCACAAAGCACCGCCCCCTTCCCAGCAGCCCCAGCTCCTCCATGTGACCTAAGATGGAAGACTGAGCACACCCGGCAGGTCAGACGGAGATTAGTTTTACTTCTCAGTTTAATTCTTCAGCATGGAAATGAGATGAATACACAGACTAATGGTGCTGTCACCTAGTCTACCTGCTGCTTCAGGTGTTTGTGGGCGGAGTCTCCATTCTTTGGGTTGTGGAGCTCGTCGTGGAGGGCGGGGTGAGACTGGACGCTGTCCTCTAGATCGCACTGCAGTCCTACAACAACAGCAGGGACACCAGGAGAACATCCGCGGACTTACAAAATGTCCAAAAACTTTATGAGTCACACTTAACCCTAACCCAAATTAAACCCGAACTAAACATGACCTGAACCAAAACTAAAACTGACCTAATTTCAAACTAAAACTGGCCTAAATTCAAACTAAACCTTAACCTGAAACTAAACCGAAACGAGACCTAACCCCAAATAAATCAAAACTAAAGCTGATCTGAACCCAAATTAAAGCTGACTTAACCCTGACCTAAACTTAATTTACACCCAGTTTAAATATAAACTGAATCTAATCCCAATCCTAACCTACTCAGTGAAAAGACTGTCAGTTTTGTGATGTTTTGTGTCACATCAGCCAAACTGAAGCAGTCGTGTGAGATTGTGAGTACTTCAGCCATCACTGATCACTGGATCTCAGCAGCTCACCTTTGAACGCTGTCTTCAGTTTATCCACCAGAGTTTCCAACTCAGTCCTGCTGAGCTCAGACAGACTCACCTGTAACACATCACCATTATGATGTCACTATCATGATGTCACCATCACTGTCATCAGTGGTTATCATAGTATTTACTGTGCTGGTTTGTGCGTAATGAAGAAGTGTGTGATTGTGTGTGTAGACGCTGCCGTCCATTCTCGGTGCTTCCTCTGCTGTGAAACAAACTGTTTCATGACAGTGTGTGTGTGAATCGAGCTGCTGTTGGTCTTTAGAGATCAGTGAATGTCTGCCTGGATGAGGCACTGTGAATCAAAGCGTCTGCAGATGTTTTACTTTACCAGTTTTGTCTTTGATCAATCAGCATTCGACCACAAAACACCAACGTAAAACCACGAATCAGCTTTCTGTAAGCTGAGACTCCGTGTTAAATAGCCACGGGGCAGGTGAGTCGTTACCTGTCGAAGCGTCTCATCTCCATCAGCTGATCCAGCGTTGATGTTTTGGACAAAGTAAACCTGCAGGAGATCAAACGTTCATCTCTGTGGAAACACTTGGATAAACACGCAATCGCTGATCAACTGATGGATCAATAGCGTCTCACCGGTTTGGCTTTCTCTCTGGAGTTGCATTTCTTCAAGTGTTTCTGGAGTTTGTCTTCACTCACGGTGCTGAAACACATAAACAAGCAGAGTAGGATCAATAGCTACCAGTGATCAGCTTTCTGTCAGCCGATCAATGACCTGATTGATGACTGATGTGTTGTCACTCACTGTTTGGGGTCCAGAGGACAGACGATCCTCCTGCTGCCACCCCCGTCCTCCTCCTGGAAACAGGAAACACATCACAGGTTCATGACATCACAGCTGATCGACATCATTGTTCTTCTTAAACTCGCTGATATCTGCAGCACGGGTCAGTCTGCCTGCTCAGATGTGAGCTCAGACCACCCCACTGATTTCTGAAATCTGGACGAACTCGTCATCGCTTCATGTACGCTCGTAGCTTTCCACGGTGAGTTTTTTTCAGGACGTTGTCCGGTGTGTCCATGGCAAGTTCGCATCTGGAAAAATTAAGAAAAAATTACGACTTCTTCTTCATCACTTCTATTGTTGCAGGATAGGATCAAAGTCTTCTCCGTGGTATCGACCACTGTATTCTAGTACGGTGGCAAGCCCAGTGCCAAATCCCCACAAAGACATCTGCAGCAGTGAGTCCAGAGCGCAGACTGACCCGTGCTGTTAAACCTCATACAGAACCCCATTACCTCACAATCACGAGCACTGAGCCTGCAAATAAATGAATGCATCAGATTTCTTCATGCAGCTTCAAATGATCCAACTCTAGCAGCTACAAACGGCTCACCTGCACTGAGCCACCGCAGACTCTTCAGGCATAACCTTGTGATCATCATCATGCCATTGCAAGCTATATGATTCCTATGGTATGTCCACACGTGTGCCGTATATACAGGTGTACAGTATAGTCTGAATAAAGAGATCTTCATTCTGTGTGTGCATGCATTACATTAATGTAGTGCACACCTCATCATGATCTGTGGTTTGATCTGTAATAAGATATCCGACTTCATTCCAGACAGTGATATATTAAGACTATATTGTAATCACTCCCCCATCCAAATCCTTGAATTCAGGTGTTCCATCACTTCCATGTCCACGGGTGTATAAAATCAGCATCTGGGCATGGAGACTGCTTCTATACACATTTGCAAAGAATGGCTCGCTCTCGGGAGCTGAGTGAGCTCCAGCGTCGTGCTGTGATAGGACGCTAGAAGTGTCTTTGCGATATCCACAGCCAGTTGTTAGTGGGATTATAACCAAGTGGAAACGACTGGGAATGACAACAACTCAGCCATGAAGTGGTCGGCCATGCAAATCACAGACCGGACTCAGAGGATGCTGAGGATCATGGTGCACAGAGTTAACAGACTTTCTGCAGAGTCAACCTTTACAGACGTCCAAACTTCACGTGGCCTTCAGATTATCTTAAGAACAATGCGTGGAATGGGTTTCCATGGCAACCAGCTGCATCCAAGCCTTACATCACCAAACAAATAGCAAAGCATGTGCCACTGGACTCTAGAGCCATGGAGACGTGTTCTCTGGAGTGACCAATCACGCGTCTCCGATGGATGAGAGTAGGTTTGTGGTTGCCAGGACAACGGTACTTGTCTGACTTCACTGTACCAAGCGTAAAGTTTGGGGGAGGGGGTTTTAGAGTGTGGGGTGTTTTCCAGGAGTCGGGTTCCACCCCTTAGTTCCAGTGAAAGGAACTAATCATGCTTCAGCAGACCGACACACTTTGGACACTTTCATCTTTGCGACTTTGTGGGCATACTTTGGGGATGGCCCCTTCTTGTTCCTGACCGGTCCACCTGGAGCCAGATCACACCTGAGCAAGTGACTGTATCCGTGAACTCACCATGGTCGCGTGCTCCCCGCAGTACTTTCTGCCTTTTCCCGCCACCATCTTACAGAAACGCTTCTTCTTCTGCACGAAGAAACAGCAGCGGCTGGGCTCCGGGGCCGCCATGTTGTAGGACACGAAAGCAGCTGCCTTCAGGGGCCCGATGGAGTGTGGGAAATACCACCGAAAAAGCAACACCACGTGGTTTACTGCGTAAAAACATGACGGCTGTCTAATAGATGGTATTTCTTTTATAAATCACTGAAATTATTTTACTGTAGTTTTACCTGTATGGTTCGCGATCCCGTTTGGGTTTCTCAGCGTCAACTTAAAGAACAATTTAAAATTACCAATCTGATGATCCAGCTCTTAAAGTTTTTTCACTAAAGTCGAAAGTTAATTTTAATCCGCAGAAACGTGTCCTTATACTTTAAGAGTTTACTTTTCTGAGCAGGCTTCAGTTTGGTGAAAACTATTCGACGTTTTGATCTTTATTCTTTGGGTTACGAAACTATAAAACTCGTTTTTCCCGAGCTGCCCCTGAAAACAGCTCTGACTTCTGATTGGACAGCTACATGGCTGTCCATTCTCTTTGGCCGACTGATGTGCCATTTAAATCATTATCCCGCCTCTAGCAGCGGCGGGGTGGGGCTGTGGCTGAGGATGCTGTGACGTTAGCGGTGGACAGTCCATGCCATGATGGCGGCGGAGCGGGGCGGCGGTCCCGGCTCTCCTCCCGGCTCTCCTGCCGGCGCCTCCCGGACTGCGGCGGATCACTCGGTCCTAGTGGTAGTGGGAACGCTGCGACCCGCGGAGCTGCTGGAGCGGGTACTGCAGCAAATAGAAACAGGTGAGTTCTGGAAGTTCAGGAGAATAGAGCTGCGGGGCCGGAGGTCCCCACAGCCCTTCACAATAAAAGTCCGGGAGGCTGCTGTTGTTAGAATGAGCTGTGCCCGGTCCGAAGTTTTAGAGACTTTATCGCTTTGAAGCTGATGCAGAGAAACTTTGAACATAATTGTAAAGAGTAACTAGCACCTCGTTTTATTTGACATTTATGAAACCTTTTCCTGTTCGGGTGCAGCTGTTTAACGAGTCCAGTGTGCAGGTTTCTTTTTCGGGTCACTTTAGAAACTCTCAGAAACTGAGACTGATTCACACTGAGCTCTGTGACGAGGTCTAAGCTTTTTATTTCCGGATTTCATCCGAAAAATAAAATGCATACTACTGAGTCATTATTTTATTTTTTGAAAATGCGTCTCGCCGGAAGTGGGCAATTGCGTTTCTTAATTTTCCGGACTTTCTGTAAAAGTAGGTTCACAGAAAACGAACAGAGCAACTATCAGGAGGACAATTTGATATCTGTTCAATATGATTAATGCGATCTCTGATTCATCTGAAAGAGTTTTGAGTTCTGAAACACGCTGAGCTGATTCACTGTCTAACCTTTAGACTGATCACAGTCCACACACACACACTTGTCTCTCAGCCTGTTTATTACAGCTGTTTTATGATGAGTGTGCGTGTACAAACTCACTCTCTGTCCACTCGCACAAAAAGAGGAAGTGTGTTACTAAATATCACTGACTTCCTGTTTGCAGTAGAAATGGTCTATCTGACAGTGATGTGCGGCTGATATCTGAGGTTTCACAGCCATAGCACACCAACAACAAGCTGTATATGAAAGATGTAACCTCGGTGATTTCACCCACTGCTTCGTGGACTCTGTACAGACTTAGTTACCTGCTAATTAGTGACAGCCAATCAAAATCCTTTAATAGCCCTTATTAACTTATTAACTGGAGCTCAGATTTCCTGGATGGCCTGTTAGTACAGTAACCTCACAGCAGCCATGTAAGATAATGTCATTAAAATGAAAATGTTCAGCCCTTTTTTGTTTCTTATTAATGTCCAGGTGTGCGCTGCTGGGCGGTGGATCTGGACGTCTCCGTTCTGGATCAACAGCTGAAGCTCTTTGTGTCGAGACATTCAGCCTTCCTGTCAGAAGAAGTGCGAGGTAAGCCTGTATTGGGATTGATTGGAGGAAAGAGGAGTGGTCAGACACTCGGGGTGGATTTGTACCCGGGCCTCTTAAGCCAGTACCCTGTGGACCTCCATGTTTGATGTGTTCTCTGATGCTGAGCCTGGCGGCCTCGGAGGATTTTAAAATGCATGAAATGCTTTCGATCAGCAGAGGAAAATCCCGCTGATGCCTTTATCAATAGCATCATTAATTTCTGTTCAGCAGGATGATGGCACACTGTGATGGGGTGTTTTAGATCAAATGAAAAGCAGTTTTGTCCTGTGACTTGTGCTCATGGCCACAAGCTGATGGCGTGAGGCAGCGCTTCTGTTTTTTTGTAAACAGGACCTCAGACTGAGGCGGCAAGGACAGCTTTACAGAAACTGTCAGCAGCTCAGGACTCTGCAGGAGGCGTGAAGAACCGCGAGTCCTCAAACACGGCCGCTTGTGTCACATGACCTGGAGTCTGAAAGAAAATCACAAGGACTTTTAGATGTGTGCAGGATTGTGAGGGTGACCAAACGGATGAAGGTTCGCACAAGTGTCAGACTGTGTATGTGTTCCCTGAACCTCTGAAAGAAACCGTACTTCATGTTTTCGTTCCCTTTTAGCTGAAACGTTAAAGCGGGAAAACCTCATCGTCAGCTCACAGGAAGCTCTGTAACGGGACAGTGATCAGACATGAGCTGCTGAGTTTAAATTATTAATGTTCGGGGTGGGATGTGGGTCCATCTCAGGTCATAACAGTTTAAAAACACCTGACCGTCTCAGTCTGAGCGATGCAGTTTCACGTGCAGCAGTTGCCAATTTCCTCTGCAGACGTTCTTCCAGCTTCATTCACTGAAGGATCCGAGTGGAGTTTTCTTCAGAATGAACAGGTTTCTGTGGATGCTGGTTACAGAATGTTCCACGTGTTTTGTTCTGAAACGATCGAGAACCAGTCACATATCACCTGTGACTGGGAGATATCCTTGTCACTGACAGGTCCTGCTAACATGGATAAACAAAGATCCATCCATCCATTCTCTTCCTCCTATTCTTTTTTTTTTGGGTTGCGGGGGCTGGAGCCTATCCCAGATGTCTTAGGGCAAGAGGCAGGGTACACCCTGAACAGGTGGCCAGTCTGTCACAGGGCTAACACATAGACACAGATACGTGGACCTCAGAATCTGTTTGAGATAACCACAGATAGACGGTACTTCTTGTGACCTTACTGATGGGGTATCCAAACTGAGCTCGCCGTCCACTGTGATGCGTGATGCCGAGCTTCCTGACACTCACCGTGACACAGAGATGATGAATATGAAGGCAAGGTGAGGGGCAGCTCTCTGACGGGGAGTCCAGAGCAAAGCGGTGATGGGGAGGTTGAGTGTCGTCAAAATTTGGTGGTCATAATAATGATGAAGAAGACGAACATCATCATCATCATCAGTTTTAAGGGTTTAAAGTTGACATTTTATAACTTTGCTGTGTTTTCCTTTAATTTGACCCTCCCAATCTTAACACTTGGTCTAAACTGAGGAGTTGAAGGCTCCTCAAATTCTGCTCAGCTCCTCTGAGGCATTTCAGTGCATCTGAAAGACTAACAGCTGATGGCCCAGGTGTTTACCCTCTGCCTCACCTAAGAGGAAAGTTGACCTGGGACAGGTCAGCGACTTAAAGGCAACAACACGGACAGAGGGTAAATCAGACTGTGGCACAGTTGATCCAACAGGACGAAGTGAAGTCATCAGTCTGAGGGGCTTTAAACAGAGACAGATAATTGGTTGTTCCATCCAAACACAAACACAGTCAGCTGAGACTCTGCTGAGCCGCCCAAAGACATACAGACGATTGTGGCTCAAAGAGTTGGCAGTTCGTCTTGTAACCGAAAGGTTGCCGGTTCGAGCCCCTCGTTGTGTCCTTGGGCAAGACACTTCACCTACCGCCTACTGGTGATGGCCAGAGGGGCCGATGGCCGATATGGCAGCCTCGCTTCTGTCAGTCTGCCCCAGGGCAGCTGTGGCTACAACTGTAGCTTGCCTCCACCAGTGTATGAATGTGAGAGTGAATGAATAGTGGAATTGTACAGCGCTTTGAGGGCCCCGAAAAGCGCTATATAAATGCAATCTATTATTATTATTATTATTATTATTATACGTGTGCACACACACGCACCCAGACAGACAGACTCGCATGCACACAGATGATGAGCTTTAGTTTCAATGGATGTATTTTCAGTGGAACCTGGCAGGCAGTGTGGTGGGTGGATGTGGTCTTGAGCGATGTCCCGCCAATGAATGAGCAGCTGCAGCACTCATGGAGAGAACAGGAGAGTGAGCAGGAATGAGGGCAAACCTGAGGGAAGATCTCCCCCTGACACTCGTTTGTCCTGTTTGTGTGTTTCAGGTCAGCGGACTCTCCAGCACAGCGGGGACGTCCTGGACACGCAAGTCGTGGTGAATCCAGGCTCAGAGTTTGTTTCCTCAGAGGTGAGTCAGACGTGAACCTTTACAGATGTTTTCTCAGCTGTTGGCGGGCTCTCGCGTACACGGAGATCAGCTGATCTCCTGTATATCTGAGAATACTTCCTGGCTCAGTTTGCTAGGTGTGTGTCTGAGTATGTTTTTATTTCCTCTGAGCTGCACCGATGATGCATTTCCTGTTTCAGGTGCGGCGGCTTGTCTGCAATCCATCGCGCCGCAAACTGCTGATTCTCGCCGGTCAGTGTGTTGAGGGCAGCGGCGACATTGTACTGCAGAAAGGCTGCTTCTCCCTCAGCAACCTCATCCAGATTTTTTCTGACGAGGAGGTAAGCAAACTGTGTCTTTGTTGGTTTTGTTTACACAGCACGTTTAAGTGCTTGATGATGTTCAAGTTGCTTGACTCTGTGTCGACAGGTCGGTGAACTGCTGAGCTCGGCAGGCCCAGCGGTGAAGCCTAGCCTCACCCTCAGCTGTCCAGACTCTGGCCTTTGGAAGGAGCCGGCACTGGAGAAACACAATCTGCAAGACTTCATAAACATTCGGATCAACCCTCCCCCAGTCCTGCCCGAGATGGAGGGTTTGCAAGAGTTCGTAGAGTACCTTTTGGAGTCTCTGGAGCCCGAGTCTCCCTTCGACCTACTGGAGCCCCCAAGCACCGTGGGCTTCCTGAAGCTGTCTCGACCTTGCTGCTACATCTTCCCTGGTGGGAGGGGTGACTCTGCCTTCTTCGCTGTTAACGGTTTTAATGTCTTGGTGAACGGTGGCTCTGACTCACGCTCCAGCTTTTGGAAACTGGTTCGACACTTGGACAGGATTGACGCTGTACTGTTGACACACATCGGAGTGGACAATCTGCCGGGCGTGAACAGTCTGCTGCTGAGAAAAGTTTCCGAGCAGGACGACGAGGCTGCCGGATCCCATCCCGAAGAGGACTGGATGAAAAACCTCATCTCCCCTGAGATCGGGGTGGTCTTTCTCAATGTTCCCGACAGGCTGAAGTTCATCCAGGAAGATCCAAGCGAGCTGCGGAGCTGCGATCAGGCAACAGTTG
Source organism: Haplochromis burtoni (assembly GCF_018398535.1). Classification (NCBI taxonomy): domain Eukaryota; kingdom Metazoa; phylum Chordata; class Actinopteri; order Cichliformes; family Cichlidae; genus Haplochromis; species Haplochromis burtoni. The sequence continues at coordinate 671,964 of NW_024582422.1, forward strand.
CTCTGCAGCACCTGCAGAGACTGGCGATCAGACCAGAACCCCTGAACCGGCCTAACGGACCTAGCATAGAACCCGTGATCTTGTTCCAAAAGATGGGAGTTGGTCGTCTGGAGCTTTACACTCTGAATCCGGTCAGCGGTAGCAAAGAGCTCGAAGCTTTGATGCAGACTTGGCCAAACAATGGATCGAATGTGAAGGGCTCAGATCTTCCACTGCCGTGCCTTGTTTCCATTTGTGCTTTGTTGGTCTGGCACCCGTCCAGCCCTCAGGAGAAAATCATCCGTGTGCTCTTCCCAGGGTGCACGCCTCAGACCAAAATTCTGGATGGACTTGAGAAACTCAAACATCTGGATTTCCTGAAACTACCAGCAGTGTGTTTGAAGGACCTGGAAACATCCAAAATCGAAAAGCAACCAAAACGAGCAGACAGTCGAGAAAGCCTTAAGTCCCAGTCTAAGGACTTCAGACCCAGTAGTGCCTTACAGAAAGACAAACTTGGACGAGTGGATGCCAAAAAACAAGAGATGAAAACCAAGCCTAGGGTAGCAGCTGACTCTGTACCTAAAGACAGAAAGGATGCCGAAGAAAAGCCCAAAACAAAGGAACCAGAGGCTAAATCGAAGCCAGCGAAATCTGCTGAAAAGCTCATTCCAAAGAAAGAGGTTTTAAAAGAAGAGAAGAAGGAAGTGAAGAAGAAAGACAAGAAGGAAGAGAGTGGAGAGAAAAAGAAAGAAGCAACAAAGAAAGAAATCCCAAGTATGAAGCCAAGGAAAGACTTCAAATCTGAACCAAAAAAAGACGTGAAGAGGGACGTGAAGAGCGATGAGAAGAAGGCAGCAAAGCCAGCCATTAAAGAAGTGAAGAAAGCCACAAGTGCAGCTTCAACAGCAAGTGCAGAAATAAGAAAACCTTCTGGGAAGACCAGCACTCTGAAGAAGGATGGGACTCTTCCCAAGAAAGATACTTTGAACAAAGGGACGAAAGGCAAACCGGTGTCAAAGGAGCAGGAGACCCAGAAGGAGGTGGCTCGCTCTAAGGTGTCCACACCTGAGGACATGACGGCTGAATTTGAAAGACTTCGATTGGAAGATGAGAATGGGAATAGTGGTAAAAGTGCAAAGTCCAGGGGGTTGAATCCTGACGAAGTAAAGTCCAACGGGAACCCGACTTCCGCAGTAGAGAGTCCAGAGAAGTTTCGCTGCTCAGAGACTGATCATGATATGGTCACTGCCTCCTCACTGGTCGCTAAAACTCCAAAAGGTGATCTTAGTGTGAACTTTGACCTCACCCAGACCACATATGAGCCAGTGGACAGATCCTTGAAAAATGGACCCGATGTCTGCATGGAGGAAAAGACCCTGGAGCTGGTCTCTCCTGCAGATTCTGCCCCAAACAGTGCTGGACATACCCCTTTCTACCAGTCCCTCGAAGAGGACATTCGTGGCTTGGGCGAGGACAGTGGCCTCGAGGCAAGAGGGTCTAGTCTAGGCTTTGAGGACTACAATCAGGGAAGTTCATGTAGGACCTCTGACCTCAGCTCCCTGCCTGAAGGTCTGGAAAACTCCACATCCTCTCAAGATAAACCGTCCAGCCTTCTGACCCTCAGTCCTTTTAAGGACATCATGCCGGACTCCTCCCCAACCATGACCTCCATGCCGGCTGAGGTTGGCTCACCTCACTCTACAGAGGTTGATGAATCACTTTCAGTGTCTTTAGAGCAGGTTCTGCCCCCCCCTGCTGCCTCCCCCAAAGTCTGCGCCAACGGCCACGTTATTGACTTGGACTCCAGTGCTGGGATAGCCTTGAGGTCTGCCCATAACGGGTGCTGTGGAAACAGATCAGAGGACCACATCCATGGGATGTCAGAGGTCATCTCGGATGTTCTTCACGACGTCGACCTCTGCTTGGTTTCCCCATGTGAGTTCCAGCATCCCAGAACCTCGGAGAACCATCAGCAGCACGTGAGCCCCAGCCTCGCCACGGGAACGTCTCCAGACGTCTCTGATAACAACAACCACTCTCAGGATGCGAGCAGCAGCGACCACGCCTCAGCCTACAGTCAGGAGACTCCGCCCACATCAGTAAGCGGCACCCTGCCCACCACCACTGATTCTGATATCCCCCCCAGCACAGAGGACTGTCCTTCCATCACAGCCGACATTGATTCTGAAGATGATTCCAGCGGGTTCTTTCCACCCACCCAACCACAGGAACATCCTACATCACATTTTACCCACAGGGCAGGGCAGCACGACCCACCGCCAGCGCCGGTCAAGGACCTCCCTCCTCTACCGCCGCAGCCTGGAGCCTGTATGGCTGACTCAGAGCCTGACAAGAAGAGCTCAGCCGGAAAGACAAAGAAACCGCTGCAGAGAATGTCGTCAGGGAGCACAGTGGCCCAGAATGGAAGGTCGAAGGTCGGCAGCTCCACAGGGTCCTTAAAGATGGCGTCCAGCCTCGATGCCAAGCCCTCATCCCGGAGTTCACTGGGTGGATCTAGAATCGGAGCTGCAAAACCTCAATCCTCAGGTATGCCTTCAGATTATAACCCACGCAGTGACCTGCTGCATGAAGTCACTGAGGCTTAATCAAGAAATCAAAAACCATGGCCACTGATTTATTGTGCTTGTCACAAACTGCCTCACTCAGAGTTAAATAAAGATAGCAGATCATAAAACCCTGGTTTATGATCATGGTTCTTTTTGTTTCTTCTTTTGGATCCAGGTTCCAGAGCTTTGGGTTCCTCCGGGTCTGAGGGTTCTGCGGTCTATGTGGATCTGGCCTACCTGCCGTCCGGGACTGCCTCCACCACTGTGGACTTGGACTTCTTCAGGCGCCTCCGCTCCTCATATTACATTGTGAGTGGAGACGACCCGGTGAAGGAGGCGGCGATGAGGAGCATCCTGGATGCACTGCTGGAGGGGAAGAGCAGCTGGCCGGACATCCAGGTTTGTGACACTTTCTTCACCTTCCCATCTGCTCACGAGCTGCTCTGTGATTGGTGTTTCTCCGGGCTTTTCTCAGGTGACGCTGATCCCAACGTTTGATTCGCTGGCGATGCACGAGTGGTACCAGGAGACCCACGACAGGCAGCGGGAGCTGTCAGTCACCGTGCTGGGCAGCAACAGCACCGTCGCCATGCAGGAGGAAACCTTCCCTGCCTGCAAGGTCGAGTTCTGAGGTCGAAGCCCCACCCCCTTTGCCACGGTTGCACCCAGACCAGCATGATGAGGAGGCTGGCTGTGAGCATGCTCAGTTAGAAACACTTTCTCTCACCTGTGTGACGACATTTTCTCACCTGCTGGATCAGCACCTTCATCTCACCTAAGAGCAAACATTAACACGTAGCATGACAGAAAGTTGAAAAACCGTGTGACAAGTAAACACAATGGCTTGGGCGAGGCACGGAGGTTAAAATGAATCAGTGTTTTATAAAGAAGCGAACGACAAGAAAGATTTTTATCAAAGAAGCGTGACGCTGGCATGATGTGTCTGTTCAGTTAGGTTGTGTCAGTGTCTTATGATTTACTATTCTCTGTTTAGCCCCTCCCCCCACTTGCCTCTTCGTTTTAAGCTTATCTCGAGGTTCTCCTGCAGGGTGGAGGAGACCGACCCGACAATGACTCGCTGTTGTCAGAGCCGCCAATTAGATTTTTACCTCACAGGAAACACGCTAGGTGGGGTTTATCTCTAAACTCGTGAGCTTACAAACGAAGACATTATAAGACCAAAGGACTAACGAGTCAATCAGACAATCTGCTGTCCTTTTCTGCGAGGTAATCTTCCTGTTTTTGCAAATGGAGTCTTGCACTTGCTCCAGGTAAAGCAGTGAAACCTTGTAAATATAAGAGCTACGTGAACACACTGAAAACTAGGCGATTTAGGGGGCGTGGCATATAGGGGCAGGTAAACTGGATCAGAAGCTTATACACTGCGGGGAAAATGAACCGACGCCCCCTCAGTGGAGGCAGTTTTATTGCATTTTAATGCAGGTCGTATAAACACCTGGTCATGTCTCCATCATCTGATCCTGGGCTGTGCAAGTAAATGAGACCATGAGCCTCTCAGAACGACAACAAGTTTGTGATTACTAACGCCATCGTTATCATCGCCATCAGGGTGACTTCACTGTGTCTCTGAGGTGTGCTCGTTGAGCAGTCCGGTGTGATGGTGGACGCGGGTCAGTCAGAGAACATTTGAAGATTCAAGCACGAGATCCAAAGGTTGATTCTGTCAGCGACAAAGAGTGTGAGGCTGTGACAGATATCCGACATAACTTCAACGTTCAGGTGACATCAGTAAGGCTGGTGTCATTAAAGCGCCTAAGGGCGACTGGTGTGATTTGGTGCTATATAAATGAAACTGTATTAATTTAAGCTCCACCTCCTGGTCACCATCGGCATCATCAGGGTAACGAACAGTAATCAAACTCAGATCACGGACACTGAAGTAAACAAACAGCCTTTTTTTTTTATTGTAGTTGTAAAACCAGCTGTTCACATCTCTGATTGGGTCTGTCTGATGTTAGGATGAGAGTTGGTTAGCTTGTGGATGTGCTCCACTCCGTGACTCGTCTGACCTTTAACCTCAGCGGTGATTTAAGACAGACCTTGTGATGATTACCTGATTATCTCAGTGGGAATGTTCCTGTCCCTCAGTTACAGTAAAGCACACAGAGGTCACAGGACTGTAAGCGTTTGATTAAGTAGTGGTGTTTCGTTCCCGATAATCTTCAGAAGATTGTCAGGGAAACCGGAGATGTAGTGTCTCTGGTTTCCCTGACGACGGTCGTTCAACTTCCTGTCCTGAAGGTTCTGGTCCAGTTGCATTTCCTGCTTTGACCTCAGCACAGATCTTCCCCCGTTCTTCCTTGGTGTGCTCCAAGTACTACACTACCCACGAGCCTCAGAAGCCATGTCTCAATACAGTCTGTGATCAGTTTGACCTTTGACCCCCTCCCTCGGGTGTTTCTCACACCGTGCAGAGAATTGTGGGTCAGACTGCTACTAACTGATTGGCTGGCCTGCTGCAGTGCACTCTGGGAAGTGTAGTCCTTCGAGAACCAATGGATTTTCTCTCTGACTGATTTTTGAAAGTCAAAACATTTCATCGGTAATTTATTTATTTAATTTAACATTTTTACAAATCAATCTTCAAACGTGACGTTTGGTACGAGCTGCTTGCCGTCCGTCTCTACCCAATCAGCATGGAGCTGATCAACCGTTAAAGGAACAGTCCGCTGTGTTCGTCCCACCCAGAGGAGCGACTGAAGAACAAACAGATGAAGTTAAAATCAAATATGCTGAAAATAGATATTTTATCTTTACAGTGAACATTTAGCTTTTAACTTTTATTCGCAAAGCTTTAAATTTATCTTTTTTTTACCCAGGAAATGATTTTCAGCTTTAGTTTGTTTGTTTTCTTCAGATTTTCTTCTTTGTGCCTGCAGACAATTTTTTAATATCCAACCAATCAATGAGCTGGAAATCACGAGAGCTGAAAAAAATGTACTGATAATCTCAGACACACACACACACACATCCACATACACACACACAAATCATTTGTGCATTGAAACACTAACTGCAATGATTGTCTTTCAAAATAAATGTCCCTTTCACACAGTGTATGCAGTGTTTTATTGTGAAAATCAGTGAAATTGATCTGAGTTTAAATCAATCACTGCTGACATTAAACTCAATTAAACTTAAGCTTTCTGTTAAAGAGCAAGGTCTCGTAAAAGTTTGATTGTGTGCCAGTGAGTTCCACTCTGAAGTCATGGTCATTCCTTTATATTCACTTCAGTTTTATTCATTTAGCACCGTTGACTTTAGAAAACTTGTAGAGCTATGAGATGATAAGTTGTGTCTTTTTCATAATAGTGATGTGATTGGATTTAACGAGTCACTGTAAACCCATCAGCAGATGGACCGGAGCAGCCGGGCTACGAAAAAAGTGTAGGGAGGCGTGTTAACAGTCATGTCCAGTGGGTGAATGATGCTGATGCTCTACCTCAAGTCACAACCGTGCAGACTCGGGCTCCAAAAGTGCAACATGGCAGCTCCTTCAAGCGGGCTTCATTTTTGTACAATGGGAGGAAGTGCAGCCAGGTTCGCCATCTTTTCTATAGTCATTGATTAGCACCAATACACAGCTTCAAGCTGCTAAGAGGAACGATTGCACGATATCAACACCTGGCAACAGTGGGGATGAAGAAGTCCCTTTTAACAGGAAACGAGGCCCAAGAAGGGGAGCACAGAGATGAGGAGAAAAAGAGAGAAGACAAATTTAAAGATGCATCAGTGAGGATGGAGGAGAGGCAGCGAGTGCAAAAACAGGAAGTTGTTAGAAAGAAAGAAAGCAGTCCTGCATATTTGTTTAATATACGCATAGAAAGACCTATCCTGGTCAGAAACAGCTCCAGGAGTCCTCACAGGCATCATATTTCTAAGATTTGTAGGGCCAAATATGATAAGCTTAGTTTTATCTGAGACCACTGGAAAAAGGTGGGCGGGGGGCTTCTGTATTTCTTATTTTATTATTTAAGAATGGTGAAAAAGTTTGGGGTTTTTTTTTTTAGCGTTCCTAATCCTCTTTTGTAGAAATGAGAGGTGATCCAGGTCTTTAAAGCACTCGTGCAGTGTGATTTGTGTCCTCACAAACTGATCAACCCCAACACACAGGCTGATTTCAAGTCAGATTAATTCACAGCACATTTAAAAACAGCTGTTTGATAAAAGTGCTGCAGAGCAGAGAAAATAATAAAGAGGTGAGGTAGGGAGGCACATGCCCTGCAGACTTACACAATACAAGTCTAAAATCTGTGTAGTGATTGACCTGAGCAAATATGGCTAAAATAGTCAAGTCGGGATGAAAAGATGGCAGGATGACCCTCAGATGCCTTCACCTGCTCTAACAACAGCAGAGTGATCACTCACAGAGGCTTTAATACAAGGACATCAAATTCATTGTAACTCATGGGCCACGTACAAGCTACGTTGATCCTAATGTGGCCAGACATTTATGACACGATAAGTGTGTAAAATTACAGAAGTAGTTCTGGCAATTCACTGCCCACACTGTCCTGTAATTATAAAATATAATGTTCTCATTCAAAGAAAATGTCTTTTTTTCTGTGAACTCACTGTAAAAGTGAAAAAAGGACATTTCCCCCATTTAATTGTTTATCTGTGACTTAATTCCTTTGATGCTGTTTGAATGAGGCGGGCTCTTTATTAACAGGAAAACCTGTAAAACTACGTTGAAAGTTCACAATCTGCGCACGGTCAGTGTTGGAGCAGAGCTGCTTCCCACTGGTGACGTGGTGATATCAGCTGACTATCAGCCTTTATCAATCGTTCAACAGGAACAAAAACATGATACAACGTGATATAAAACAGGATGTGAGCACACCAATCCTAGCAGGGCCAGAACAAACCTGCAGAACCAATGAAGAAAAAGGAGGTTAAAAGAAATGACAACATGACAGAAGCTCAACGGTGATAGTCAAATGAGAGTCCTCCACAAAACCGCTGATTTTTCTCTTCAAGTTATTAGCAGAAAAAAGTTCTGCATGCAGAGTGGTACTGGTGGAGGCAAGGTGGCTTTAACATTAACGTGAAATTCCAACAGATTGGAAGGAAGCAGCATTCAGGACGGAGCCTGAGAAGAGTACAACAGGAAACACGTGCTAATAAAAAGCCAGAGAGGCCAACAACGGCTACTGATGATCAGTGGCGGTCCTAGCCTGTTTGGCGCCCTGGGCGAACACTCCCTCTGGCGGGGGGGGGGGGGGGGGGGGGGGGAACACTCCCTCGCGCGCCCCCCGCCCCCCCCGCCCCCCCCCCCCCCCCCCCCCCCCCCCGCCCCACACACACACACACACACACACACACACACACACACATACTTAACAAGGATATGTACATTAACATAAAGCTGTTACACACACACATATGAAGAGAGAGAGAGATAGTATGCAAACGGCTACCAAACAGCCATCATAATTCGTCATACAATGAGAACAGGACAAATCAACAATTGACAATGACTAATTAATATTAAAATCTGTAACATAATATATTGTTTGGAGTCTGTTACTGTTACTATTTTTACCATTTCTTCTTGGAGCAACTGTAACGCACATAATTTCCTTAGGGATTAATAAAGTATTCTGATTCTGATTGTTTCAGGATGACCTGCCATTATCCAATGACACATCTGCTTACCTGTATCTTTTGCTCGTTTCTCCTCCTCTTCTTTTCTCTTTTTTCTAAACTGAGGACCTGATGGCTTTGAACTTTTCTTGTCCATCTTCCATTGGTTTTAATTTTGCACTCCAGTATGAACACCCATCCCTCAACCCGAGGATCACCACAACATGATCTAACACACCTACACCTTAGTTCACAGATTCACTTTGTCTAGGGTTTATTTCTGAGATTTCACACAACCCAGGATTCAAATCATGAATACATAATGGGCTTGGATTTACATCATTATAAATGAAATGTGCTCTATTTGGAAGCAGCAGGGCCCCTCCCCTTTCGACGGGTTGTGTGTGAGACTTTAAATCATCAAACTGTAAATTTTAAATTGTTATTGATCCCTTTACCCCGAGTCCTAAAGTGTATATTTATTTTCTTACTCTTCTTATATATATTGTTTGTTTACTTGCACTGCTGTAACTGGAGCCTCGTCGTCTCGTCTCTCTATATACTGGACTGTAGCGGAGATGACAATAAAGTTTACTTTGACTTCAGCAGCAAGCAGGCGCACCGAGGGCTCTCGCGCTCACTTTTCGTGTATAGAATTTCGAAAAAACATCGGTGCAAATTATAAGTCTGTATTATAATGTCTGGTGTTTTCGTGTTTGTTGGTTTGTTTTTATTTTGTTTTATTTTGCGAGTTGGTTATTAGATGCTGCTCCAGCCGGTCAGAGAATCCCCCGCCGCCCCGCCCTCTCCTCTCTGCGCCGCAAGCAGCAGGCGCACCTCGCAAACGAAGGGCGCCCTTACTCCCAGCAAATGGGCGATAGAAAACCGATCGGTGCCTATGCCATTCCCAATATGCGCTGGCTGACGTCGGGGCAGCATGAGTACGAGCATTTTTGTTGTTGTTGCCGATGCCCGTGATGCCGCCCCCCACCACGATGCCGCCCCGGGCAACCGCCCCTGTCGCCCGAATCTAAAACCGCTACTGCTGATGATCCTTAGGGGCTCGCTTATATTACAACACATTAAACACAGCCTATATGCTCATATTGATGTAGCGCCCCCTGGTGGCCTGTGTTGGTCGTGGTGCGTCAGAAGTTCTGCAGGGAACCCCGTCCAGATTTTCGTGAACTTTCCTACCATGCGTGAAACGTCTGCTTCCATCAGAGACGCCCTCAGATATGATCAAGTGAAACCAAACCGTTGTTTCCACTCACATTCTACCTCCTCTTCTCAGAATAAACCCTTCTGCAGCCTCAGCTGTCTCCAGCACCTGTCAGACTTCAGAGTGACCTGAGCAATCTTCCAGCTCTGCCTGAACCTCCACTCCTCACACTGAAGTGATGAGAGTAGTAAAACTGTTAGTACAGTAAGAAGCATGGTCTGCAGGAAGTCGACCATTAAAAAAAACTCTTTCCAACCACCACTAGGTGTTGCTGCAGGATTATTGCTTCACCTCCCGTGTTAATTAAATGAAAAGAAAATGAGACAAACTGTCCTCGGGATAAATGTCTGTCTTTAAACTGTACCAAAAACAAAACTTTAACATGTTCATTACCAAATATCTGGAGTGTCGACATAAATATGACATTATATTCAAAATGAAGCGCCTCATCCTGGCGCTTCACTGAAACACTGAGTTTAAAAAGCACTCCAACTACACTGAGAGTAACTAAAGTATGAGTACTTACTGGTACTGGATGATAATTCTGGATTCATTCGTGTGTTTATCACTTTCATGATGTGAATGACTTGCAGGAAGCTTCATGAAACTTAAGCTCATGAAAAATGGATTCACATGTACGATAAATGATATGAAGGACGAGGAGCAAACATGGAGAGTGCAGAAGGAAGTACTCGTGTGAAGCAGAAGGCTTTGTTACCGAGTCTGACGTCCCAGTCTGTCCCCGTGACAGCTGCAGCAATAAAAATAATAAGTCATCATGGAGACCAGGAGCTCCACATCTTCATCCACCTCACAGCTCTTAAAATCGATCCTCCATCCATCAGTCAATTGATCAATAACAGCCTCTTGATGCATGCTCAGTCATCCAGGTAAGTAAATCCCAAAAGGCTGATTCTGTCTGGCTAGTTTCAGTCATTGTGCAGAGGAACCGTTTATAAGGTTGGAGACCTGCTGTAAGCTGAGACTGCATAAGTCACCTGGATGATAACAAAACGTTTCTCCCACTGAAAACGTCCAGATGAACAGAATCAACCTTTTGGGATTCAATAACAGCGTTTTTGCATGTTGGACTGATTTCAAAGTAAAAGTCTTCCTCACTCTCATCTCTTGATTATGAATCTGCAAGCACACTTTCAACTGTGACGTCAAAATCTGACCAAAAAAGGTTCAATATTCAAAACTTCTCCTACCCTTTTCTCCTTTCCTACCCTCCTCTCCTTTCCTCCCCCCTCCCTCCTGTCCTCCGTCCTCCCCGGTGGGCGGGTTTGTTTGCTCTCTCGGATGTGGATCAGATGTTTGATTTTGCTGCGGACTGATCTGCCGTCGGACATGGAGGAGTGAGTACACTTTATTTCTTCTCTCTCTTCTTTCTTTCCCTTCTTCTCTTTTCTTCTTCTGGTTGTTTTTCTGTGTTTGTGACGTATCTGAGACTCGTGTCATCATTGTGCGGCATCAGGGCGCTGAGTCAGGACCGAGGGGTGGGTGGGGGGCTAACTGCACCAAACTGGAGACTTTGGGGGGTGTGGTGGGGGTGTCCGAGTCACCGCAGCGGCAGGTGATGGGCGCGTGCGGACCCGCGGAGTGATCAAACCTCTCTGTGCTCTACTTTCCCCTGCGGAAGCAGCACCAGCTCTGATCAATAAGCAGCACGAGCGTCTATGATTACATATTGATCAGTTTCTGTGTTCCTCATTTGAGCTCAGTCACTTCCGTCAAGTTGGACGTGTGAGGAGAGGGTGACTTCCGGCGGGGTTCTTCACAATATAAGGTTTAAGCCCCAGTCCGATTGGTTCAGTTTTCTAAATTCAGCAAGGCAGGCTCTTTAATGATGTCACGATGTCACTTACAGAATTACAAGAATTACCACAAAGTGTGAATTTTCAGAAACGTCAGCATAAAACTTGCTCTGACACACCTGCACAAAGTCTCACTCACTATGGAGTTACCATACACCTGCAGAGATGCACCCGATGGATGATTCCCACAGGAAGAGTCACACCTGGGAGCAGATCCAGGTGTCAGATGGTGCTGAGATGAGTTCTGATGTTTCTGTACGTCATGTTTGAGGTTCATCAGATAATCAGATTTTACCTGATGCAGGTAAACAGGAAGCTGCAGATAAATCATTGGTTTCTTACCACTTTGTGTTTTGGGAATTTTTTTATCTGTATTATTTTCCATCATGTTCTGCAGAAATCTGTTTTCTTTGTGACTTCTTCATTATTTCCTCCTGCCTTCCTCACAGCCACTTATAAACCCAGACTTCAGAAAAGACTGCCAATCAGAATCTGGGAGCTGGTTGAGTTTCATCCCAGCAGCTGTTTTATTTTGAAGTACACTTCCTGTGTGCTTGTTTGGTGTGCCTGTGGGATTGATGGAGCTGCTGCAGCCTGGTGGAGGCTCAGAGGCAGTAGTAGGATGTGGTGTCTGGACAAGGACACAGCCCAGAGCAGAACCACGTGTTAGTGCCAAATGTGGGACTAATAAAGGTTTATCTGATCTTATCTCTTATCTTTACTTTATAAGGCTAAGCTGAGAGTACTTTTACTCTAACATGTAACTGAGTATTTGTACTCTTCTGTTTTTACCGCAAGTACTTCATCACTGCAGTGCATGGACTTCCTGTCTGCCTCTAATGCGGCGTTTCAATTAAAAGTCACACACCTGCTGACTGACCGGAACCCTTTCCTCTCAGACAGATCACAAACTGATCAATAATTAATATCATCCAATCATCAGTCTGAGCTCCTGTCCCATTACCTGCCATGCCCCTCTCTATAATACATCTCACTGCTGCTGAGCAGGCATGGACAAAAACACAGAAAGAGCCTGAGATTCAGTTTGAGCCTTTAAAGCACCTCCTCCTCGTCAGGGCGCTGTGTCTGAACTGCTTCCCAGTGGGCTGGGTTCTAGCTGCTGGTGTTGTCGGTCCTTGCAGTGGACTGTGGTCTCCATGGAGACCTTAAAGTGAAGCTTTGTTTGAGGTGTCTGAGAGGAAAAGTTTAAAGTGTAAAGCATACTGTGTGTCCTCCAGAGAGGAGAGCTGGATCGAGCTGACCTCTGAACCCAGTGACCTCTGTCCCGATGAGTTCATGGTCTCAGCCTCCAGTCGAAGTCTCACTGAATAAAACATGAAGTCTACTTTGGGTGCGATGCTCCCATTAGACTCAGGGAGGAATCAGGGCGGGACCAACGGCGCATCTGCGTCTAGCTGCTCCTTGTTTGGTGAACTCTGGTTTCCTGAGTGCTACACCAACCAGCAGCAGCTCCGCCAGCACAGACCGCCTGAGGCCTCGCACTGCCTTCAGCTCAAGCAACCTGAAGAAAGGGCAGCCATCTTTACAGCAAATAACTGATGACTCACCGCTGTTGAGCGCTTGTTAGCTGATCGCTTCAAGACTCTGCTGGAGTGTGTGTGTGTGTGTGTTTGAGAGAGAGAGAGAGAGAGAGAGAGAGAGTGTGTGTGCGTGTGTATGTGTGAAATAGCTAGTCAGTGTATGAATGAGTGTGTGAGGCTAAAGTGTAAACAGAGCTGTGCATCGAGCATCTGTGTATTAAGCGGAACAAGGAAACGTACGATTCAGTGATGTCACAGTGATGTCACAGTGACATCATTAACCTGTCTGTCTGTCTCTCCCTCAGGGTGAGCGAGGTTCTCTATCAGCAGGATCGACTGCAGCTCATTGTGGTGAGTTTACTTACAGTCAGTGAATGCAGCATCTCACACACCTAGTATCAATGATTCAGATGTGTGTGTGAGACCCCACCCCCCCAGTAAGTTTTATTGCTCGAAGTTATCAATGTTGACTCTGAATTTTAAACTTTATCTAAACAAACACACTTTTATTTTATTTCAAAATAAAAGCCCACACTAAGAGAGTGCAGTCAGTAATCAGATTACCTCAGTGGATTACTTCAGAGCAGAAGTGTGATTGGATTATTGATCCCAATCAGCAGCTGGTTCTGTTTTCCATAATGCTGCAGGAGAAAAGGAAGTGGCAGACGGAGATCGAGAACAAGAAGCGTCAGTTGGAGGACGACAGGAGGGCGCTACAGCACCTGAAGGTGAGCCCACCACTTCCTGTTTCCTGTTTTCTGTTTAAAGGTCGGGTGCACTCAGAGGTGAGCAAGATGCTGAAGCCTTCGTACCGTTCTAAATCGTGCCGCTAAGAGGCGTGAAGACGCAGAAACACGAGTCAGACTCAGACCTCATGTCTCTGAGCTCTGAGTCTGTTCAGGCACGTAAACAGACTGCTGCAGAGATCCAGGTCTGATCAAGGTGTGATCAAGATATGACTCAACCAGATCCAGATCGGATCCAGGCCTGATCCAGGTTTGATCTGGGTCTGATCCAGGCCTGATTATGGCAGGGGCATGGTCTCTGGCTCCGCTGCAGTGGAGGGGTGTTGCAGTGCACTCAAGGGGCTGTGCCATGAAGTCTGATGGGCAGGTGGAGATGATTGTGTTAACGAGGTTTCCCTCCCTCCCTCAGGTCCCACGCCGGGACCTGAGACGAGTCGGTGTGGAGTTGGCTACAAAGCTGACATTGATGCCAAACCACAAAGAAACATTTTTGTGCACTAAATAAACAAAACCAAAACCTGAATGCTCTGTGGAGTCCAGCTCTTTCACACTGATGTTTTTTATTCATGTCCTTCTTTCAGATGGTCAGTGGTCATTTCCTGTTTTATTCTGATAGGCGGCTCTCTGTTGTGTTCTCTTTTGCGTTCCTACTTCCTGTCTGCTGATGATGTCCTTGCACTGTTCCTGGGTCTGCACGCTTTTCGCAGTCCTGGTTATTCTAGACTTTGTTTTGCACATTTTTGTAAAATTTGTAATATTCAACACTATTCAGAGCTGGTCTTCCAGAGAAGAACTGTGCACTTTTATGGGATAAATCAGCCTGTATTCCTAGAAACACAATGCTGTTTTAAATTGCTTCTTATTATCAAAGCTGCAGCACCATCCGTCCCTCCAACATGATGTTCAGGAGTCTAAAATAAGTTGAGATCACAGAGTCATAATGGAAACCCTTAGAACCATCGCTGATCTTCTGCTTCAAAGAGACTCAGAAACAGAAACCTGTCGTTCAGATGTTGTATATTCCAGACTGAAGTGCTGTGGAAAATTTATTTCTGCCAGTAAATTCTCTCATCTATTATTGATCTTTGATATGAGATCATATTTCATTAATGACTCTTATCAGTTTGTCTTTCACCAGAAAAAATAAAGAGTAACTCTCTCTGGCTCCTACTCCTGCTGGCTCACTGTGTGTCAAGTCATTCAGGTATTCAGAGATTCAAGAGGCACAAACTGAGAACAGCTGCAAGGTAAAAATATCTGAGATCAGCCAAACAGCACGCAGGTAGGACAGGACTGCCAGGGCCATGTGAAATAGCAGCTGTTTTCCCGATGAGGAGGAGGCCGCGAGTTCAGAGAGCCCGAGCTCATCCAGATAGTTTTATTCAACTAAAAGGATCCATTCAGGCTTCACGCGTTTATTAAAGGGACACTCAGACGTCCTCCTGATGGACGTTGGTCCATGAGCACCCATTGCTGTCTGTGCACGTCTGCTTTCAATCATTAGATACTAAAATGATTTTATTCCATTTTCACTGTTTTCTCCTTTGAGGACATGATGCTGATGCTCTCCAATTTGTAGTGTTGAGTAGCCGAAACGTCAAAACAATAAATGGATAAAGATTTTTTTCTGCCAGCATGTGTGTGAAACGAGCAGCTTTTTAAGGTGCTAATTAAAATCGTTGAGAGTTTGAAAGACGACCCGGCGAGGACGAATCCCACTCAGAGCCGTGCAGCTGAGTGTCTGCTGCTGTCAGCTGCAAGGGTTTAATGAGACGCTCAGAATGAGACCAGAGTTCAGGTTATATATGTAAAAAGCTCTGATGAACCCGCTGGTTTAGTTTTAACCGTGCATGGGGATTTTTTTGCAGACTGTGAAGTCTGGTGTCCAGGTTTCCTTCCTCGTGCTGCTCTGATCTTCATCTTGCTGGCTGATTTGTTTAGTCTGGAGCTGCTCAGCCTTTCTGACACTTTTTAAGGTTGAAGCTTTCTATTCCCGAGGCTGACAGATGCTTTGAACCCTCTGATCTGCTTTGATTATTCTCTTCATGCTCTGTGGATGATGACACATCTTCCTGCTGGAGAGTTTGATACGTGCCTCCTCACGTGTTAGAAGGAAGCTGTCATCTGTGTGACCTGTGTTTCAGTCAAAGGCTCTGAGGGACCGCTGGCTGCTGGAGGGAGCATCTGCTGGACCCGAGCAGAACGAAGTCTGTAGACAGCTGGAGCAGGACGAGGCCCGGACCCGGAGCCTGGAGGAGACCATTGACAGGTCTGAGCCGCCGAGCCCGAACATCCAGGAAGGGTGGCCTTATTCACTGTGGGATTAAAACCATCAACTGTGTGCGTGTGTGTGTGTGTGCTGTAGGCTGCAGCAGGAACTTGTCGGCCTTGAGACTGGATCTGTCTGTCAGACCATAACTAACATTAAAGTGAGTGTACATGCACGCACGCGCGCACACAAACGTTTTCTAATATCACTTTTTTTCCTTTCTAAAATCAGCTTTTCTGCTGTCCTCATAGGGTTAGTAGATCATTTGAACCAAATTAGGTTGGATTACATGGGTGAGGATGTTGGGAGGGGGGTTCGCTGGCAGGACTGGCTTACTTTGGAGGTTTTTTCATGTTTCTGTTTCCCGTTTCCTTCTACTTATTGATGGAGGATTCCTGTTAAGACTCTTATTGTGAAGATAAACTTCCTTTCTCTGTTTGTGCCTCCAGGTGTCATCAAGACCAGCTTCAGGTAAATTTCTAAATTTCTCTGTCTGTTTTTATTCGTGAAGCCTTTGTCTCACGTTTGTCTCTGATCAGCTGTAGAGGTCAAAGATCGCGAAAGGCATCAGCAGGACAGGGCTCCACTGGCAACTCAGGTGATCCAAGGTGAGACTGTGCTATAACTGTAATCAGATCTCAGTAATCAGATTACAGCTACATTACGGTAAGTTGTTGTGATAACCTCACTGTTAGTTCTTTCTCTGCTCTGTCTTTGTGCCTGGCCCATTTTTACCCACAAGCCCCTGCAGAGGTCAAAGTTAACAAAAGTCCTCGACTGAACAAACCCAGAGAGGCGACCGAGGAGATGAAGAAAGGTGAGTCAGAAGTGACCACACCCACTCTGCACCGACCTGACGGGGGTCGTCTTAAACTGGTGAACTGAGCTAGTTTTCCTCAGGTGGGACATGAAGCTCACCTGGAAGTCACCAAGTCAGGAAATAGATCCAGAATATTTCCATGGCTAAAGATTAGCTCACTGGGAGAAGGAGATGGCCATAGGCCCTATGGCTGAGAGCAGCCGGAGGGTTGACGCAGGTCTTCCCCTGCTTTCCTGTCTGTCTTTGATGCACTGTCTAATAAAGCCAGTAAAAGAATAAAGTACAGATGAGATCAGCCATGTTGTTTCCTGACTTTAAGAGTTTGCGTTTGGTTCTCCGTGATGAGGTTCGAAGAATCAGTAAAATATGATTAATCGCAGCTTTCAGTGATTTTAATGAGTCTGTTATCATTCACCCTGCAAATGTGTAAGGTCAGAGGTCATAGAGTGTAGACACGTGGGAGGAGAGGGGACATCGACCTTAATGTGTCTCTAACAGCTGCCTTCCTGTTTCTATCTGTAAGTCCGTTTTAGGGTCACGTTAACAGTGAATTTGTGTGTTGGCTGGTGTGATGGGTGTGTGTGTGTTATTGTGGTGTTTCCCTCATAGTGTAGGATCTGTGGGAGGCTATTGAAATGAATCATGGGCTAAATGAATGTATGAAGCTGTGGGAGTTTCCTGACACTTTGCTGGTATTTAAGGCTGAACAGAAGCAGGTCTGAATCTACCCCTGGCATGACTGCAGGGGTTTCCACGGGAGATGTGAAGGCATTTGGAAAAAGACGATGTCGGAGCCAGAGTGTGACCGCTGTGTCAGCACTCAGTCCATCCTGAAGGTCGAGTCCTCACAGCAACTGTCAACATGCACATGTTAAGTGAAGTTCGAAGCTTGTTAGATTAGAAACATCAGTAGAGCTTTCACATTCTTTCCCTTGACTTTAATAAATACATGCAGCCTCACTCAACATGCAGAGAGAAAATCAGAGTGATGCACATGTACTCAAACAACGCAGCAACAGAGGAGGCAGACTCTGACCGTACGAACGTCAGCAACTCAGCTTCTGGTCACAGATTTCAAGTTTCAGGAATAAACTCTTGCAATAACCTGAGCTGCATCCAAGGCCCTCTTCCTCCACCTCCTCACAGTGTCCCTCAACATCTGATGGAAAACGTCTCCCATGTACACTTATGGACAAAAGTCCTGAGTTACACCTGTTAATCTGTGAATCAGTGCCACGGGTGTATTAATCCAGCACCTGTGACCTGCCTTTATCTGTATGAGAGACAGAGTTTGAAAAGCTCAGCAATTCCAATGTGGTGCTAACAGGACGCTACTGTTACAAAAGTCTGTTCAGGAGAATTCTACCATCCGCCTAACCATCTGTTCTCCCATTTATCAATCCATCCATCCGTCCGTCCGTCCATCCATTAGTCTATTCTCCCATCCATTCATCCATCTATTCTCCCATTTATCCATCTATTCATCCATTCATTCATCCATCCATCCCTGGCATTAACATCAGCAGACACTGTGCACCAGGAGCTTCATGGCTGAGCAGCTCCTCTCAGGGTAATGTGTGGGTGCTGGTGTCCATTTAATGTATCTGATCCTTGGGACTTATCTGAGTTGTGGTTGTTTGCAGCTGAAATGTTTTGGTAGTTCAATTATTTGAGGCAGCAGGAGAGGATATACACACTGTACCAAAGTCAGTCTGGATGATGCGAGCAGAGCCTCACATATTCCTTCTGGTCATCAGACCCTTCTTTGTTCTGCATGGTTATGTCATGTCACACTAATAGAGCTGTACCTTTGCTATTGGAAGGTTACCCTCACCTGGGGTGCTTGTTTATGACCTGCTGCTTTCTCTGTCCTGACTCTTCTCTTCTGTGATCTAACCTTCTGCCTGCTGCCTTTATCTTTAGATCCACAGCAGCTCATTGTGTCTGTTGTGTTGACCCTCTCTGACCCTGTGATCCCTTCTAACCCCTCCCAATCCAGCGATGTACTCGGTGGAGATTAAAGTAGAGCGGGACAGAGTGACGGGGGAAACCAGGGTTCTGTCCAGTAACACCAAACTTCCTGTTGACCTCTCTGACCAAGGGGTCAAAGTTTATGAAGATGAGCAGAAAGGTGATGTTAGCAAGTAAACAAGAAAAATAAATAAAAACAAAGTCGGCTTTAAGAGAAGGGACCTGCTGATGCAATAACTGACTCTCAAAGGGCTGATTTCAGCTCTGCTGTGCGCGCATTTATCTGAATCTCTTCACAAGCTCATGGACTGTAGATGATGAATCACTCATTCTTTTTTTCTTAAATTATTGAACTATTTGCCCTCACAGTCTTTGCTGAACACCTCCACATCTTCACTTCAGAAACTCTCAGCATATCTGGGAGGACCTCTGAACTCCACTCATTACCTGCCAGATGTTCCACCAGGTATTTTCATAGCATTAGACACCTGCGTTACACACCTGTGACAGGCTGTTGTATCCTGAGAGTTTCAGATCTGAGGGTCATTCCTGCTGAGTTCCTGCAGTGGACATTTTATAGCACAGTGTGAGGAGCAGATCCATGTGTCTGGTTGTTGCAGCGCCTCCTGCTGGAGGTTTGCAGGTTTTCACAGCAGCAGTTTTCCTTCTCCTAAAGCCACAGCGGCCTCAGCCTGCCTGCATGATCAACACTCACCTGACAGTCAGGTGGTCACACCTCATCACTTTCAGCTCCAGCTGAAGGAAGCTGATGCACAGGTGTACTCTGTGACATCACTCAGTGAGTCTTTATTGGTCCTTCAGCTGGAGAGCATTCAGGTGTGGCACTCTGACCCTCACCTGTGTCTTCCTGTCTCCCAGTGGTCCATGAGCTGAATGGTGAGGATATCCACCTGCTCAGCTCCTCTGAGGTTGAAGAGCTCATCCACAAAGCTGATGAGGCGTCGATGATGTCACAGACTGTCACCACTGTGACATCCCTCCCGACAGCAGAGGTTCGGGAGGAGTTGGAGCTGATGCGGTCCAAGTCGCCGCTACCTCAGGTTCCAGTGGAGATCACAGGGCTAGAGGCCGAAGTGGGTGGTGAGCCGAGCGTGGCTGAGGCGAGCACTGAGAACCCGGTTACCATGGTGTTCATGGGATACCAGAGCGTAGAGGATGAAGACGAGACCAAGAAGGTGCTGGGGCTGCAGGGCACGGTGAAGGCCGAGCTGGTGCACATTGATGACCCAAACGGGAAGACATCAGGGGGAGAAAAGGAGGCGGATCCACCTCTGCCCACCTCCAAGGCCCCACCAACCTCCACTAAACCTCCAATGGCGATACCAGTGGCAAGCAATGGGGAGACGGCAGGGAAGGAGAAGGAGAAGAAGCCGTGTAAGTGCTGTAGCATCATGTGACCTGGTGACCTGTGGGGGGGGGGTGCCGCCTTGAAACGTAGCACGCAAATACAAAAATAAAAAGGACTGAAAACTCCTCCCATTGCTCACAGCCCCCCCAACATCACTTCCTGTTTCTTCCTTCAGGCGTATAAAGCCTCTCTTTACTTTTTCTATTTTCTTGAAGCCTTTTTACTTTTTTACTCTGCACGTCTGTACTTACATGTCTCAGTGTTAGCATAGCCTCAGTGTTAGCCTCCGCCTTCGCTGTGCCAGGATGTTTGTAGCTCCTCCCCCTCCTTTCTGTGAATGTATTATTATATTTATTAGAAGCTGTCTGAGTTTTTAAAAGAAGAAATAAAATGAGCAGAAACTAGTCTGCTTTTGTGCCGCAGCCTAAATTCTTCACCTCCACCTTCTATGTGGACCAACAAGTACCTCTCTATCCCTTAAGGGAAATGATTGTGTTCGAGCAGTAGGATAAAGACGGTCCTGTCTACAATAAATAAACACAGTAAAAGTGCCACGGGCACTGAAAACTGTGTAAAATGTTACATATACAGCAGTGAAAACAAACAAAGACAATAAAAATGGGCAGAGTAAAAGATTGTGCAAATTATAACATTAATTAATGTGTACACTATAAATCTGATAAACAGCTACATGAAGGTTTAATACAGAAATGCATGTTTGGAGTCTTATACCTGACAGGTCTGTTCACCTGTCCTTGAATGAGGTCTTATCCTGCAGACTCGTGCATGGCTCTGTGTGATCAGAGGTTTTAATCCAGCACTGCTCAAACCAATGATCTTTACAGGAAACAGATGAGAGCTCGAAGCTGCTGTCGTCTTTATTGAATAAAATTAAACGTTTTAATTGTTGATTGCTTCTTTGACCTCTGAAAGTTTGAAAAGCATTCGCTGATCTTCGTCTCTGTGGAAATCTTTTGAAGCGTGCTGCATTGAAAGTCTGACATAACCTCAGAGGATTCACTCACACTGGGCTCCATCAAACAGCACTCACAATCCCATCAGCTGTTTTTTGATCCACCCGCTGAGTCAGCGACGCTCGCCAAGAGGATCCAACTCTCGCAGCTTAGTGATCGGACTGCCACACACACCCTCATACACGTCATTGCCAAGTGTAGCAGATTTCAAATGGTAGACTGTTTTATGATGACAAACAGGGACTGGTTGCAAAACTGGCTTTATTTTCTAAGCATTTTCACAGCAGCAGGTGTTTCTTAATCCCAATGTGGAGTCCATGCAACTTTGGCCCACAATATTTAAAAAACATAAAAATATCAAAACAATGGTTTCTCTCAACAGCCACTTCAAAATCAAGTGTAATAGCGGGGTAAAACTGAGACAAATATGACGCAAAGTATACTTCAAAATAAACTACTGATAATCACTTATAATATTTAAATCCCCACTAAGATGGATCAATTACAAAACACATATTCATACAAAAGTAAATTTTCCCAACACAACTGAAAATACTATTTAACGTGCAGCCTTATATGACAAACTCATTATACACATAAAACAAAATCTGTACATGACTAACATTTAAGTCAAGTCAAGCAGAGTTTTATTGTCAACCCAACAATATAAACTCAAGTACACAGTGGGACAAAATAGCGTCCTCCTAGATCAAAGGTGCAACCTGTAAAAATAAACTGAAAAAAATAAATAAATACATATATACACAACTATACAGGAATAAGATAAACTAATAATAAGTACAACAGTGTTGTACTTGAATAGAAATAGAATAAGAACAGAAAAGAACGAGAATAAATTAGTACAATAGTACACAGACAGAGTCAAACAGTGCAATACAGCAGAGTGCAAGTATCGGGAGTGAGAGGACAGTGTTATGTAGTCCAAGAAGTGTGTGGAGAAGAGAGTCCAGTGTGGAGGAGGGCAGTGTGGTCCTCGGGAGCCGGACTGCTTGGAGGGAAAAGCTATTTACATATATCTAAAAGGCAAAATGCAGCAGCAGACCTCTCTGTTTAGCACAAGTGAAAAACACATAAATAGGTGGTATAACGATAAAAGGCAGTTTCCATCACTTTGGTACTTTGGGGACTTTTAGCCCTAAGAACTAATACTTAGTAAAGCAAAATAAACCAAACTTAAATTTATAATTTAGTACAGGGAGACAAGCTACAGAGAATGTGCCAAGCTACAGAGAATGTGCCTTACCAGTGTGGAGTCCATGCGACTCTGACTGGGAACCCACCACACATGCAACATGTTTCCTAGCAGTGTCCCAGTGATTAACGTCCCACTACAACAGTGGAACCTTAGTATTACAAAAATTCCATTTAAGTAATAAAAAATCAAATATATACAATGCTGTTTGAAAAAAGTTCACTGTGACTATATCTCAGCTACACAAACACTTATTTGCACAATCTCATACACACACACACGCACCCCTTAATACATCAAGTTAACTTTTGCACAACCCACTTTCATTGTTGCACTTTTGTATTGCACTGCTGTGTCTGTATAGTTTCTGTCTTTGTTTAGTTTTTTTTTTTTTTTGCTCACTTGCACTTTATCTAGTCCTGTGTTGAGTGTCTGTTATATGTAGCACCATGGTCTTGGAAGAATGTTGTCTCCTTTCACTGTGTACTGTACCACTGCACATGGTGGGAATGACAATAAAGCCACTTGACCTGAGAAGTTCAACTCATTCTTTCTTCAGACTCCTCACAGCTGATCATGATTTCAGCGATGCAATGTCTGATAGAGAAAGCTCTTGAAACAGGGTTAAAACCAGGTTCATATCTGCTGAGCAGCAGCTCCTACAAATCAGTATTGAAACATTATCAGATCATCAGCTTGTGTCTGAAATTCATCAGGTCGTCTTGTTTCACACACAGAGTGTGGGTCTGTCTGACGTCCTGGGGGGTGACGACTCTGCTCTGATTGGATAGAAGTCTGTGAGGAAATGAGTCTCCTCATCAGATGATCTTTGAGCTCAGTGAACTCTTTCCTGGTGAGCTTATGGTCTCAGGACTAAATAAAACATGTTTGTTTTGGAGATAATGTTCCCATTAAGGTCAGAGAGGAGCAGGAAGCAGGAAGGATTTAGGGCAGGGTTGAACAGTGATTGACACGTTGCTGCTTTTTCTGTTTTTATTTGATCTTTTGAGCATTTCTGGAGCTGATTGGAAGATCGAGGGTTTGTCTTGGTGGGTCTGTGACTTCACAGAGGTTTTCCAGCAGAGTGCTGTGTTTGAGACTCTGAGGAAGATAAAAACAAGCTCAGATGGAGAACGGAGGGATTTATTTCACTCAGCAGCGTCTGCATGCTCTGCAGCCTCCTGCTGTTGTCTTAGTAACCTGCAGAATGAGGCTCAGTGTCGCCCACTGCAGGAGACAGTACCTGCTGACAGTGAAGCAGGTTGTGTTTTCACCCCGTTATTCCCTGATTAGTTCACAAGTGAAGTTTGACCCTGTGCATGCGGGCTGCACACACACACACAAATATCAGAGACAATATATAGCAGCAACTGTGACTCTGGGTTTCTGTTATTTAAGGCCAAATAACAGAAATTATTTTTTTAGATGCATTTTAAGAATGTGCAGGATGGGGTCAGACTTTATGGACCTACAGTCTCTGCAGTTTCACTGTATTTAGTCGAACGTGTGTGGCAGCCCCAGTGTCTGAATTGGTATTTTATTGTTATTGTGATGAACCGCTTAAACTAACTGATTAAACACTAATTTTCAGACAATGACAACTACAAACCTGACTTTAAGGAAAGATTTAAAACCAAAAAAACTCACAAAAAACAAAGTAAAATAACTCCAAATTCCATGTGTTCACTCTGTGTATGTGTTTCTGTTGGTCAGCAGCATTCCTGATAAATTCTGCTGCTCAGCAACACTGAAACACACACACGTTGGTTTTTGTGGCTGAGTGAGGTCCTGGGACACACTGCGTTGCCAGGACCGTTTTAAACTGGTCCATGTGAATGCAAACACACAAATACAGTTCCTGCACAATTAAAACTTTATTCTTTGAACTGTGCAGTCAGGGAGAATATCCCCGAGGGAGGATAAGGCTAATATTTCTCTACAGCTGATTTAACCATAACCTGACATGTATCTAGTATTCAGTTTTACTTTCCCTGAATACCTCTGCCTGCATTTATACCCTCAATTTGTGTGTCCTCATCGCCTTGTTATACTGTCGTCCACTCTTGCATCCTGATTGGTTTATTGTGGCTTACCGTGTGTCTGCATTTGGGGTCTTTGTTAACAAACGTGACTCTTTCGGGTTTTTAATTACTGTAAGAATAAAACAGCATGAAATACCTGAGTCTGGACACTGTTAGAGAATGTGTTTGCTGATGAATTTCATGCTTTCTGGAACTGTCCTGTGGGTTCTTCTTGGCAACACTGATGATTTCAATAATCAGCACAGGTTAACCTGATTTTAGTCTTTTTTATATCGCCACTCGAATGAACTCAAAAAACAAGATCAATACTTCTTAAAAATACAACCTGCAAGTGAGGAAGCAATGGCTAAGAACTGGTTAAATAAAGAATATCCAACAAACTTGAACAGATAAAATAAAAAGTTCAGGAAATCTGTGAAATTCATCAGCTGATCTTCTCTGTGAGAGTCTAGATGGCAAGGTTATTGAAAACTCGCCATCTAGACTCTGTGAATATAAGTACATAAATGACTAAGCTTTGCCTGTTTGTGTTTTTGTGACTATTGTTACTGTGTTTTTCTGTGGAGAGAGGCGGCAGATCTGTAGATATGACCGTTGGGTCCCTCCATTTTATAAAGAGGCTGATTTATCTTCAGAATAATAATTTAAAACAAACAAACATTGACTTGTTCTGACACCAGCTGCATCTTGAAGTGCGACTAAATGTGGATGAATTATAACAGTAGAAGCTCCTTATCTCATCTACGTCTGTTTCTGCTGCTTGGAGCTTGGCTCCTTGTTTGCACACTTGCTCTTAGAAACTTTCCTCAAACTCTCAAATCTGCTTTTTTTTTTTATCTGATTGAAGGAGGAAGGAAGCAGCTAATTTAAAAATTTTAGAAATATATCTTAAATCCAGTGGTTAACATTTTGATGACCTTACCCTTCTGACTCCCACAGTGCAGTATCAGTTTGACCCACCAGAGGGTTGATGATTTTGGTTGATGTCAAATTTATTTTAAAAGTTATTTTCAAAAGTCAGCTTTTGTCTGGCAATCGCAGCTGAACACATCTTCAGAGCTCTTGTTACACATCTGATTCACAGTAAAAACAACACAACTGCTTTTTATTTTCAAACTTTTTGATCTGAACAGAATTTATTCAGAAGCTCCTGATGTTAAAATTGAAAGACTGAAAAACCTCCAAACTCTGATTATTAAACAGACTCGAAGAATAAACCACCTGGAACCTGAGCCCAAACCTAAACCTAAGCCTGATCCTGAACTCAGTCCTCTGAAGGTCTGACATGAAGTAAGGACAAGGCAGCATGTCCTCACAGAGCCATAGAGACCAGCACACACACACACACACACACACACACACACACACACACACACACACACAGCGTTGGCGTGGATCAGTTGTCTGTCGGCGACTGCAGGGTGAGTCCACATTCTGTTTTCCTCTCTTTATTCTTACTTGTGTGACATCATGATGACATCATCTACCTGTGTGTCCAATCTCTAATCTTGTGACTGATGACGGGTTTAATTTATTAGCAGCTTTGATGATGTTGTGAAATGTAAATAGTATTAGCCCGCCCTCCTCTGGCAGTCAGACAATATGACTGTTTAAAGCTGTTTACACAAACAGAAAACAAACAAATGATATTTACTCATGATATCACTCGTATGTTTACAATTTCCTGTCAAGAAGAAAGAACAGAAACATGTTTTTCAGTTCTGAGTTAATCTCTGTGTGTCTTAGTAATGAAAACGGATTTTAACATCTGATAAATACTGCAGCTTCTTATTGACTGCCCAGCTGATCACATGACCGATTGCGTCCAGCTGTCTTCAAGCTGCTGCTGTTGCTTTTGCTGTTATGTCTGGTTTGAAAACCTCAAGTCAGCCATCATTGTGCCAGCTCACCAGCTGTCACCTGTCCAAACAACTGTTGTCCAGCTGGTCTACAAAACATCTGTGAGAGACAAGACGCAGTCCTTTACACACCTTCATCAGCACACCTGTACGGATGCTGCTTGTTGATTTGAGCTCTGTGTTCAGCACCATATCGCCCAACAAACTGGTTAATGAAGTGACCGCTTGAACTCTTTACTGAGCACATGGATCATAGATAGGCCCAGAATGCCAGGATGGGAGGCCACACCTTATTAACCCTAATCCTGAGCACAGGTGTGCCACACAGGTGCATCTTTAGTCCTGTCCTCTGCCTCCCATTCACATTTCTCATTTTTGGAAATGAGAAGATATACTTCAAACATGCACTATGATAAACAGCTGAACCTTCACATTTATTTTATTTACAGCCTATAGCACATTTAAACTACAGGTGGTGATCCAAAGTGCCTTAAAGACATTCCAGGTCTCAACAAACACAGTTTAAAAATGCATGAAACGCTGAAAGGTGTGTTTTATTGTGTTAACTAATTATTGTGGAAAAGAAAAATTACAGTGAAATTGATGATGATTAATCTCATGAGTCATGAAACACTGCTCTCACTTACATAAGGTGCCTTTATAAGATAAAAATATTGGTATTAGTAAAATTTGAGAAACATTTTTTACATTTCAAAAAAATAAAACTCCAGTAAGCATCAGGATTACAAACCATCCCAAGGTTTAAATCAATCAACACCTGAGGGAAGCTGTGTAACACCTACAGGGTGATGTCATCAAAAGGCAAAGACCCCCACACATTACAGCAAATATATGAATGATTATTCAGAACAGTCTGAACAAAGAAAAGAATAAAATCAGCCATAATTAGACCGATTAGACTGGACATGTAGTCATACGCTTATGGACAAGAACAAAAATCATATAGGCCAATTATAATTTAAAACTATATAAAATAACCTGGTATCTAAGCAGTTAGTACAGCAACATCTACAGATTTATCACCACAAAACAAAATGGATGATCAGTTTGACAAATCTGTTTCTTATATTTTTATATTTTTGCAATTAAGAACATAAACAAATCCATAATTTTCTGATTGCTTTATTTTGAAAAGGTACAGTTCCTTAGTAACTTCCTATTTATATTACTGTTGCTTCAGGGCTTGTGGTGATTGGTTCCTGCTGACCAGGTGAGTCTGACTAACATCATCATCCAAAACCAGAACTGGTCAGATCCAGTTCAGACCGGCAGGATGTTCAGGTACACGCCTCCCTGGGTGGTTCTGTGTCACAGTCTGGACCAGGAGACGAAGGTGAGACACGCACTTTCTGTCCCCAGGGTCAGAGGTCAGAGTGGTGTGCTTGCATTACTTGCTGTTGTGTTACAGAAGCTGCAGTTCAGCTGAGGGGGGCAGCAGGGAGTGCTCTTCAGTTTGATGATCCAGCGTGGATCACGAGCTGAGGCCACTCTCCTGTCCTTCTGCGTCTTACCATAAAACACTCACAGGCTGCCACTGCCTGTTAGGAATATCATTAAAGACTGGTCTCTGGGGGCGGGGCGTTGCTTTAGGGGCGGGGCCTGTGAGTAGGCATTCAGTGACCTTTGGCACATCAGTCAGTTGTTCTTCAGGCTGTGCAGCAGGCAGAAAACTGATCAGAGGTAAGAAATCAGCTCAGATCTACCTTTACATGATCAATCAGACCTTTAATCAGTAACAACTGTAATCAATAACATCTTTAATTAATGATATTTATAATCATTGACTAGTGATGAGACTGGAAGCGCCATTTTTCTGAATCCAAGGTGCGAAGGAGAATATACTCCTTCACACCTTGCTGCCTTATTATTAGTTATTGATTGTCACATGACCAGGACTTGGTTACTTCTTGAAAGCACCCGAAACACAAAGTTTTACAGCCCTGCCCCCCGAGGATCAGTTTCTGGGTCTCTGGGTGGTCTCCAAACAGTTGGACATGTTATCAGGTGACAGCAGCGGCTTGTCTGCAGGAGGAGCTGCTTATCAGGCATGCTCAGACAGGAGGGTGCTCTGAGGCCGCCTCTGTCTGGAACACTCCAGGAATCAGTCGAGTGTCATCTGCGGCTCGTGTTTGGCTGGTGAATTTCTGCACAAACAGGTGAAAGAAGACTTTATACCAGGGAATAAAATAACAGGCCTGGGGACCAGAAGAGGCCCTCTGAAAGGCCGGTCTGTTCCTGTGGCGTGACGGAATAAAAGTTCGCAGATGCCCACATAACTGCCCACAGGGGTATCAGAGCAGCTACTGAGTGCTAAAGTGATTTCTGAAGCTCTTTCAGGAGCGCTCAGGTGTGAGGAGACGGTAGCATAAAGAGTCCCTGACAGCAGGAAATGCTGGAATGACAAAGAATAAGAAGAAATGTTGTCTCTGAGCACCTCATAGCATTTCCAGCCTGCACGGACTAAAGATTATAGATGGCCATCACTGCCGGTCTGAGTCCTGACTCAGCTCAAAGACACAGACAGGTGAGGAGCACACCTCACCTGATGTCCTGCACTCAGGTGTGTGTGAATCTGTAACCCTGGCATGCTCAGCTGATTGGTGACGGCTCTGAGCCGCAGTTCTCCGTGCTAACAGGCCTTTTTACAACTTTGTCAGCTTTTGAACTTTGAACTGCTGCAGGTTTATAACCCTCTGACCTCCACCTTTATCCGAGCAGCTCTGAACTTTATCCGTTTTATGGTGGATTAATTATTAGAGTTCATGACCACAGACGAGCTGCCTTCCCATAAACGGTCATATGACTTCAGTCAGTCTTTTACGAGAGTCGCTGTAAACGTTATCATTGATCTATCATTCCTTGGATTCAGTTAAATTTCCTCCATAAAAACTCAGCTGCTGATTCCAGTTCAGGTCAGACATGCTGCAGTCAAACACGTGCCCCGGGGCCCTGAACCAGCCCCCCAGCTGGATAAATCCGGCACACTTAGTGAATGTACAGAGAAAAGTACAGGAAGTGATTAGTGGATCGGTTCTGCTTCTCCTCATTTCCTGTCTGTGTCTCGTGTTTAGTGACAACGTTCATATAAAACACATTCCTAATGATGAGGTCAATGAGTCCCTGTGGCCCCAAAGCTCAGGGTTTTCTCTGAAGTTTATGGATTTGATAAACTTCTTTAAGTGGTCACAGCAGCTCCACCCACCTGCCCGATGATAACCGGTCTGCTGTGACCTCCTGTCTCAGCTTCCGGCTCCATGTTTGGATGGATCTGAGTCTTTTCAACCCTTATGTTCAGTGCAGGGTCTGTACTTTACAACGTAAAGTGCACTGAGGAAACCACTGTTGTGCTTTGGCACTATATAGATAAAACTGAGTTGAACTGGATGTTTCCAATGCAACCAATCAGCCCTCCAAATTGATTCCTGTTACTAGAGAAACTGTCCTATCCCTATTGCTCTCCTCTGTGGTTGCCACAGTAACCATTCTTTCCTCCCTGTTGTTTCAGAGACTTTCTGCGGGCAACCATCAGGATGTTTTGACTTTTCCATCTTCTCAGTCGAGTTCTGTTCATCACCATCTGTCAGAACCTCTGTCACCCGCTGGTTCTGCCACACCACCTGCAGCCATGGACAGCACTCCAAAGAATTGGGTTTTAAAGCCTCTGTCCCCCACGCTCCAACCATCAGACCTACGCACCATTGCTGTACCAGCCCCAGGTCCAAATGACCTGGACACCGCCTTTAGGAGCATCTCAGTTTCACACAGTCAGCCTTGTGTAGTTGTCTCCTCCCAGCAGGGCGACGAGTCTCAGGATGTTGTGGTTCAGGCCCGGCAGATTGCTGTGTCGCCTGATGGGGGAAACTCCAGTGACGAGTGGCAACCCAGCAGTCCCAGCAGTCCTGGCAGCAGCTCAGGCTCTCATTGTGGGTTTTACTCCTTTGTGGAAGATCCAGAAAGCCCCAAGGCTGAGCATAATGAAGCTTGGATGGTCTCACCCCAGCGCCAGGCTATGCTGGCCACCCTGAAGCAAGAGAAGGGCTTCAAACTACAGACCTACACAAGCAGCAAGAAACCCGAGAGTCTATTCTCAGAGGGCAACGGAGACCTGCAGTACAAGGTTGATGCAAACAATGGAATCAGAGTGGTTGGTGAGGAAGAGGAGAAGGAGCTTCGCAAAGAGATCATTCGTACCCAAGCTCCAAAGAAGAGTGCTGGGTTTCAGGACCAGCTGAGCTCCCAGGAGGACCTGAGCCAGTCTACAAACAAACTGATAGAAGGTTTCAGTTTAAGCTACAAGCCAGTCAGTTCCAGACCAGAACCTCCTCGTCCTGCTGAGCCCGGAACCATCGACAAGGAGCAGATCAACTTCAACACAATCCGACAACAGTTTCTGAAGTTGGAGCAGGACCGGCTGAAGGCTCCGTCCAGTCCTCTGAAGTCCCCAAGAACACACCTGAAGTCATATTTGTGGCCAGATCTTGATGTAACCACACCAAAGAAGGTGGAGACAAGTAACAACGCAGCACAGTTTAAAGCACCTGAAGAAGATGAAGCATATCGACAGAAGAAGGTGACGGTGTTCCAGACTGAGGAATGTTTGAGCAGGCAAAGCAGCGTGTTTGATGACCTGGACTCTGGACTGGAGGAGCTATCAGGAGAGGTGGGTGGTGGCTACGTCAGCGATGATGGGGTGTTCAACGATAACGTACAGCAGCTGAACAGACCCATCAAGTCCACTAGTGCTTGTGAGACCCCAATTGAACGGGAGATTCGGTTAATCCAGGAACGTGAGGAGAACCTGCGCCGCTCTCGAGGCCTGAAGCTTAGTGACAGTTGGGGACAGATGGTTGAGATCAAAACCAAACGCTTACAACCACGACCAGCACCGATCAAAATGAAAGAGAAGACTCGAGTGAGCTTCATTGTCCAGGGAGAGGTCAAAAACGAGAACCAGAATAAGCTTGATCCTTCTCAGAATATCGAAGAGACTAGAAGTCAGTCGGAGCCACGAAACAAGGACAGGTGGACAGAGGAGAGCAGCCAGCCTGAGTCTGAAACAAGTGAAGTCTTTCCATCTCCTTGCTGTCCTCATCGACACCCTGAAGAACAAAAACAAATGAGCCCGATTCCCTCTTCCTTGATCGAGATAGACTCTGGGGTCCAGGACAGAAGACGTCTTGACCAGGATCAAGTGTTTTCCTTTTCCTCTACTGCCTCCCTAGCATTGACACCTCAAAATGAAACAGCCCTTCAGTCCTGGAGGGAGAGCCTGAAGTCCACTGGCCTGCAGTGTAGAGGAAAAGGAGCCCCAGACTTCATTGAGAAGGAAATTGAGGAGGCTCTGAGAAGGGAGCAGGAGCTGAGGGAGTCCAGGGAGGAAGCCAAACAGCAGCTGTTCTCTCCAGCTCCTCTGGTGGAACAAGCGACCCAGAAGGCCATCAGTCAGTTCTACCCGCCGATAAAAACAGGTACGTACTGTTGACCCGATCACAGCAAACTCAAAGTGCCCCATAATTCTCAATGTCAGTTTGTTCTGACAGTCCAATCACGTCTAAACGTTTTTTGATGTTTCCAGACCTCATTAGATTTTAGTCCTTTGATATCTCAGGAAAGACTCCACATAAATTTCAGCTTAGGACCAAATATGATTTTTGAGGCTGTTTTCAGGTCAAAGTTCACCACTCCGGCAGGAACAGGGCTTAGCTGTTACTCAGTAATCTTTGAAGGAAAACTATTTTCACCTGTTTGTAACCAACCACATATCTTCTGCCTGTCATTCACTGTCAAAACACACACCAAACCACGATTGAAAGAGTGTTTCCTCTCAGGGAGATTGGCTGCTGCCTTAAACAGAGCCAGCGCTTTGGTTTGTGAGTTTATTGTCCAGAGGTGACACTAACACACCTCTCTGAGGCCCAATGTTCACCAAATATTAGAAAGAGGACTGAACCTACCCAATCACATCAGAGTGGCTCATGGGAGAATTTGCTGACTCAGTGTTTCAGAGGTGTTTATGAGTCTGAACAGAGGCATCCCCCAACAGGCCTGGACTCAAACCCGGTTCCTCCTCAGAGTCCACACCAGCACTTGGTCTGAAGGAAAAACTCATCACACTATGACATCATTAAGACTCTGACATGAGATGGTGGCCATGTATGGCCAGACTCTAACTGTCACCGGCCTTATTAAACCCATGTAACACTGTTGTTGGTCCAATGGTGTCTGAGTGACTCATCAGGTCCAGCAGTAAAACCTCCCAGGAGGCCCACATTGGCCAATGCTGTGGTTCATGTTCAGCTCAAGGCTCTAAAATGTGCTCAGTTAGGTTTAGGAAAAGATGGTTTGGGTTGAAATATGCTGTTTCACAGTAACCCTGCTCTGTTGCATTAAATTATTGTGTTTCGGGACGATGTGTGGAGCAGCAGTCACAGTGACTGACTGAAGGTTAAACACATCTCATCACTGTTAGCTTAAATTAATCAGCAGGTTTAAAAGTCAAATATGTGGAAATGTCCACAAAGCCAAACAGTAACCTATAACCATATTTGCGCTTAGCTGTTCTCAGATGTTCTTCAAAAGAACTATTTAAAGTTTTATTCAAACAGAGCAAAGACAACAAATGAAGTGGTAAAAAAACAAAACACAAAGAAAAGCTGTGAGGCTCACATGTATCCATACTCAGGACAAGCAGGATGTTATACAGTTTCCTCCAGCTCATCACTGTCATTAGTTTGTAGTTTTCAGGGTTTGTTTCAGTCTGCAGTTCCTCTGTCCACCTGGTGCTGTATGGCGTTATTTTTGTGCCACTATTCTGAGTGCACGTAAAAAAAAATTTGAGCGCATGTAAACATTTTCTTTACAAGTGTTGTATTTTGAGGAGAAATTTATCTTGAGCAAAGAAAAGCTACATTTTGAGCGAACAAAATTCATTGCTGCATGCAAAAAATGTATTTCAGTGTTTGCTGTTATCCATAGAAACACACAGTAACAGCTCCTCTTGCTCAGTTTTTGCATTTGTTCTTGCTCAGATCTCTGCGGACCTGTTCGCAGTGTGTCACTTGCACTCTGAACATCTCTGCTCCCTGTGCGTTCAACTCTTTCTATAGACTGTTATATTTGTGCCACAAAACCAACCAATCACACACTTGGATGCAAAAACTTCTGATTGCCTGTTTTGGTCTCTCTTTGGTCTCTCTTTGTTCACTCAAATTTAGTTTTTCTTTGCTCAAAATAAATCTCTCCTCAAAATGCAATGCAACAACTTGTTTTTACGTGCGCTCAGAATAGTGGCACAAAAATAACGCCATACTGCTGCTATCATCAGATTTTCACAAGCAACTTTGACTAACAGGGTTTTTTTTGTTTATAAACACCCAGTTTGTGATGTTCTGACTTAAGTGACTAACAACAGGTGATGCTGAGGGGGAAATCTTCAAAATAAAAGACCCAGAGATCAGAGCAGAGAGACAGAGTGCTGCTGAAGGTTTAAATGGAATCCACTGAAGGAGTGTGAAAATGATCTGCAGGAAGGAAGGTAAACTTGTTACATAAAAATCAGAGAATGAGTAACTCAACGAAAGAAATGATCAAAGTCCAGAGAAGCACCGAAATCCACTTCAGTCAATCAGTAACAGCTGCTCCAAAGCCACACACACACACACACACACTCGCTCATCAGAGCAGGCGACCAATCAGCACATTCTGTTATCCAGAGAATCCACGCTGGGAAACATTGCAGCAGCGCAATCTTAAGAAACCCTGCCTCACAGCAGACATGATGAGCAGACTGTAGATAAAAGATGGACCCAACCTCTGTGATGTTACTCATTGGTTTATGAACCCCTGGTTTTAACGGTTTCGCTGCATGATCATCATCAGTGTGCATCCTCAGACTGTACAGGTGTATCATACAGACACAGATATCTGCTAACCAGTGCTCAGTAACATCCAATTATAATCCTCAAATCTCACTGCACACCCAAACTGGAGCTTAGACCTGTTGGACTGTGTGTTGGTACAGTAACCTCTCAGCAGCCATACAATTGGTCAGATGATGTCATTAAAAATGCTCCAAAATCTCCAACTGCACAAACACGGTGAAGCTAGTGTTACAGGTACCATGTGGCAACACCTGTAGAAAGCTATATATGTGTCCTGCAAGCAAATTTTCAAATGAAAATATCGCTTACATTGAAAGTAAAATAGCTTAAATATAAATGAATTCACATAAATGTGATCACATGTTAGTGGATATCACACTACCAGACAGCTAGTAGCTACAGACACATGGAAGTCTTTGAGGACTTACTTACTGCTCCCTCTGCTGGCCGTTAGAGGAACAACCACAGCTTCACATTAAAATGATTCCACTGAATATAACTGAAAACTGGAAAGCTCCACCTTAAATGTGTTTCGTGTTTAAAGTTCTGTTTCCATTTAAATAATTTAAAAAAAAAAACATGATTGGAGGAAACAGCTGCTGTTCAAACACTGATGACATCACAGCGTGTCACATATGACGTCATTCATGATTTCCTCCACGGTGTTTCAGAGAAACCAGCCAGCGTGTCTTCTCCTCGCCCCTCCCTCCGTCTGCCCTCCGTCTCCTTCATCACGGCTCGGCCCTGGACCTCCTCCTCTCCCTCTCCCTCCTCCCCCTCCCTAGCAGTGCGAGGTCTGACGGAGACTCTGCTGCAGAACTTTGAGGAGTATCGAGCCAAACTGAAGCTGGAGGAGAGTGCAGTAAGTAGTTTTGCTCTTTCTGTTTTTCAGCCTCTTCCTGCTTCAGGAGATGATGAAGATGATCGGTTAGAAGTTGTCAATGAAATGATGCTGCACAAATAAAATGGAAGTGAATAAAATAAAAACCAAGGTCCAACAAAGCTGGGTCTGTGTGAACTGTAAAACAAGCCAGAATGCAACAATCTGTAAATCTATTAAACTAATATATTATTTACTACAGAACACAGAAAACACATAAAATGTTTAACCATGGTAAATGTTTGAATAAAAATATGAGCTTGTGTTGAATCTGATGGCAGCAACACATCTAGACAGGTCCATGTTTCCTCTTCCGTAACATCAGTCTGTGAGCTGAGGAGAACAGCTGAAGATCACAGAAATCCAATACTGATTTACAGCCTCATCCCTGCGCTCAGATCCACTGAATATGCTGATGATGTCATGTTGTGTAATTGATAAAATGTTCACAGCAAGGACTGTGATTCTGAAACAGGTTGGTGAACTTCTGAGAAGCTCCACCTCTCTGAGAGGATCTTTTTCCACCTGATCACGTGGCCGACCTGCTGCCAGCTCCCTTTGATCTTTTCTTTTGCACTGCTGGACTTTGACACACTTTTGCTGCTCCGTCGCAACTTTTAGGTCAAGTCGCTGATGCCAAATTCCACATTAGCTCAGATTTGTTATGAAACAGTAAAATGTCTCATTTTGAGTATTTACTGTGTTTTTGTGCTCTATTGTGGATAAAATATGAGTTTATGGGATTTGCAGATCATTGGATTCTGTTTTTATTTGCAGTTCAACCAGCGTCCTGACTGTTGGAACTGAGGTTTTAAAACTGCACAATAATAACAGAATCTATTTTTATTTGTTTGTTTCTTTACAGTACGCAGGGATCCAGCCAGTTGATGAGATCAACAACGAGGTATGGGCTTCTCCTGTAACCTTAACCCCTTTACTCCTTGTCTCCTTAACTCCTTGTCGTCTTGGCCTGTTTTCAGGTTGTGGAGTCGACTCGAGTCAATCGACATAAGAACCAGGGAGCTCTGCTCTGGGAGGCCAGACAATTTGCCAACCAGGAGAACCAGTGAGTGTGCCTGACTCCAAAACAGGACTCGACCTCAAGCAGCAGGGCAGGAGATCCTGAAATACGGGACTGAGTTTCTCTCCTCAAGCTGGGATGCAGTGGTTTCTAAAGACGCTCCAACAGAAATGGCTGTTGCTGATTGGTCCTTGAAGATGACAGCAGTTCCCCTTGTCTAATCAGCAGTCCGTTGGTTAGAGCCTAAAACAGAGACAACGTGTCTGATTCATCTAGAGAAAAAAAGATAGTTCCAGTGTTTATCTGGAGACTTTTAATCTGACACAGCAGCACGGGAAGTTTCTGATTGTTTTCATGATGCATCAAAAATAAAAAATGATTTTTAGTCCTCAGACATTCAGATGGTTCACTGCAAGACACAAACATCTGCCAACAGCTGCAGCATTATAGCAGAATCCCAGCGACAGGAAGCTCAGTTTTACCTGCTTTCTGAAAAACACCTGAACAGAGGGTTCTAACTTTCTCCAAGAGATCCAGAAACGGGAAGTGTAGCCAAACAGAGCACCCCAAACCCATCTCTGAAACAAAGGTTTACAATGTGTTTTTAGCAGCATTACCAGAAAACCTTCCACACAAAATTAAACAGTGATTCTCATTGCTTTAACCCCCTAAGACCCGAACTCTTTCATTGCATGCATTTTTAATTTCTCTTTGCTATTTGGGCTGATTGGGACCTGATGAATGTAAAAACAAAGAATTACCAGATTTATTTATTTTTTTACCTGATTTTTGTTTATGAGAAAAATGAGATCCACATATGAGGACATTTGTTTTAAATTTTGATAGAACAGTGGCAGTATAATGTCCCCGTAAGTGGATATCAGGCCCTTGTAGAGCAAAATTTTGTATTTAGGTCTAGACAACCAAAAATGTGATGTCCACATATGTGGTAACCAGGTCGTAGGAGGTTAAACTGACGTTTCATTCTAGTTTATTTGTAATTTACCTGCATTTCTTTGTTTCGTGTTTTGATTTGATGTAAAGCACCTTTGTAACACCTGTTGTATCCCGACATGTGCTACACAAATACATTTACTTACTTAAACACACCAACACAGCACAAAACATAAACACAATAAACAAACACATTATTTGGTTACACTCACCTCATCGTTATACAAACGATGAGGTGAGTGTAACCAACAAAATCAGAGGGTACCTGGTGACAGCAGAGAGGAAGAAATCTCTTTAACCGGGAAGAAAAATCAGGATCAGGGAGGAGGAGACAGGAAAAGAGGATGTGATGTTTCTCAATAAAGTCTTTCTTTACTTCAGTCCACACAAAAACCAACCATATGGACAGCATCCTGCTCATGATACAACACAAAAGGTGATCAAAAAATAGAAGATCGAACTCACTCATACAGCAGATCATTAGATCAGACCATAATGTAGCTGTGCACCCTGTCAGTGTGAACTCACAGCTAAAGAAAAAGTCACCTGACACCAGATTTAAAATATGTTTCTGGACAGATGAACAAGATGACAATGCATCGAGGTCGGATATTTTTTTCAGTGTTAGTTTCCATTATTAAAAACAACAACGAGTAAATACTAGTAAAGGAAATCACAATAAACTAAAATCGGGTGCAGGTATCTTTTAATTTTTTTCCGCCTAGAAGACTTCGCTCAGGGAAGAATGTTATCGGGGATAGAGGATGGTGTCCGCGGCGCCCGTCAGATAAACAGCCGGTTCGTCGCACAGGGCCGATATCAAACTGATCACAGAGGTTATATCAGTCATCTCACAGACAAACACGTTTATATGACACGCGGCTTAAACGTAGACGCTGTTTGAGTAGAGCTTTGGGGTGCCGTCAGTTTTTATAGTCAGGCAGCTGTAGAGGCAGCTACGGGGTCCCCACATCCTTTTAACAGAGAGCGGTTTGTTTTTAACAGCAGCAAGCAAAAAGCGCTGAGTTTAACTCAAGTCTGGTGTTTCAATGTTTTGGTGTTTTAATTACTTTAAGTTAATATTAAACAGCCTTAAAAACAGGAAAAGAAAAACGGCTAATTTTCATTCTCATCTGCGTGACAGAAGCGGAAAACCTTCAGGTGAGCTAACGCTAGAGGCTAGTGCGGCTGCTCATTCACTGTTGTGACTGAGTACTTTGAGTACTGTGACTATGGTGTTATTTGGCACGGCCTGGGTGAACAGTTTGATGTTCAATTTGAAAAAGAAGCAGCTGAACTGCTTGAAGTTTGTAAAGACGTTTCGTGCAACAGGCTTCTTCAGTTCTACAAATTAAGGTGGAGGGTCCCAGGTGTTTAATCCCCATTAGAGGTGATCCTGGGTCATTTACCCACTAGTGATCACGTGAGTCAACACCAGAACCAAGGTATGAAAGAAGGTAGAGCTTAGTGGGGTTTAATGGTGCAACCACTGTGAGATGTTGCCCCAGCCCATCGTGTGACCTGTTGAGGACACCTGAGCCAAGGTGTGAATCTGGGTGGAAATAGTCGGTTTTGTAAACCCCGCCCTCTGTTCAAAGATGTTCGTTCACAGTGGACATAGATGCTTCTTCCACTAACCATCACTCCTCTCTGTCCGAAATGTGAACATTGGCATCCTCAAAAGAGTGACCTTTGACTTTTAGATGCAGATGTACAGCTGAGTCCCTCTTCTGTGTACAGGTTTGAGCTTTCCTTGCAGCACGGCACTGCACAGCATACACTGTTGTTTAGTTTGTGTTTGTGTTTGGGATGAACCAGTTTGTGTCTGAGTGTGTGGCTGGGTCTGAAGTACACTGGGATGCTTCTATGATAAACCTGCTACATACGGGATTACAGTGTTGTTCCCCTTTGTCCTTCTTATTCTCCCTAGTTGGTGTCTGACCTTCTTTTCTGTGCATCTTTGTTGATTTGATGAAAGTCCAGTGTGGACAACCACATGTTTTAAGAGCTTTCTTCTTTGCATGTATGTTCCTTTTCTTTCGTCCTTCTACTTGTGCTTTGCTTTTTCACTTATCTGTAGTGCTGTCCCCTTTGAAAGTTTTACTTTCCACTACTTCGGGTAAAGGTGGCACTGGAGAGCCTGTGGCTCATGCATCTGTCTGACACATGTAGTGGTAAGGCAGAGGTCTGATCACTCATGTTCATCTCTGCTCTATCCACACAAACAGGTCAGTAATCGGTGTTTAAGTGATTAGAGCAGCTGACTAGTCTGTTTTTTAGGTGACACATCCACCTGGGATCTAGATTCTTCTTCTGTGGTGGAATCATGGAACTGGCCTATGTGTGTGAGTGGGAGAAGCGTCCGAAGAGCACGCACTGCCCTTCCATCCCGCTGGTCTGCTCCTGGTCCTGCAGGAACCTCGTGGCCTTCACCACAGACCTGAAGAGCGAGGACGACGACAAGAGTACACACACACACACACACACACACACACACACACACACACACACAGGTGAACACACAAACACACGCTGAACTTGATGTTCTGTTTTCAGATGTGAGTCACATGATCCATATCATCGACACTGAGCACCCCTGGGATGTTTTCTCCATCAACTCTGGACACACTGAGGTCATTTCCTGTCTGGAGTGGGACCAATCAGGTGAGACTTCAGTTAAATGTTTTGGAGATGAGCTCAGCTGATTTATTGACTGTTATTGGTCTGGAATCTGATGGCTATAAGCTGTTCAGACTGTGCCAGCAGGAGAAGCTGCTGTTCTCCTGCTTTATGTAAGTACATGCTGCAGTGTCACGTTCTGCTGAGAGAGACAGGAAGTGACGTGTGTGTCTGTGTGTTTGCGCGTGCTGCAGGCTCACGGCTGCTGTCTGCAGACGGCGACGGGCAGATCAAATGCTGGTCGATGTCAGATCACCTGGTAAATAGCTGGGAGAGCGTCCTATCAAGCTCGCTAGACGGAGACCCCATCATCGCTCTCAGCTGGCTGCACAATGGTGTCAAGCTGGCACTGCACGTGGAGATGGTAATAGCTGCCCACACATGTGCACACACCTGCTGGCTCGTTGCAGTGATAGCTCTGTGTCTTAACACTCACTGAGACCAGTTGAGTAAGCCCTGCCTCCTCTTCTACTTTTGCTTCAGTCTGGCTCCACAAACTTCGGGGAGAAGTTCTCACGGGTGAAATTTTCACCGTCCTTAACGCTGTTTGGCGGTAAGCCGATGGAGGGCTGGCTGGCGGTGACGGTGAGTGGTTTGGTGACTGTGTCGCTGCTGAAGCCAGGCGGCGCTCTGCTGACAGCGAGCGAGAGCCTGTGCCGGCTGAGAGGGCGCGTGGCGTTGGCGGATATTGCCTTCACTGGAGGAGGGAACATTGTGGTGGCTGCCACAGATGGTAGCAGCTCCTCGCCTGTGCAGTTCTACAAGGTAAGGACGAAAGATGCTGGCGTTACCAAGGGGCTCTCACCTCTTATGCTAACCTGACATTTTACCTTTGTTTTTTTCAGGTGGTGGTCAGTGTGGTGAGTGAGAAATGTCGCATTGATACTGAGCTGCTGCCCTCACTTTTCCTGCGCTGCACCACCGACCCGCTGAGGAGGGAGAAGTACCCCGCTGTCACCCACCTCAAGTTCCTGACCCGGGAGAACTCTGAGCAAGTAAGACCAGTGTGACCAGTCAGATCAATAAGACAAGTGTGACCGTTAAACCCGAGACCACCGGGACCTTCAGAACTCAGAGCAAGTGTGTGCTTTACAGGTTCTGCTGTGTGCGTCCAATCAGAACGGCAGCATCGTGGAGTGCTGGTCTCTGAGGAAGGAGGGACTTCCTGTTAATAATATCTTCCAGCACTGTTCGCCTGTGGGTAAGAAAACCCAGCACCAGGCAGGAAGTGATGTAACAGCCAGCTAATCGTTGGCATAGTGACAAGAGGCTTTAAGAATCAGACTGTGTGTGTGTGTGTGTTCATGACCACTGACCTTTTGTATTTAATGCCCTGACTTTCTTTATTTGACCTCTTCTGACAGTGGGAGAGAAGCAGCCGACCATCCTAAAATGGCGGATCCTGACGACCACCAGCGACCTGGAGCGTGTGTCGGCTGTCGCTCTGCCCAAGCTTCCCATCTCCATCTCCAACACTGAACTGAAGTTCTGCCCCGGACTCGGTGAGCCTCAGAGCTGGAAATGGCTGGTTGTTCTTCAGGGAGGTGTACACGCGTGCTGCCAAGCACCTTCATCAAGCTCAGAGTTTCTGTGGTCAGGGTGATCGTTCTCATGTTGATTTGAAAAAATGGCGGTAGAAGAAGAAATGTGTAGGAGGAAATCAGAGTACTAAACGGGCCAATCACAGTCATTGTGGGCATGGCATGTCTGTTACGGCATAGTGTTTGCGCACAGCACTGGTAGGAGGAGCCTCAGACAGCGACCTCATTGTAATGTCACTGTGTTTCGTTTACCTGGTGAACTTTATTTTGGGCCATTACCAAATCTTAAACCGCGATGCTTGTTCTGGACCGTCAGGTCTGACACCCTGCTGACCCCTGAAGTTAAAGGTTGATCTGGCTTCCTTTAAAGATGGTGGCAGGACTTTGTTGTAACCATCTCATCTAATTGTGGTTTCAGGTCTGGCTCTGGCGTTTCATGATGGCAGCATCCAGATCCTGCACCGCCTCTCCCTCCACACCATGGGCGTGTTCTACGGCGCCTCCTCGGCACAGCGCCCTGGAGATGAGTCGGCCATCAAGCGCCAGAGAACCGCCGGCCCCACCGTTCACTTCAAGGCCCTGCAGTTCTCCTGGACCTCATTGGCTCTGGCTGGAGTTGACAACCATGGCAAGGTGAGGACACACAGCTGGGTTCTGGTTCAGCCCAGATCAATAAAACGCCACACGTTAACAATCAGAGATCAGATCGATCGGTTTCTTATCAGTTGATTAATTTAGCAGAGAAACTGTTTCCTCTGGAATCCTGACATCTCCGTAACCTACATGACTTCTGTGTGAAGTAACTCAATCGGGTTGATGAGAAATGTGAAATAAGAAATTTGAAAGCAAAACAACCAAATAAGGTCTCCAGAGAGTGAGCCGAGGACGAGTCGATGGACATCTGGACAGTTGCCGCTTTGAATCATTCAGAAATCGAATTCTAATCTGTTTGTTTGTTTGTTCTCTCGTCAGCTCCACATGCTGCGTGTGTCGCCCTCTATGGGCCAGGTGCTGGAGATGAACACGACGCTGCGTCACCTACTGTTCCTGCTGGAGTACTGCATGGTGACGGGTTACGACTGGTGGGATGTGCTGCTGCATGTGCAGCCCAGCATGGTGCACAACCTGGTGGAGAAGCTGCATGAAGAGTACATGAGGCAGAATCAGGCGCTGCAGCAGGTCAGCAAAGCATGCTGGGAGAAAACCACAAGGCCGGGTCTTTAAGTGATGACATATTAACCCTGCTTCTGGGTCCAAACTG
This sequence comes from Haplochromis burtoni, assembly GCF_018398535.1. NCBI lineage: Eukaryota > Metazoa > Chordata > Actinopteri > Cichliformes > Cichlidae > Haplochromis > Haplochromis burtoni. The sequence goes on from NW_024582422.1 coordinate 714,200, forward strand.
CTCTGTTTATTAAGGCTGTTGTGTTTTTAACATGTTTTGTTTCTATTTAATCTCAACAAGACCCTAAAAACAGTCAGTGATCGCTGTCGGCCTCTCTCGGTTTTTATTACCACTGTTCATTTTAAAGCTCAGTTTTTAAAACCTTACTATGTAACTACAGTCCAGCCCCTGCAGCAGTATGTAAATGACTAACCTCGTATTGTGGATGGATTATCTTAGTTGTTCTCCTGACTGAAGTTTGGTCCGTTTACAGCATCTTTTTTCTGCCATTCGATTGCATTTGTCCCTAACCATTGGGAAGCCGCGGGTTAACTTTTATCAAGTGGAGAAAAAAAAGTTAGCATTCATCCTCCAGCTTCACTCTGCTAATTTGTTTATATTACGCTAACTGTAGCTGTGTAGCTAGCCAGTAGCCACTATGTAGCACATCATTATATACCAACAAGCCCAACCTCAGTAACCCTACAAACGTCACTGCTGTTTAGTTTTCTGTCTTGTTCTTCATGTTCTGCTTCATGAATCAGGAAGATTCAGTGACTGAACAGGGCTGAAGCGGTTAGCACTCATCAGCTTCACAAAGGCAGAATCACAGTAGCAGGTTTTTATCAGACTACAGGAAGTAGTCCCTGTGGTTAGGACCAGGCAGCACATGTGTTTAAAAAAAAAAAAAAGTCTTACATTTGGTCTGGATGAGCAGTAAAACGTTTGTAGATGGAGGAACATGAAGAGGAGGCAATTTGCGCTCACTCTTTAGAAATCCAACCGTAGGTTTTCTTCCTCTGCACCTAGACAGGGTGCTGTAAGAATGCTTTCAGCATTATTAAATGTCCCAGTAATTATTTACCATTAATTTGAAAATGCAGGACAGGTGAGATGATGAAAGTCAGCAGAACGCAGGAAGGGGTGTTTCTGATGTTTCTGGCTCGAGCACTTCCCCTTTGCCATTCTCTGCTTCAGGTTCTGGCGACACGCATTGTGGCAGTGAAGGCTTCTCTCTGTAAACTCTCCACGGCGACAGCGGCTCGAGCGTGTGACTTCCATGCCAAGCTACTGCTTATCGCTATCAGCTCCACCCTCAAGTCTCTGCTGAGGCCTCATGTCCTCAACACGCCGGACAAGAGTCCTGGAGACCGACTGACAGAGATCTGCGCCAAAAACACAGACACAGGTGAGACCGCAGGTGGCGGCGGTGACCCATCATGTGTGGGTGGTGGCTGATGGCTCCATGTCTCCTCAGATATCGATAAGGTGATGATCAACCTGAAGACGGAGGAGTTTGTACTGGATGGTCCTCCTCTGCAGTCTCTGCAGCAGCTCATCCAGTGGGTGGGAGACTTCGTCCTGTACTTGCTCGCCAACCTGCCCAACCAGGTAAGTGAAGTCGGGTGGCGATGCACACACCTTATTCCATGTTAGGAGGAGTGACTCGGAACCATTCCAATGAAACAGAAGCTGTAAGCAGATGTAGATCAATCAGTTCGTCTCCAGGAAGCAGAACTCAGTAGAACTCATCATGTTTGGCTGATGACCTCTGATCCCGGGTTTATGTATGCTGCTCTCATAGGGCTCTATGGTCCGGCCCGGGTTTGGCTTCATGCGGGACGGGGCGTCTCTGGGGATGCTGAGGGAGATGCTGGTGATGATCCGGATCTGGGGTCTGCTGAAGCCCGGCTGTCTGCCCACCTTCACTGCCACGTCGGACAACCAGGACAGCATGCTGCTGCTGTTCAGGCTGCTCACCAAGCTGTGGCTCTGCTGTAAGCAACACACCTCTGGTCAGGACTGGGCCACTTTATCTGACCTCAGGTCCTCTCACGTTCAGTCAAAGGTTATGAGCTTTAATCTGAGGTTTCGGGTTAGTCTTCCCTTAATCATGGTTGTTTAAAGTGAATCAGGTCAAAGGTGTGCAGGTGATCCCAGGTGTTGTTGAAGGAGCCGTGAGTGAAACAGGAAGTCCTCAACTGCAAACACCATGCAGTTCCATCAGCAGTTTTGAGGAGAAGGAAGCATCCAGCTAGGAGAGGAAAACATCTAATCATCCATGTGTAGTGTAGAGAGAACTGGATGAAAGCCTCCATCAGCCTCAGAGCAGATCAGACTAGAATGGCACGGGCCGTCACTCACCGCCACATGTAAATTGTTCTTAATTAATTTACTGTTTGTTTTTGTTGGGTTCTTTTCACGTGGAAATAAACAGATCTGACCAATCGGATCAATGCATTTGGCAACAGGTGTTCTGTAGGTAAAACTGACAGTAAGATGGAAACTGTAAATAATCCTGAGCTCAGACTCACAGCTAGCTGCTGCTACAGGTCAGTTGTCACTCTGGAAGGATTCCTCAGATCGCTCCACTGATTCCTGAAATATGAAATCCTCCCTGCTGCTCCTGAGACTTGGATGAACATCTGGACCATACAAGTGAGAGGAGGAGAGAAATAAAAATGCCTCCCTTGTGGGAAATTAAAAGAAAAAAGGGGGTCAACACTTCCAACCTGCTCCATAAAGCTGAAAGTAGCTTAGCCTATTTTATAAGTTTATAGATTTATGACTGCATTGATCCAGTATTATTAATAATAATGATAATAATAAAAATGGATTGCATTTATATAGCACTTTTCGGGCCCTCAAAGCGCTGTACAATTCCACTATTCATTCACTGTCACATTCACACACTGGTGGAGGCAGCTACAGTTGTAGCCACAGCTGCCCTGGGGCAGACTGACAACAGTTTAAATTTATTAAACAGTTTAAATCTCCTCCAGGATCAATTTCTGTGATTTCAAATCTGGAATCAACAAGATTTTTTGAACTTATCATCCCAGTTTGAGGCATGACCAGAACCACAGACGTGTGGCGTGTGCTCTTTGTCACCATCAACTTCACCTGAGCCCTGAAAACAATTGTCCTGCTGAGCTCAGCACGAGAGAAGCTTGAACTCAGGTCAAAGAGAGGCTGTCACCACTACTAAACAGTTTCCCATTTTCTGTCACTCAGCACGGGATGATGGCGCCCCCCAGGACCCCGACGACAGTCTGATCGACGAGTGCTGCCTGCTGCCGAGCCAGCTGCTGGTGCCCAGCATGGACTGGCTGCCCGTCAATGACGGTGTGATGGTGAAGCTCCAGGGCAAGCACCCACTCAGGCTGCAGTTTGGCAAGGCCTCGTCCCTGCCCAGCAACGCCCCGCCCACACCTCTGGAGGTGTTCAACAGGTAATGCACACCTCAGCCTGCAGCTTTCCATAACTGCCGTTTCACTTAGAACCTACTCGGGTCGGCTCGGTTTTTACGATTTTCCATTAGGTGGTAGTACCTGGTACTAGGTACTAATTTAGTACCCACTGGCCAGGATTCCAAGCGATCTCAGGTGTCAGCAGCCTGCATGCCACCAATTGGCTAGTCAGTGGCGTCACTCGATGAGTCATGAGAGCGTCTCCTTCATGAAAATCAATACCGCCGTTTTTGAAACCCGGCAATGAGGAACACAGCTGCACAAAGAACAACGCCACAGACCTAGCAGCAGATACACCATTGCCTCCACGTCTTCCTCTGTTTGTGTCACATGCGAATGATGTCACAGGACTTTCAGCCGAGTTCCTAGAACAACCCCACACACATTATTTGGTACTGGATTCTAATGGAAAACAAACAACACCAGGTTGAGTCGAGAAGGTACCAGTGACTGTGCTGACGGTAACTTGTGTGTTTCTGTGTGTGCTCGCAGGACTCCTGGCTCCCAGAGGATGGATAACCTGCGTTGTGTTCACATGGGCGTCTGTCCTACCGAGGAGAGCAAAGCCTGCACCAGGTGAGTCCGTGGGAAGCGATGTCACATGTTCCACTTTCATAATGACATCACTAAGCTCCGCCTCTTTCAGGTGCGGCTGCGTGACAATGCTCCGTTCTCCCAACAAGACAAACGCCATGAAGCAATGGGAGCAGCGCTGGATTAAGAACTGTTTGTGTGGCGGTCTGTGGAGGAGGATCCCGCCCACGTTCACCTGAAGTGGTGACACTAAATCACCTGTTGGTGTGGAGCTTATTCACATCCCAAACCTATTGACCAATCAGGTTCCTGAAAATGGTCTTTAATATCCAGCTGAGAACCGGCTTCATGAGACCAGTTTCTGTGTGAGGCACAGGGACTGAATCCAGTTCCGATTGATCGTTGGAGCTGCACTTTGTACATAAACAGCATTTTTCTAATAAAGCCAACCAAACTGAACGAAGTGTTTCTGTTTTTGTGTCCGAACACCTGAGAGCGCTGGTTCATCCATGTCACATCACGCTGATGGAACGAACAAATGGGTCATCGGGTGTTTCCATGGGAACAGAAGTGATGCTGCAGGAAGTGTCAGGTGGGTTCATCGTGTACACAATGTCTTTAAGGGAGAAATTACTTTAAAGACACCTGTGATCACCGTTTCTCTCAGCTGATCATAACCACCTGTCAGGTGACGCACTGAGCACCTGCGTCTGCCCATCACTCTGCTTGGTAGAGGTGCATCAACCAGAGAGAAAGATTCTTTCAGTCACTTTTTAAAAAAATTTTTTTTATCCAGCTCATTTCCAGCTGCAGGTAAAAATAGGAGAATACAGTTTAAAGTCTCTCTCTCTCACTCAACTCTCTCTCTCACACACACAGTGAAAGGTAATGCAAACATGTAGTCACCACTCTGAGGACTCAAAGTTCAGTTTTCACATCATGACAGCAGCTCTGAAACAGCACCCCCCTGTGGTGGACCTGCTCGTCTTTTTAGGTTGAGCACAGACAACCGCCTTTTCCTGAGTACAAAACTACATATTTAGTAATGGTTTAATTCTGTGTGTGTGATCACATATAATGATGAAGAGAAGCCTGTCGGTAAAAATTCTTATCTCTCTTCCATCCACATGGATATTTGTAAAATGTTCTCTGTTCAGGTCACAGTGTCTGAATTCAGGATTTAATATTAATAAACTGGAAATGATTCTGAATGAGCTAAAGAGCACCAGCCTTCAGAAGAACGTTCAGCCAGTAACACCTGCTGCAGGTGAGCTTCAGCCCTCCCAGTGTTCCCTGTCTGTGACTGTCTTGGGTTCCTCTGGGGAAAAGCATGTCCCCCCCCCTCCTGTCCCAGCAGGGGGCGCCACAGCCTGCATTCAGCTGCTTTTTCAGGCGATTAGAAAAAAAAGGCAGAATCACGTGTTTTTGTCTCTGTGACGTTTCAGGTGCGTGAAGGGTTAAAAACAGCGCCAAAGTGTAACCCTTTAGGCTCCGATCACCTGACAGCAACACGCACGAGGAACGTTTCACAGCTCGCTCTGCCCCGCCCACCCTGACACACACACACCGCAGCAGGTTCCTCCCGCACACAGACGTCTCTGCGCTGTTCTGCAGGAAACGGAACCCACCGGAACCGGACTGAGACCCAGCCGTAGCAAGGTTCCGGTTCTGCTGACGGGATCCAGAGCGGGTGGATGTTCAGAGGTGATACTGTGTGTGTGTGTGTTTTGCTGCAGAGGTGCAAAATCCGGACTGCTTTGTTCAGTTTCCGGTCCTGCTGCACCTCCACCTGTCTGTCTGTCCGCGCGGCTCCATCAGTGGGTGGAGGACCTCTGTATACTGATTGGTCAGCTGTTAAATGGCATTAATGTGACATGTGTCAGGGTGATGATGATGAAGAGCTTCCTTTGTGCAGCTGATTGTCTTCAGACTGATTTTCAGTGGTGTTCTCTGAAATGACTGAACACAGGTGTGAGGGCGTCTGTGTTGTGAGGGGGAGGGTCCGAGCAGCCGGTGTCCAGCTGCTTCCTGTGGTCATGTGATCTTCTTCTAGTAAACTCAGGTGTGTCAGAGTTCTGGCACCACATGCTGAAGCATTAACCTTTCATTATTTGAATGGATCCCTGAATGGGATTTTATCACTCCAACCTCTGAGGTGAAGGTGTAAGGGAGGCGCTAACCCCGCCCACACCATGCCACTAGGGGGCGACAGCAGTCAACTTCAGCTTCTTTTGAAGTTTGACTGCTGTGCTGTTGACTGCCCCCTGCTGGCAGTCAACAGCACAGAGGCAGAAACAGTCGCTTCTTTCATCAGAAATTTGTATGGATAAGTTTCCTCCTCTCCTCCAGATCGCAGCTCTCCCGCTGGTCTGCGAGGTCACGTCCACGACCTCACAATGACTGTAAACGGCGAGCAGACGAGGAGGACAGACAGTCAGTGTCTTTAAGCTGACTGGTCATTGTGTTGTTGTGTTTGAATCTTTAGCTCAGGATTGGTGGGTCAAACTCTTTAAAGGTCACGGGAACCGCCAGGAACGTGGATGGCACCGGTTTAAAAACCAGTGAGCGACACCGGGATGTCGCCCACTACTTTCTAAAGTCCAGTTTCCACTGTTGCAAAAAAGTGGACATGGGAATGGGGCGCATCTGCTTGTCTAATGACTTATGATTGAAAACTCATGAGCCAATCAGTGTGCAGCTTCCTACTACAGAAAATCCTCCATTTTCAAACAGTGTGACTGAAATTACCTAGCTCATTTCATTCAGGCGCAAACTTGGTGGGAGGGTTTTCACAGGACGTCTTATGCCTATCCGGTTGTTCAGTGATGACGCGACGAATC
>NW_024582422.1:722311-737063 GCF_018398535.1 Haplochromis burtoni
GTAAACTTTAAGTAAGTACTGAATATTATGTCACTTATTTATGTGCAAATGTTCAATAACGAAGAACATGAAAACATTACTGTTGGCCACATGTCGGCAAAGTTATGTGACATTAGTGACGTTTGTACAAACTTGGTTTTAAAGCCTTTACTTTAAAATATACGCCGTTCAATAGCTGACCTTAATCTTACAGAGAATGATCAAAGCTCATGTAGAAACAAACAAATGAAAAAAAGATTTTCTCCTTCATTTCTGTCAAACAATGCTGTATGTAACGTTTCCAGCTGTTAGTATCATGGTTGCTAGGCAACCTGGGCAGCGCAATGGAGGCTAGACAGTCCCATTTCACAAGCCTCGCACTTCCGCCCTTAGCGGTCTTTAAGTACGCGGTCCTTGAGGATCGTTGAGGCTGCGTACTTTAAGGCTGCAGACCCTGAATTGACCCTGTGCACGAGAAAATGCTAACTTCCTGGTTTGAGACCGGATGTGGGGTTGTACATTTCCGGGAGCTTTACTTTGCAGTCAATTGCTACTGCAAAGATATACTCCAAAATCATGTCCAAAACTCGAAAACGGAAAGATCGCATTAAGTTACAAAAAGCAGAAGGTGGGAACACTCACCACTGTTGTGTCATAAAAAATCTAATGATCAATTTTGACGTTTAAAGAGTTTAGATCGATCAGTTGTTTACATCACTCAACACAAGCAGAACTGCATTACTGCATGCAGAAGACACATCGTCCACATTCAGAAGCACATCTGTGTATAGTGACTGGTCTTATGATTTAAACAGGCAAATGTTCAGCATTCAAACTACAGCTGAAGAATAGTCAAACCAGATGTTTCCCCCATTATGTCGAGATCAGCTAGTCAAGTACACACCTACACAGCATGTTAACAAACCGTGAAAAAAGCCACACAAAAAATGAATGATTGCTGGTAACGGTTTCTATACATTAGTATTTAAGAAGAGTATGTTGTGACTTACCTTAAAAATTACAGCGGTCCCTCGCTAATAACGCAGTTCACCTTTCACCTCGCTGTTTTGCAGATTTTTTTTAGTGCACGTTTGCATGCTTTTTTTTTTACGTCACATTGTGTCCTGCGTCCTGATCGCTGCAGACGATCTCCTCCGTGACGTCTCTCCTGTACAGTACAGAATCGCTGCATCGATCGCTAGCAGTGTGACTCTGAAGTGCAGTACTGTATGTCCACGATGTCCACGAAACGTTTTGCACCGTCAAAAAATAAAATTGGCTACTTGATTTCACCTATCGCTGGTTATTTTTAGAACATAACACCCGCGATAAACGAGGGACAGCTGAGAAATATAACATTTGAATCCCTTTTCTCTTTTGCCCTGAGGCGCGGGGGAAAAATATCGACAAGTCGATGAACATCATTTACAGATATATTGGGTAAATGCCCAAGACATCTATAGAAATGTAAATCGCCGCTTGATTCATTCATTTGCTTAACTTGTTTTGGACCGTAAACCAGGCGCGAATAGGACACCGGAAACAAAGCTCGCCACAGGAGTTTCCGCACCGGAAGTAGCATATGCTAACGTGCACACAGTCAATTGGGATACAGCCATGGAGTACTGACCATCCACCATGGATACTGATTTAATGAGCGCCTCCAGTTTAGTATTTTTCATCTTATTTTAGCAGAATTCCCGATTACTGCTGTTAGTGCTTCCCAGAAAAGGGAAGGACGGATTTGATTTTTATTTTTAATTGAATTCTAAAAAAAAAAAAATCATTAATTTTGAGGGATATCATTTCACAAAAGCCCCTACCAGCTGAAAGTTTTCTGTCTGGTTAGGTACCAAGGGACTGGTCAACAAAGAAACAGTTTATTCTGCCATATGAGTGATGCATGATGAGGAGAAGAAAGAAAAACACCTACTGTACCTTGTGGGAATAAAAAACAGGTCAACACTTCCAACCTGCTCCATAAAAGTTGAAAGCAGCTTAGCCTTTTTTGTTAGGTTCATAGATTTATGACTGGATTGATCCAGTATTATTACACAGTTTAAATCTCCCCCAGGATCAATTCCTGCAAGTTCAAATCTGGAATTAACAAGATTATTTTCTCTATAAACTTATCATCCCAGTTTGTGGCATGACCAGAACCACGCTAGACGTGTTGTGAAGGAGCCCGTCAATAATTATGAGACCTCTGTGTGGATCTGAGATGACAGTGGTCGCAGTAAACTTGATTTTTTTTTTATTATTCCGTCCCACATGTCTTAGAATTAAGATTGGAATGAAATATATTGCCCTCCCATCCTTCTTTAAGTCTTCATTTTTATTCAGTTGGTGGATTTCCTGAAGGAATGCCATCTCACATTTTAAGTATTTAAGGCAACTGAATAGTCTGACTCTTTTATCAGGCCCATTTAAACCTAGCAGCCCTTTTAGCATCAATACTGTCCAGCATGTTTAGCCATGACTAACTGAGTGAGAAAGTTACAAAAGGTGAAAATATTAATAAGAACGATCATTGGGATAAAGCGCGAAACATCATTCAGCGCTTCTGTAAACTAAATCTAAACTTGTCGCTGTTTTAGAGGCAAGATGCAGAGTAAACATTATTTCCAGAAACCTCTGGTAAGACATTCTTTTAATACTGGAGAGGCTCCCATCCTTTTGTGACAAGTTAGAAACTATTAACATGAAGATTGAAACTAAAATAAGATGGCTGAGCGATGCAATAAAACAGATGAGCATTTATGTCTATATATATATATATATATATATATATACACACACACAAATTTGTACATGCTCTTGCACACACATGTCAAAGACAACAAAGGTGGGGATTTTCTGGTATGCGCCTGCATGTAGGATGTTGATTAATCCAACAATAAGGGGAGCATCTGTATCTTGAGTACGGCTGATTATCATGAACGATGGGAATGTGTGCGTACTCGTCGTACTCCTTACTGAACCTCTGATCAAAAAATCTTCTGAGCTTTATCAGGTGAGTGAAGGTGGGGACATCTTTTTTGTATGTCACGCACAACCGGGCCACGTACAGTGTAAAGTAAAGTGTGCGTGTTAGTCCCCATAGGGAAATAGTTCCTCTGCATTTAACCCATTCACCCAGTGAAGCAGTGGGCAGCCACCAGTGCAGCACCCGGGGAGCAGTGTGTAGGGACGGTACCTTGCTCAGGGGTACCTCAGGGTAGCCGTTCAGTGGAGTCGAACCCCCGACCTTCCAATCATGGGGCCACCACTCTACCTACTGAGCTATCCCTGCCCGAGTACAGCGAGTGGAACCTGACGTTTCTCTGATGCTTGTCTCGTTTTAAACCGCTGAATGCAGCTCTTTTTTTTGAGCAAGCGCAATTCAGACATTTTAAAAGATCTTTATGGTAGTCCCTTGGTATTTAAACTTATGGTTCCTGCCTGAGCGTAGTGGAGCTTCTTTCCGTGGGAACCATAAGAAGAAGGAATGTGCGAGATTGTCTGGATCTGAAGGTTGAGGTTCAGCGGGCTCTCTCCAGTTAAGACTTAGGGGCCTGCTGGCTGCATCAATACCTCTGACATAAAGTGCCCCATGTTTTTACTGTCTGTGGAACCGCCCCTCCTGCAGCTCTGTTGTGATTTGACAAGTTCAGCCTCAAATGTTTGTTTTTTCATAATCAGGAAATAATGCTTCAATCTGTGTGTGTGTGTGTGCGCGTCCGTGTATAGGTTGATGAGGATGATGATGATGATGATGACATCCTCACCCTCAGAGAAGATGAAGAAGAAACCTCCAAAGGACAGTCTGACTCTGCTGCCATGTTTCTACTTCGTAGAGGTGAGAGCAACAAACAAACAAATGGTCACATGACACAGAGGACCGTACCTACAGTCAGGTCCACCGCGCTATTTTTCAAATCAAACAGCATGTGAATTTCAGACTTTCCGCTTTAATTCAACTCATTTCATAAAAGTTCTGCATGAACTGTTTGGAAAGCGCTTTGAGGGCCCTGAAAAGCGCTATATAAATGCAATCCATTATTATTAAATTATTTTCATTTAGAGGATAAAAAAAACCCCTGAACAAATTAACATAATTTTCATTATAATTCGAGTATTTGATGAAAATCCTCAGTGACCATCTGAAGAGCCCATGGACCACACGCTGATGGTTCAGATCCTCAGACAGTCTAAACATAGATGTAGCTTCTGGGTCTGAATCGTAAAATCTGAGTTCTCTTACACTTGTACTCTTTTTACTGACCACCAGGGGGCAACAGCTGACCTCAGGTCCTGTGGAGGTGTATGGGGAGACAGTGTCTGCCGGGACCTCTGTAAAAAAATAAAAAAACTAAATAAAAAAAACCCACTGACATCATGAGTTTATGGTCATGATTTCCAGATGACTGAGCCAAACTTGAAACTTGCGATCACACACACTCACTAACAGAGGTCAGCTTATCTTACAGAGGCTATGAAAGGATTCTGCTTCCTGTTTACACTACCTGTAAACTCAGAGCTACATTTTGGCAGCACTTCCTGCCGTGTCGACAAGGATCAGATGATCCCATTAACAGATGTTTATCTGTTTTTCTGCATGCAGCTGCCCATTGTGGCTTCTTCTATGGTGTCGCTGTACTTCCTGGAGCTGACCGATGTGGTGAAGCCCGCTCAAGTGGGTTTCCGGTGCCACGACAGAGATTTGAGTATGCCGTACGTGGATGGAGGAGATGAGCTGATCCCACTGTTGATGCTTCTAAGCCTCGCCTTCGCTGGACCTGCTGCTTCAGTACCATAATTTATTAGAATTTATTGATTATGTAGGAATATGTTTTTAGTGATGGCGCACTTGCCTAGTCGGATTGGAGGCTAAGAAGATGACTGGAGGTGATGCTTGGTATATGTGATTGATGGGTGGGTGGTTTAGTTTTTGAGCGGCTGAATGAAGGGTTGGTCGATGGATGAGTGATTGGTGGATGGTTGGTTGTTTGGTTGGATAGGTGATTGGTGGTTGGCCAATGACTGTTGAGTGGTTTAATAGGTGTTTGTAAGTTGGTAAGTGATTAGTTGCTGGTGGATGGGTGGGTGTGTGGTTGGATGGTTGATGGGGTACCCTGACTCTCCATTCTGACCTCACGAACAATGAAAATACCTCAGACGTTTGGAAGTCTTTGGTGTCTTTGGTTTCCTCACCTGTACATCTCCACCTGTGCATAAACTAGTATTTCATGTTTGGTAGTTGTAGAAAGTGGGCGGGGACAGCCTGTCCTGCTTCAAGCTGCTGAGGTGGATTTGTTTTGTGCCCCAGATTATGCTGGTGGAAGGAGCAATCTACTGCCTGCAGTCCCGTCTGAAACTCCGCCGAGCTGAGGGAAGCATCAACGCTGGCGGCTGCAGTTTCAACTCCTTCCTGAGGAGGACGGTCCGTTTCGTAGGTATGACTGTGTCTGCAGAACCTGCTGAACATCCACCTGTCTGTACCCTGTGACCTGCCACCAGTCTTACATGTCAAAAGTGTTCCTGCAGGTGTGCACGTGTTCGGCCTGTGTGCGACCGCGCTGCTCACTGACATCATCCAGCTGTCCACGGGGTACCACGCACCATTCTTCCTCACTGTCTGCAAACCTAACTATACTCTGGCGGGTGTGTCATGTGACAAGAATGCCTACATCACCACAGACATCTGCTCTGGGCAGGATGAGCACGCCATCATGGCTGCGAGGTGCTTGCCGTACTTCCTGTTTGTGTCGCTGTTTGAAGTTTTCAGACTGATCATTGAGGCATGTTTTGTTTTTGTTTTTCTTCCTCTTCTTACAGAAAGACGTTTCCTTCCCAGCATGCAACTCTGTCAGCGTTTGCTGCTGTTTATGTTTCTGTAAGTGCGACAAAGAAAACCTTCCCACAGAAACAAGCTCGTGTGATTTTAGGTCTAGTGGTCAGAGTTCAGGTTCAGCCCAGAAATGCTGGGTCGGCCATGCTGCTTTTAACGCATGTAAATTAAAAGCTGATTTTAGACTCAGATTAAAGTTTAATTTTCCATCCCAGAATAAATTCATTTTACACAAAAATAAATAAGAATAAACAATGTTCACATTTTAAAAAATGTCTTTAGGAAATTTTGTCAGGTCTGCTTGTACTGCTCAGTTTTGTTTGTGTTGATAAAGATGTGTTGAATTTGCTGTATCATGGCATTCTCTGATGTTAGCTTCTGTTTCCTGTCAGATGTACTTTAATTCGACCATCTCAGACAGCACCAAGCTGCTCAAACCCGTGCTGGTGTTTGCATTTGCCATTGCTGCAGCGCTGACTGGCCTGACTCAGATCACACAGCATCGTAGCCACCCCATCGACGTCTATGTGGGCTTCCTCATTGGAGCCTTCATCGCCGCCTACCTGGTGAGATAAAGGACACATCTGGTGTGTGTTTCTGTCTGATGGAGCTCCAGAGTCTGCAGCTGTTGTCATGGACATGGCTTTGTGTTGGTGTTGTCATGGCGACTGCATCAGCTTAAACCGGAGGCTGATGGTAGATCAAAAACCAACAGCTCTGCAGCTCCAAGTGACTCAAATCTTGATTTAGCCAATAAGCTTCAGCCGAGGAGCTTCACAAAGAGATGATGGGCTGAATATCCAACTGAATAAGAGGGAATATTAAACCTGCCAGCACAAAGAAACATCTGAACAGCACCTAAAATACAGACAGAAGGTCACTGAGGCAGCTTTAATCATTCAGCCTGAAAAACACAGCTAAGACTTTCAAATAATTCAAAGCCTGATTTAATAGAATATCATCCAAAGACACCGACTCAGTTGTTGAAACCGGGAGATTTGGTTGTTTTTGAAGAGGTTGGTAATAATGTAACAGATCTTGGTGCTGGTCTCTGAGGTTTGATCTGATTATTAGATCAGGTTTCAGAGTATTTTTGAGGTTTGTGACTCTCCAAAGACTCACAAGATTTTATTCTCCTCCGTCAGGCCCTTCACGCTGTCGCCAACTTCAAATCATCTGATGACATCACTCCACCCCCACCTCCTCCACCCCTAAAGGCGGACCCTCTCCGAGCACTGACTGAGCGGGGACACGAGTCGGTCTATAACAAAGGCCCTGCCTCTGCCTCAGAGAGTAACGATGAGATAGCAGCAGCTCCGGCTCCCATGGACCGGCTGGATGGCCTGGGGCCCCTGCAGAGGGAGAAGGGCTCAATGGGAAGTCTGAAGAGGGCCAGTGTGGATGTAGAGCTGCTGGCTCCCCGAAGCCCCATGGGAAAGGAGACCATGGTGACCTTCAGCAACACGCTACCAAGAGCTAGCATGAATGTAAATGGTGTACTGGGGGCCAACGATGCCTCTGAGGAGGCGGCGCAGCCGGTCCAGCCAGTGCAGCCAGTGCAGCGCCGTCTGAAGGCTGTTCAGGTGCCCATGGACCCTATGCGGTCACAGCAGCTGGTGTCGGAGTGGAAGCAGAAGTCGATGGAGATGCGAGGTATGGGTGTTCGGGACGAGGCAGAGCACGAAACCAGTGAAGACGGCTCTGAGGTAGGCTCTGTGGGGACTGACGATGGCGGTTCTCAAGCCCCGATCTACCAGCCTGCAGTGCATGCCGGGAGGGCAAACGCAAGTCGCAACCCCACTCCACCTCCAGGGGGGGCCAAAGCTGTGGCAACACCCAGACCCCCACAGATCCCAGAAGCAGGACCCCCACCGGTTTCTCCAAAAAGCGCCCTAACCCGAGCCAAGTGGCTCGCCATCCGGGAGAAGACAACCGGGGAGGCATCCGGGCGTGGTGCTGCCAACCAGCCACGACTCATGCAAGTCATTGCCATGTCCAAGCAGCAGGGCCTCCTGCCGTCCTCGTCCTCTGGGGAGAAGTCCTCCGAAACCACATCCACCTGCTCTGCCATCTCCTCCGCTGCCGACTCGCCACACTACCGCCACCCCTTTGAGCAACCACGGGAGGGGCCAGGTATCATCACAGTGGATGCCCATGCACCCCACTATCCTGTTGTCCAAGTCCCGCTTCCTCCCCAGGCCCAGCCCCCATCAGGTAATGGTAACCCATGGGAGTGGGTGGGGGCATCCAATGGGGGAGACCCACGAGAAACCTACAACCTCTCTAACCTGAATCGAGGAGATTCGGCCAGCCGCAGCAGCAGCAGCTTCCACCCACGCCGCTCTGCCTCACCATGCGCCACTGTCGACCCTACCATATCCTCAAGCCCACCTCACCAGCAGGTAGAGATGTCATCAGATGCTCAGCGCAGGGAGATGGCCATGAGGCGCAAGACAGCACTGGTTCTGTTGGATCGAGAGATCCGTAACCAGACTGAGCAGGAGAACTATTATAAGAGTCTGCAGGGACGGAGGTTCAAAGATTAGCCTGTTACCTTTCAAAATAAAAGCCTTACTCTGAAACTGGTCACTAACAGCACAAAACCTGGTTGGCAACAAGGAGCGTGATGCTATGCAAGCAACAAGCTGTGAGAAGAGGTTTCCACCCAGGAGATGATGAGCTCAAGGTTTAGGAGCTCAACACTTGGACAGTTTCTCTTCACAAAAAGACATCTTACCTCTCAGAGAGTCTAGGAGGACATCAATGCTATTGCAACTATTTATTTTTCCAAGTGAACCCACCACAGAGGACCATATTATTATTATTATTATTATTATTATTATTATTATTATTATTATTATTATTCTTGAGATAAGTTGCTATCCAAAGAAATCATCCCAAGAAGGATGGATTCAGTGGTTATAAACAGAGACAGAGGTGTTGTTCACATTTATCAGATGATCTCACTGTTTTTGGTCAGTGATGGTGCTGAGGTACCTCTGCTCTTCCACCCATTCAGTTTCCTGTTCAGTGACTTTAACTTTAGAAAGGATTCAGGCTGTGGCTAAAGGACAGTATTAATCCTGAAGGAATCCAATCACAAACTTCTTTAGACTGACACAGACTGACCCAATTGTTCTGTGATCCAGAAAGGAACACCTCCATCTGTGCCGAAGAGATGCTGTCCACTGTGTTGAGCCTCTAAGAAGAAAGGAACTCATTCAATAAACAGCTCAAAGTCAAAGCACAGAGACAAACTCAAACAGTAAATTTTTGAAACACCCGAACAAACCCTAACCCTGCAGCAAACAAGATCCCTGCAACAAACAAGAACCCTATGACAAACAAGAACCCTCCAACAAGCCTGCGACAAACAAAGAACCCTGTCACAAACAAGAACCCTCCAACAAACCCTAAACCTGCGACAAACAAGAACCCTTTGATAAACCTGAACCCACTGACAAACTCTAACCCTCCATCAAACAAGAACCCTGCAACAAACCCTAACCCTGCGACAAACAAGAACCCTCCGACAAACAAAAATCTTCCAATAAACAAGAACTCTCCAACAAACCCTAACCTTCCAACAAACCGTAGCCCTGCGACAAACCATAACCCTGCGACAAATAAGAACCCAGCAGCAGAACCCAACCCCTCCAGTTATGGATTCTGTGATGGCGGCCATGTTGGCAGTCGAATTCAGATTGTATATTTCTTGCCTCTCTGGTGTGATGGTTTGGTTGCTATAGTGATTTTCAGCATGTTTGTTTGTTTGTGTGTGCTGCTGTCTGATTGGTGGAGGTTGTGAGCGTTTTGTTTTTGTGTGTGAATGATAGTACTTATTACTAATGGACCGACATGAGATTAAATCTCGTCACAGACGTTTAGGTTTAAAAAGAAACTAGGTGATTTTATTTCAGCTTTATAAGTGCGAAAGACGGCCGAAGGTTTACGTGCGTGAATATTAATCAAATGTTTCTTCAAAGAATCGGAATGGAAAATGGTGTTAAAGCCATGGCTTCACAGTAAAGTTATTTATTTCTGTCTACAGAAAGTTTATGTTTCAGTTAAACAAGATTACTTATTTGATTGATTATGCAGGTCCTGATTGTCCACAGAGATCAACATCTCTATGAAACATCTGAAACACCAATTATAATTAACGTAGCGTTGCTAAAAAGTTTTTTTAGCTCAACGATAGTGATTCAGAGCAAAATTATGGACAACTTGTGGTGTTTTGACCAGCTAAACTGACATATATAACCGTACACTTAATACCAGATCGAAGTTTCTATTTTCTTGGATAAACCTGCATATTCTGCCATCCAAACATTCATCTTCTTAGCTTCTTATCCAGCTTAGGGTCACCTTGTGATTCAGGTTGGTTTAACTCTGTGAGGTCTTCATCTGTTATGACCCCAACCCCCTAACCATTTCTTTTAAGCCTCGTCCACAGATGAAATGATTCAATCTGTAGCAGATGTTTAATCTCTAAAAAGACTTTTCAGTCTGTATGAGGTAGAAAGACTTTTGTTGTCCCCTGATTGCTGAGATTTAAGAGAACAATTTTTAAAATATTACATATTCTGACAGGACAGGATTAGGGTCATCGTGATCATTTTTTTTTTTGCTGTTAAAATCCACTGTCTGCAGCAGACATGGACGAATAAAGAAATACCTTAAAGAGAACATGAAGCGTTCCACATATATAGGCTAATTCCCATCATGGAGACCTGCTCTCAAAAACTGACATAGATGTGACTCTGTCTGTAAAGCTGGATTTAAGAAATAAGCGATGAAATATAACGTTTTAAAAATATGTTTAGCACCATCTTCTGTCAGTATGGAACATGACAGCATGTGGTTGGTTGGTTTCAGGTAATAGACATTAGTTTAGGTTAGGACAGAACTGATAACGCAGAGGAAAATAAGGAAACTAAAAACTAATTGTTGTGTTACTATGAGTTTATGTTAAACTGATTGTTGAAACTTGTTTGGCTAGCTGCACTCAAATGGGAAAATCCATTAGCATTAATATTCGGGTTCGTAAAGCACTTTAGAAACGAGACCTGTGTGGAGGAGAGCCTGTTTGAGCCACCAGAGTGACAAGCTGGAGTCTCACAATCCAGCTTTTCCTCATCAGATTGGGTGTACCAAGCCATGCAATCAGCTGGCTACATTGGAGATACTGAAGACATCAAATGTAGCAAAAACAAAATTGATAAATAACTTTAAATGTTTTATATTTTAGATTCTCCAAAGAAGCCACCCTTTACTTTGTTGACAGTGCTGCAAACCCTTGGCCTTCTCTCAATGAGCTTCATGATGTGACACCTGAAATGGTTTTTACTTCACAGGTATGCCTTGTCAGGGTTCATTTGTGTCTCACCCTTCTTAATGGGTTTGGGACCATCAGTTGTGTTGTGTAGAAGTCAGGTTGGTATACAGCTGACAGCCCTCTTTGACAACTGTTAGAATTCATATTATGGCAAGAACCAATCAGCTAAGAGAAACAGTCCATCATTACTTTAAGAACTGAAGGTCAGTCAGTCCGGAAAATTGCTAAAACTTTGAGTGTCCCCAAGAGCAGTCGCAAAAAACACCAAGCACTATGATGAAACTGGCTCACATGAGGACCGCCCCAGGAAAGGAAGACAAAGGAGTCTGCTGCTGAGGATAAATTCACCCGAGTCACCAGGCTCAGAAATCACAAGTTAACAGCACCTCAGATCAGAGCCCTGATAAATCCCGCACAGACACCACAGTCACCTGACCTAAACCCAATGGAGATGGTTTGGGATGAGATGGACCGCAGAGTAAAGGCAAAAGAACCAACAAGTGCTCAGCATCTCTGGGAACTCTTTCAAGACTGTTGGAAAACCATTTCAGGTGACTACCTCATAAAGATCATCGAGAGAATGGCAAGAGTGTGCAAAGCAGTAATCAAAGCAAAGGGGGACTATTACGAAGGATCTAAAATATAAAACATTTTTTGAGGTATTTCACGCTTTTTTGTTTACTACATAATTCCATGTGTTTATTCATAGTTTTGATGCCTCAGTGGTGTAAATTATGCTTTATATGTGTAACGTTTCATGTCCTCTTTAAAGTTGCATTCTGCTTTTATGACCACCACCATCTGTTGACACTGTAGATTCTCACAGTGCCAACAGTAATAAAAATAAAGAAAACACATTAAATACGGTGTGTCCAAACCTTTAACTGGTAGTGTATTTGGGCTTTGCTTTTCCTCACTTCTAATATGAAGTAATCCAGTCAGTGAGATGATGTGAGGAAGAAACAAAGGGTCACCAAAAAGTGTGGCATCTCTTCCTCAGAGGCTCCACTTTCTTGGGTTTTTTTCACATCCACCTGTTTTCGATGCAGACGTGCTGATGGTATTCCCAGTTGTGCTTCAGTAAAAAAAAAATAGTTACATTTGTGCTTTGTTGTGCATGTAGTGGGGCTGTTATGTTGTAAACTGTCTGGATGTTTTTGGGAACAGAAATTATTTTGTTGCATAAATTAACGCTGATCGCATCAGCTGATTCTGCTGCTTGGTACACTTGGTCAGAGGAAGAAAAATCAGTTCGTGTAGGTCAAGTAAACACCTGTCACCTGGCTCAAACAGGCTCTCCTCCACACAAACCCGAATATTATGGCTAATGGCTGGATTTTCCAATTTGAGTGCAGCTAGCCAAACAGCAAAGAGCCGCTTACTGCTAAAGAGACAGACAGTGAAAGTGGACAGTATATCCTCAGTTTAACATAAACTCATTGTTGCAGTCAGGGGCAACACAAATGGCAACCACATGACATCACTGACAGAAGATGGCTCTAAACAACTTTTAACTTTAAGCATTTATTTCTTAAATCCTGCTTCACAGACAAAGTTACATCTGTCAGTTTTTGTATGTAAATTATGCTTTATATGTGTAACGTTTAAAGTTGCATTCTGCTTTTATGACCACCAGAGGGCAATACATTTGGTTTAAAAAAAAAACCAACCTTTTGGTTTTATTCAGGATTCTTGTGTGATATCATGTGCACATTGCTCAAGACTTGCCTGATATATTGGATGTCATACAACCACGTCACCACAGAGGGGTGTGGTTGTTTTTTCTCTCACATTTTAAAGTTTATCTCATCATTTAGCTGGTTCATCACCACAGGTGTAGTGCTGTTTAATGACCGCTGTGCACCTGATGCACACGTTTCTGCTTCTATCGCTGTTTCAGCACGGAGGCTAACTAACATGAAGTCTTCATCACTTCTTCCATGCTGCTCGCAGCTCTATCCTCCCTGATGTGTCTTCTCTCACTCAGACATTTTTCTTAGTAAAGTTAAAGTCAGGGTTATAAATACATCTGCAGCTTAGACGGAGGCAGGATTGATCCAGAGGAGAGCAGAACTGCTGACCGAAACTGTGAACATGATTCACAGTGAGATCCGACCCAAGTTACATAGTAACCATGTTACGTCCATAAATGTTAGCTTTATGGCCTGTGATGCTGCGTATTTATTAAACTCAAGATTCCATGGCTGTATGACTGCACTTGTGCTGAAACACTGCAGTTATGCATTGCTCTGCATGACAATTAGTTTGTAATTAAAACGTGTCTGCGTGACTTTTCTCAGCAGTGTGCACACAGAGAGAGCTTTTTTTCTCTCCCAGGGCCATACACACCGCACACATGTCTGTGAAAATGCAGCTCTGACCGTGTTGATCAGATTAATGTCTGAATCCTAACATATGTAACATCAACTTTAATAACTGCCAGCAGAAACAACAGAGCCCATATTTATGCTCATGTCACAGTAACAGCACCTTCGTGAGCTCGGGGATGTCCCTGGTCTGTTCATGTAAAGCTGTTTCCACCTGAGTCTCAGTCCACTCGATGGAGCTCGCACTGTTCCTATCAACAGAGTTCTCTCTGATGTCACAAACATTGATCCTCCTTCAACCTCCTCTCACTGATCTGAGCTCACGGTAAAACCTGACCTTACACTTGATTATTCCGTGACGACATCAGTCCACTCGATGGACACATGCTTGTGACATCATGCTTGTGACTGCT
Source organism: Haplochromis burtoni (assembly GCF_018398535.1). NCBI lineage: Eukaryota > Metazoa > Chordata > Actinopteri > Cichliformes > Cichlidae > Haplochromis > Haplochromis burtoni. Next base: position 736,199 of record NW_024582422.1, read on the forward strand.
GCTTTTTATTGATTTTTTTTTGTTGTTTGTTTTTGTGCAGACCAATTGAGCTACGATCACTCAGATCCACTTAAAGCCATGACTAAATTTCACCTAATTAAGCTAACAGTGAATATTTTATTTTGCATTTGGAAAAAAGTGATGGAGTGATCTTCTGGCAGCACTATACCTGTGTTTATCACTTCCAGAGTTTCAGGCAGGCCCAGAGAGTGGCTTGCACGCTAATGTCTTGTGACTGAAAAGCCATGTATAGGAAACACCCCTCTGCTTTGGGGGTGTAATCAAAGAGCTGTGTGCTGCTTGATGACATCACGCATGCTGATTCGTTCCATCATGTAAATGTTGGTTTGAGGACAATAGGAGCTCAGAAGAATAACATCCTGAAACAATCGGTCTGTAAATACGAGGCGGTCCGTCCTGCTGTTCCCGTGTCCGTGTGTTGTTGCATGTGATGTTTCTAAATCGGCGCGCTCTCATCTGAATGTAAAACCATGAAGCATCATATGAGTGTATAAAGTGCTGCTATAAAAAGAGCTGAAGAAGCTGTTTCAGGTGCATGCTCTGTGGTTCCAATTAAAGCTCGTTCTTCATCACTGTGTCTTCCTCTTTTCTTCCAATGATGCCATCGTGGCTCTCAGTAATAATTGTTAATCCCGGTTGTTTCCTGGTATGCAGAGGATGAAGCCGTTTGTGTGTTGCACTAACTTTTCCACAGATGATGTGATGAAGACATCCCTCAGAGTCTTTGTCAACTTGTTAATTTCCTCTTTCATCTGTGAAGGTTCTCAGTCATCCAGGTCATCGTAGTCAAAGGAGCTTGCAAAGAAAAGCGTCTGGACTTCTTTAAGTTGCTTGAAGACGTTTC
>NW_024582422.1:738759-750536 GCF_018398535.1 Haplochromis burtoni
TTAGAACTGAAGAAGCTTCTCGGATGAGAGGTGAAACGTCTTCAAGCAACTTAAAGAAGTCCAGACGCTTTTCTTTGCAAGCTCCTTTGACTTCCTCTTTCATCCTCTCTCAGTCTCTCCATCATTTGAGCTTCCTGGAGGTTTTGGTCCCATGGGGCGTTTCCTTAAACTGACCAATTAGTGCTGAGAGACCAGCAAGGCCAGAGCACTGCCATCTGTCGCTGATAACTTGATACTGCATCTTCCTCACCCATCCACACACCATCTGGTTATAGGCCTCCAAACTTTTATAAGATTTAAAGTCTTCCCCTGTGTATAGGTTTGGCAAGAAAACCAGGTAGTTGATGATATCAGGATACGCAATAGACAGAAGACTCTTCGGGTCGTCATTGATCCAAGACAAAGGAGCCAACTCGTATGGATCTGCACCACCACCAATAAACCTTAAACAAATATTGTGCCCTTTCCTGCGGACCAAGTCCTTCTCTGTATGCCTTTGCATCTATAACGCATTTTGAGGAGCTTTTCTGTGGTTTCGGACATTGATCCATTTCAGTGTTTACCTCCGAGTGCCTCCAATATGGCCGTGCATGCGGGTTACCGCCCAGAACGTGACGTAGGTGAAAACCCTCTATACTCAAACAAAAAAGCTGAAACTGATCTCAGAGGTCAGGAGAGCAGTCGCCCCCTGTTGGGTGTTAGAGAGAATACATCGATCTGCATCCGTCTTTATTTACAGTGTGGGGGAAAGAAAAGAGACATGAAACTGCACCATCACTGATCAGAGTATTAATTAGTTATTGATGATTATTAGTTAAAGTGCTGAGCTGAAGCAGCTGGGCTTTTAAACATGTTTCAGCTCTTCTGAGGCAGATTGCTGATGGGGAGTCACGGGTGTTCAACCTCAACCTCCACAACTTCCACAGCTGCCACATACAACCTTTGTATGTGGCAGCTGTTTCCTATCACCACAGTGCAGCGTCATGCAAAACCTGGAATTTTCTTAAAATCCAAAAGCTGTTGGTTTTTAGAAAATTGCATGCAGTTACATTTGTGTCGGTGAATACCGGCATTGCCCCACATCATCATACAAGACATTAAGATCACACAGGTTAGGGTGCAGATGGTGGTTAAGTTGCCCAGGGAGGGGCCTCAGGGTTACAGGAGAATTACAGGTGGTGTCAGTCCTCCACCTACCAACAGCTTCATGAGAATTGAGCAGGCTGGAGACACCGAGGTCCGCGCTCAGGTGAGTCAGGTGACCTCATCTGTCTCACAGAGCTTCAAGGATCAATAGCAGAACCAATCACACATACAAACAAGCTGCCTAATGTCCTGCACCTTCAGCTCATTATGCAGTTTCCATGGCAACAGTGGTGTTGAGATAAGATCTAACACACAAACACACACATCACTCCCTCCTTTAGCAGTCCTGATAGTCGCTCGTCTCCATCTCCTCCTGTCACACCGACCCTCTCCATGTCCTTCACTACATCCATGAACCTCTGAACTCTTCCTCTTCTCCCCCTCCCTGAAGCTCCATCTTCATCCTCCACCCTCCTTCCTCTGCACATGCATGCCTCTCTCAGTCTTTCTGACTCTGAGCCGCCTGTCTGATGGACTCATTTCTGATCCTGTTCATCACATCAGGTCTCACCGCCATCTTTAAACCTTCCCTTTCAGTCTTGCTGCTATCCTTCCATCATGAATCACCCTGACACTAATCTCCACCTGCTCAACCCTGCTTGCACTTCCTCACCTCTCTGTGGATGGCTTAGGCGCCCCTGCTGGATACAGACGTTCATCACAAATTTTGTCTCTGCAGGACCTCAGTTCAAAAACTCCGACTAGAATCAAACCAGGATGAACACACACACACACACACACACACACACACACACACACACACACACACACACACACACACCTCCCTCCCACTCATCTCGTCTCACTCTTCATTTCCTGGAGGCCATCCAGCAGCCAGGGTGTTACCAAGGCAACAGAGACTGGGAAAATGTGTGTGTGTGTTTGTGTGTGTGTCCTGATCATGTTTTCTGCTGACAGATGGCGCCCCCTTCAGTCTGACAGTGGAAACGCAGCTTCTGTCCAGGGAGGAATCAATCAGTGATCAGTGAGTCACTATGAGTTGAGTCTGATAAGAGTGCATGCTGTGATGTCATTCAATTAAACTTCATTTACACACTGTCAGCTCACAGCAGACACCCTCTCTGTAAAGGACAAGGGGTGGAGTCAGAAACCATGAGGCCCACCTGCAGAAAGGTACAGAGAGAGGATGAGAGTCTACAGCAGCATAACTAGATCAGGTTTGCTAATCATGACTGACTGTGATGAATCTGGAGACTGAAGCTTTCAGTTCCTGTGTCTATTTGCCTCCTGGTAATCTCACCTGATTGTGAAGCTTCATCTGAATTCATATAATTCACTTCAATAACATACCTCAATTACTGTATTTTTGACTGTTCACTGTCAATCTGCACACTGCTGATTTGCATTTTAATTTCTTTAGTTTTGTTCTTCTATTTGGTCGGGAATTGCACAGCAATAAGGATTTCACTTCATGTCGTACTGTGTATGATTGTGTATGTGAAAAATAAAATTTAAATTTGAATTTACTTTGATGTGAAACCTCAGAGTTTCTGACCTAGAATAAAGTTAAAAAAGAGTTTTCGTTCTGACAGTTAAACACCAGCCCTGTTTCTGATGTCTGAGGATGATGATGAAAGATGACAAGAGTAATGAGTATCTCAGGTTTGAGGATTTCACATCTTCAGTCTATTTCAGGAAAAATTGATGAATCACTGGCCACATTATTAGTCCCTTATTTATCCAGGTAAAAAATCTCATTGAGATTAAAAATCTCATTTCCAAGAGAGACCAGGCATCAGTACACCTCGCTAGTACCAGGTTGGACTCTTTTTTTTCCTTCAGAGCTGCTTTAACTCAGATTAACTCAGATTGGCTCAGATTCAAGAAGCTGCTGGAAATGTTCCTCACAGATTTTGGTCCATGTTGACATGACATCATCATCACACAGCTGTTACACCTATGATGGGAATTTCCACTTCATCACATCCTGAAAGTGCTCTATTGGACTGAGTTTGGTGACTATGGCAGTGCGGCTAACTCATCATCATGTTTAACAGACTGGTTCGAGATGATGGAGCGTGGCCCTCACACCATCACCAGCAGCAGCAGCCTGGGCACTAATGGATAGATCCATGCTTTCAAACTCTGAGCTATGTTGCTAGTTAAAGGTCCAGCTTCTGTATCTCACAGGGAGAGAAAAGAAAGCTAACTTCACTCAGAGATGGAGAAAGATAAGAAAAAAAAAGACAGAGGAGAGGAGAAAGAGAGGTTAGATTTAAAGAAAAGGACTGCTCATATAAAGCTTACATGCAAGTCCTTGTGTTTAATCACATATTGTTTTTGATGTGTTTTTATAAATTATGTATTTTCATTTAGTGAAACTTCCTGCAAAACAAACTAAGTATACTAATTTTGTGTTATTCAAATATTGTCTGACAATTCTGGGGAGTTTTGTGTAGGATAAACAGGTTACTTTGCAGTACTGTGGTGAATTCACAGTAAAGCACTTTGCTGTGGTGCTGTGGTGGTCAGTGTTCAGCAATAGAAATTAATTTACATTTAGGATGATGATGTTTAGATTCGTTCACTGAATTCAATTGTTATACCAACTTTATACTGTCTGGTATTAAGACGGCATTCAGTATACTGTTAATGTAGAAATCAGCCGAGACAGCTGCAAAACATCTGCTCACATCTGGTTGAATTCAGGTGTGTAAATCCACAAAGAGCAGCCAGTCAGCTGATCACAGCCTGTACATAACTTTACGGATTTGTTGTTAGCGCTACTTTGTTGTACTTTGTCTGAAGGTGTGCTAAATTTCTTATTTATAGTTTTTGTCTGACCTGTCAGGGACTACAGATGAAAGTAGCTTTGGCTAAATATGGTATATTTGCATTGATATATGTTCATTAATACACACTGTCACTTTTAAATCAATAAATGTAAAACAATTCAAACACTAAGAAAATCTGTTGGAGCTGTCAATAGAAATGATTGTGAGTGGAGTATTTTCCCCACACAGATCCTAGGGTTCCCCCACCTGCTCAATCAGCTAAAGTATGAAGTATGAAGATGTTTTATTGTTCTGCTTGATGGAGCGACCTCCATCCTGATGGGCAGAGTTCACCTTGTCAAAGTGGGTGGGAACAACCCAACACCTTCAGTTAATGAACGGTTAAATCTGATTACATTGTAATATGTGTGAACCAGTCGATCAGTTAGCTTCCAGTGACAGCAATGGAGACACCTGTTAAGTAATGATGATGTGTGACATCAGCTTCGTCACGTCTTCATCTCGTCCCAGTGAAACATTCACATATAGAAACGTGTGACAGGAGCTGAAGTTGTGTAATGTTTAAGTGTGAGGTAATTAGTCAGCTCAGCAAATATGAGCAACACAAACTGTATGTGCAGTTTGCCACACATCAGGTCTGAGAGTCCAGCTGCTGTATTTACACATACTCAGGGTCTCTGAGTCTCTGAGAGAAGCTCCCATGTGCTGTTCAGAGGTCTTAATCAGACATTAGATCTGTTATATGAAGAACACGCCGTACACGCAGCTCAGTGCTGGTTACTCTACAGTGATTGGCTGATGCAGAACAGCTGTTCAGTGTGAAGTCTCAGATCCACATAGAACAGCAGGTCAGCTGATCACAGCCTCACATCATTTAACTTACTTCTGTGATTCTTCCCTCACCTTCTCATCCGAGGCTCCTCCATCAGCTCAATCCCAGTTTTTGGACTCTGTAACCAGTGACATATCAGCTGTTCACCGTTAATAAACGTCCGACCAGCACGAGGCGCCTGCCAGGCAGCGCTCAGGGATATAAGAACCTGCAACCGGGGTTCACTACTTCCGGTATTAGGACGTGTATTTCCGGTCTCAGTGACGTGCTGACAGTAGTCAGACTCTTACCCTCTGTTAGCTTGTGTTAGCCGCAGTTTAGCCACAGTTTCCGGGTTCTGAGCTCACCTCGTGCTCCGGTTCCGTGCACCCGGACCCTCCGTCCCTTCACCTGTCGGCTGGGATCGAGACGGCTCCCGGTTCTGTCCGATCCGGCTGCCTCCGGACTCCGCCTTTAGCCGCAGAGCTAACCCTGCTGCTAGCGCTGCTAACGGCTAACTGTGGCGTTCGTGGGTAAGCGAGAGAAACAACGACGAGGCCGCGCACAGGTGAGTCAGCGTCACCTGCCGCTGGTGAGGGTGTCTATGGATTACACACGCGGGGTGGCGGGGCGGGGGACATCTGCTTGAAGCAGCACCACACACCTGAGCCTGCCAATCAGGATCAGCTGATCAGAATATACACACACACACACACACACCACATTTCCGGGCTGACGATCAGCTGATCACATCACCTGTCCTGAGGTGCAGCAAGTGGAGCAGTGAGAAACTTTATTTATTTTCGTTAAACTTTATTCAGACAGGAAGTTAGTGAGGATCAGACTGAGCTCAGAGGTTCCTCCCACTCTCACAGGTAGCTGCATGTTCTTCAATGTCCAGGAGTCCCCTGCAATCCTGAGCTGGTCACCTGGCAAACGATCATGTCGCAGCCTGAGACCCTCAAAGTCTTGTTATGGTGGCCCTATGGTCCCAATCCTGCTGTTTTCATGGCAAAAAGTCACTAAACGCCACTTCCTGTTTTACCTGAGACCTCACAGACTGTAAATAAAGATGTAGAGCTGCATGCTCTCTGATGTCCAGGAGGGGGCGGCTGCTGAGGTTCCCGCACTAAGAACAGCCTCTCACACCTGTCATTGAGAGCGGCCTCAGGTGTGTGGCTCACAGGTGAGATTAATGGAGACATGAGTCAGCTGACCCGATGCTGATGGACCACATGTCTCAGATGTTTTTCCTGAGGTCATCAGTATTTGCATGTACCGGTGGGGGGGGATAAGCTGGTCTGTGGTGTCTCACCTGGAGATTGTCAGGCTGCAGCGGGAGGATGCAGAAGATCCTGATGATCTCAGTATGTGGGTTTTGCAGACCTCCTGACCTGCTGCCACAGCTTATCCATCATCATCATCAGTCTGAGCTCACCTGAGCTCCAGGAGTTTCCTTCATGAAGGAATTTAAAAGTGTTCCCTCAGAAAACATCTAAACCTCTAAAAACAGCCCCCTTTACCCGTGAAATCACGGTAGTAAGAAATACTGGTCGGACTCAATGTGAAGCTCGGATTTTGGATGCTGGGAGGGGAGAAGATGAAATGAAGAAGCGATCCTGACGTGCACACTCAGGTGCAGTTCTGCTACTTCGTGTTTCCTACTGATCTGTCACTGTCATTTCACTGCTTGTGTTTTTAGGATGGGCTTATTCACTATTTACTATTGCTGTTACTAGGGATGAACATTTATAAGAATTTAGCAATTCTGATTCCATTATTGATATTACTTATTGATTTGATTCCTTATTGGCTGTGCTTTGAGAGTCTCCACCATATCAAAGACATTAGTCATGCACATTAACTGCACACTGTGGGTCACATGTTTGTCCATGTTGACTGTCCATGATCCTTTCTTTGTTATGATCAGTGCTGGAGTCATTACTCAAGAAAAGTAATCTATTACTCATATTACACAGAATACTTTCCTTAAAAGCTATGTAATGTGTGACTTAATTACTCTCTGGAGAAGGTCATTCATTACATTACTCGTTACCAGTGATGGGAATAAAGGCGTTACAAGTATTGGCGTTACTTTTTTTTCAGTAACGACTAATCTAAGTAATTACTATTCCTATCGTTACAACACCGTTACTAACAAGAAAATGCGGTGCGGTCGCATTACTATTTTTCAACAAACAGACGGTTGAAGCTGTCTTCATCTTACCGCACCTTATATCAGTTGCACGGAAGTAGCTTTAAGTAATCTGGGTGCTACAGCTTTAAGGAGCTGTGCGCGCTCCCGCAGGCGGCAGTCACTTTCTTCCCGACGATCACTTTTTGGCATAATACCTGGAGCTAAGGGGGCAAAACAATCGCATGAGTGCTGCTGTTTGGCTGTGGAAGAATAAAGTAGTCATGGTAAGCCAATCACACGACCACTTTAAGATGACAAAGCAACAAGGTGATATATATACCAGGTTTTAAATTGTGTTGATAGGCCACGTAAAACCAGAGTGATGATAAACAATATATACACGGTGTTCAATTGTGTTAATACAGTATGTCAAAATGAAAACATAACTGTAAATTCAGACACACGAGGTTGTGCTGAAAAGAATGATACCAAACAAGGCAAAGTAAATAGTTTTTAAAGGTGAAATGTAGGGGAAAACATCAAAAGTAGTCAAAAATGGCCAATTATACCCTGGACTCCAGAGGGTTAAACTTTTTTTTTTTTAAAGTAACACAATAGTTACTTTTCAAGTAATTAATTACTTTTAGAATCTTGTAACTCAGTTACTTTTTTGAAGTAGTAACTAGTAACTATAATTACTTTTTCACAGTAACTTGCCCAACACTGCTCGTTACGTTACTTTCATGTTACTCCTTAAAATGACCTGAAACACAATGTCTCATAATTACGATTACGACTGAGCTGCTGTTTTCCTCTGACACAAGAACTGAAATCAGCTGATCGTAGTGTGAGTACAAGAATCCGTAAGCGGAATCGATAGGTCCTGGAATTCTAAGGAATTGGACAACTGGGAACTGGTCCTTTTACAAGAACCTTTACAATTCTCATCCCTAGCGGTCATTAAATTGAGCCTGTCTGTTTCCTGCCTCACTCCCACTTTAATGTCATCTCCTAGCTTAATGATAACAGTTAGGATGGGGGAAGAGCTAATCCTAACACTAACGTGTCGCAGGCAGGTAAATGTTTAATAAAATAGGAGATTCTCTGAATTCATGAAATTCCTCCTAAAGATGGACTGACAGTCTCTGAGGTGCTTCTCCAGGTTTACTACTGTCCACCTGCTGCTAGTGATGGGAGGAGCTGTGTCAGCTTGAGAAGTTGAGGCTGACGCTGCCGTTATTGATGCAGAGGAAAGTAATCGATAGTTTTTGGTATCAGTTTTCTTTGCTAGCCTTACTCGGTACAGACTCTGCACTGCTGAGAAAAAATAAAGTAATGCCGTGGGGAGGTGGGGGTTAAGTTCTTCAGCTCAGTCTTTCTCTGTACTAAAATCAGCCACTGCTGACAGCGCACTGAACACTAACTGTGATTGGTCAGATGCTGACACCTCTAATGGCTTTTGGTGTCAAGCAGGTTCAGCTCCTAAAGCATAGAGATTAGATCATCAGTGTCTCGGTTTCTGTGATCTGATTTAAAAAAAAAATACCTGCTGGTTATTGATCTCATGTCATCTGATTGGATGAAAGGTTGGATCGGTTATTGGTGATTACTGAGATGACTTTATCTAAACAAGCCATGTTAATCAATACTCGTGTTTAGTGTAAAGTTATTGATCGGAATAAAGGTGACTGATTGTTTGCAGCTCTGAGCTGAGAACCTAAATCCCTTAATGATCTGTTTTCAGAGGTGGTTGAGGCTCTGCCCCCTGACTGTAGTCATCAGTGAGTTCATCTGTGTTCCAGGTGCGGCACTCAGGTCTTGACCTTCGCTCTGAGGACGCAGTAGCAGCCATGTTGACCTAGAGTCGTCATTGGCGGTGGTGAGTTCTGAGCACGAGCAGAAACGACGGGCAATCGCAGCCATGTCGGAGAACCAGGCGAACAACAATAATGTCCCGCTTAACAACAACAACAACAACATGGGACCCAACCGCCTCCGCAATCCCAACCTGAACCAGAACCCCCTCATCAATGTCCGCGACCGCCTCTTCCATGCGCTCTTCTTCAAGATGGCCGTCACCTACGCACGCCTATTCCCTCCGTCCTTCAGGAGGGTCTTTGAGTTCTTCGTTCTGCTCAAGGTGGGGCACAGCTCACCTGTCAGCAGGATGTAATCACATTACTGATCAGTCAGTCTGTTTCTGAATAGTGATCTCAGGAACACGTCACAGTATTGGTAATGGTCAGGTGTTTAAGGTGATCACAGATGTTTCAGGTGACTCCTCTCCACAAATAATTCAGTTAAACTTCATTTACATGCTTTTATTCTGCAACCTAAAGTCTGCAATACAGAAGAAGAAACCTAGACGATCAGATGACCCACATCTGAGCAGCACGTGATATAACAGCACAGTGGAGAGGAAGAACCTGTTAGAAGGAAGTTCTATCTACAATAGAGCCAGGCTCAGCAAGGGAAGTGGATTGGGGGTGGCAGGAAGTGGAGAAGAAACCCTTAGAGTATTATGGGAAGTCTCCCAGCAGCCTGTTCCTTTAGTAGCGTGAAAGAGGTAGGGGACAGGGTCCCGATACAAGCTGGTTCCTCTGTGGAGTCAGCGGTGTCCTTACAGAGCGTTGTCTCAGACATTTGAGCATGCTCAGTGGGCAGGTTTATGTTGCGAATGATGTAGGTGAAGCTGTGAGGAGCCAGCAGAATTGCTTTACACAGAGACCAGAAACGATTGCTAACCCACAGAGGAAGGGTCTTTGGTGACTCTGCAGACAGGTTCCAGATGTTTACTTTCTTTGATCAGAGGACATTTATTGATTTTGATGTGTACATTTTATTGTTTTTATTAGGGGTGCAACGATACTCGTATCGATATTGAACCATTCGATACAGTGCTTTCGGTTCGGTACGCATATGTATCGAACAATACAAAAATTTTATTTATTTTATCAACTTTTCTTCTGACGATGCTGTCTGTGTTGAGCGCTCAGTGGATCTGCATTCGACTACTCCGCCTAGGCTGCACTGTCAGTGCAGATCCAATGAGCGCAGCACAAGCTAGCAAGACAGAAGCTAAGCTCGTTGCAACATGGCAACTGCCTCAACGCTACCTGAAACTGAACCTCCCCCACCCTTATTCAGATCTGGCGTTTGGAACTATCTTAGTTTTCATGTGAAGCATGACCCTGATGGTAAGCGCGTCATGGACAAAAGTAAAACAGTATGTCGGATGTGCCACGCAATGCTCAATTGGTGGGAACTAGTGCGTTAGCGCAGTTAGCTTGTTAACGTGCTAACGCTGTCCGGCCCCACGCACGGGGCGATCCGCGGTAACTCGTTAACGGAGATTTGCCGCGTTATGGCGTTAATGTCATTTTAACGAGATTAACGCTGACAGCACTAGTGGGAACACAACGAATATCACTGCACATTTACACTGACATCATCCTAGTGCAAAGACAAGTGGAAGCAGACAAAAACAACAAGCACGCATGCTACAAACTTTACCCGAGTCATTTAGACAGCCGTTAGCACATGATTCTCCTTATGGGGACCTGGTATGTTTAATATGCTGCTGAGAATATAGCCCAGAAGAAGCGGATAGTATAGCTTTTATTTTGGAAAGAGCCATTTCTCTGTAATAAACTCTCTTTTCCAAAGCTGAGATTTCTCGATCAGATAGATTTATTTATATTTTAATTATTTTGTTGTTTCAGCAACATTAAATTTAAAAACTGCACTTTTGAGTTAAAATATATATTTATAATTTTAATAAATGACAAATTAAAAAGGCATGAACATTTTTTTTTGTATGGGGGAAAAAAAAATCGAACCATGACACCAAAGTATCAAACCGAATCGTGAATTTTGTGTATCGTTGCACCCCTAGTTTTTATTTTATTGGTGACGTATTTTATAAACTCTGGTTGCTGTGAGAGACTCACTGATGCAGAAATGAGATTACGGTGACACAACCAGCGCTCGCTGACATCTCTCTAACCCGTCCTCAGGCACTCTTCGTCCTCTTCATCCTTGCCTACATCCACATTGCCTTCTCTCGCTCACCCATCAACTGTCTAGAGGTGGTAAGGGAGCGCTGGCCCCGTGACGGCATCCTGCGGGTTGAGATCCAGAGAAACTCGAGCCGGGCACCCATCTTCCTTCAGCACTACGACTCGGCGAGCCTCCATGATGAGCTGGATGCCGAGGAGGAAGGAGGGGGGCTGGCGATGGGCGGGCTCAGCCTTGCGATGCTGCCCGACGAAGAAGTGGAAGAGGAGGAGATGACTGTGGAGATGTTTGACAACAGCTCAGTGCAGGTGATCTCTCTCGCGCTTTCTCACTCTCTCTCACATGCACACACATTGAACTTTGATAACGTTCGTCTGTAATAGTTGGATTTTTTAGATGTGTTAGATGTTATTTGTTGTACTCTGTTTATTCTTTTTTGTATTTGAACTTTAAAATCTGTAATGAAAATATATATAAATTTATAAAACGAATAAAATCCCTAAAATTAACCTTAAATACTTGGGGTTTTTTTTGTTTTGTTTTTTTTTCAAATTTTACTTAAATTTAGAAGAAAATTAACAGAAATGATGTCGTTGCCATCACTGGTGTTGGTGATTCTAGTGTTAAACCACAGCATCAGACAGCCAGCTCACCTGCACAGGTGTAAACAAGCTTGGCTTGGAGCAGGTGAGCTGAAAGGAAGTGACAGACCTTAACAGCGTTTCCTCTTTAGCATCAGAATTGTGAATCACGTTCGCATCCTGGTCCTGCAGAGCTGCAGCGAGTTCTAAATCCTCTGCTTATGTCACTTATTGTTTTCCCTGTGAGTCAGAAGTGTTTAGTGTGTGTTAGAGCTGGGCGATATAACGATATGTATCGCGATATAACTTTTACTCGATAGAGAAATTAA
>NW_024582422.1:752342-754290 GCF_018398535.1 Haplochromis burtoni
TTTCCTTAGCAACAAGAGGGTACCGGGAGCCTTTTGTATGAAACCCACAGTTGGGGGTCGTGATGAGCGTTGCTCAGTGTCCCATTGAGTGCACTCCCTCAAGCCAGAGTAATGTGATGACCGCCAGTATTCATATTACTCCCTGGATACTCTCAGATTAAAAGCAGAAATGACCCTCAAAACCTTCTGCTGTCCTGCTGCAGTTTGAGTTGGACATCGAGCCCCGCCTGAAGCCATCTCTGGTTGGTGCAGGAGGAGGAGGAGCTTCAGGAGGAGGAGGAGCCAACGACAGCCAGGACGTCTCGTTTAGCCAGACCACTAAAGGTATGCAGCCGCTGCAGGACTCAGTGTCTGAGCTGGAGATGATGACCCGAGCAGGTAAACCGTTCTCCACCCCACCCCTGCCACCTCACCTCCTTTAACTCCGCCTCCTTATTCAGTCCAGAAACACCTGCTGAGCTGTTTAATGTTTCACAATTTAAGATTGTATGTATTTATTTTTGTGTATTTCTGATGTGGTTGTTTACTTTGTTGTTCATTGTCGCAGTGTGGCCTCAGGAGGAGTACATCGTGGAGTACTCGCTGGAGTATGGCTTCCTGCGCCTCTCTCAGAGCACCAGACAGAGACTCAACATCCCTGTCATGGTCGTCACACTTGGTCAGACTCTGAGCCGCCGTGTCACATGACCTCAGCGTTGGCCAACTTGCACTCCCTAACCGCGTCTGTGTCTGTTCGCAGATCCGATGAAGGACGAGTGTTTCGGAGATGGCTTCAGTCGTTTCCTGCTCGATGAGTTTTTGGGCTACGATGACATCCTGATGTCGAGCGTGAAGGCGCTCGCCGAGAATGAGGAGAACAAAGGTGGGGTGGGCGCTGTAAATGGAGGGTGGGGCAGTGCACTTTGGTGTGACGCTACATTCACTGATTGGCTTCAGAGAGCAGGTGTTTATTTCCAGTCATGTGACACAGCTCAGGTGTTTGTGTGGTTCTCTGCAGGATTCCTGAGGAACGTGGTCTCCGGTGAGCATTACCGCTTTGTCAGCATGTGGATGGCCAGGACCTCCTACCTGGCCGCCTTTGTCATTATGGTCATATTTGTAAGTACAAATACAGTAAATGACCCACACTGATCGTTCGGGTTCGTTCAGTCGCACGATGTCACGACTGAGTCTCGCGTTCTCCGTTTCAGACTCTGTCGGTGTCCATGCTGCTCAGATACTCTCACCACCAGATCTTCGTCTTCATTGGTCAGTTCCTCATACCATTCAGTGTTGGCCTTTGAACCCGAGCCTCAGGTCTATTCTGACTCTCTCTCACCCCCTACAGTTGACCTCCTGCAGATGTTGGAGATGAACATGACCATTGCCTTCCCAGCAGCCCCTCTGCTCACTGTCATCCTGGCCCTCGTAGGTGAGTCCAGATCCCATTCTGTTTGAGGACGCTTCTGAACCTCTGTCACCTGGGTCCTGACGCGTGGCCGAGTTCTTTCCGTTATCTGGCTTCCCTTACCCTAACACGGGCAGTCAGGATAAGCGGCTGCGTGGGGCCTGTTATCAACCCAGGCCCACGTGCCCCTTCACATCAAAGGGTGGCAGCATCTGACAAATCATAGAGGGGTATTTCATAGCTCATATGACTCCTCTACCAAAGAAAAGTGTTCCCCCTGCTCCAGAGATGTTATCAAAGGGTTATAAAAATCTTTAAAGATTATAAAAATATATCAGTAAAATGCAACACTGTTGTGAAAATGATGTGATAAATTCCTCAGAAACATCTTAGGTTAATCTGGACACAAGCATTTTAATTCCAGTCAGTAGTTTTATGGCTGAGTAAATACTTTTTAGTTTACTTTTCACAGAATGCTCTGTCATATCAGGGAGTGAGCTTCTGGAATAGTCTTCCACTGTCAGTGAGGGAAAGTACAAGTCTACCCATCTTTAAGAGTCA
>NW_024582422.1:755260-757806 GCF_018398535.1 Haplochromis burtoni
ATTTAAAGCTGACCTGTGATGTCACTTTCTGTCTCAGGCATGGAGGCCATCATGTCAGAGTTCTTCAATGACACAACAACTGCATTCTACATTATCCTCATCGTGTGGTTGGCAGATCAGTACGACGCCATCTGCTGCCACACAAACACCAGCAAACGCCACTGGCTCAGGTGAGGTCACTTTCTGTGTGTGACGTCATTGTTAAAGAATTAAGTTAAAAGGGTTCCTGGTCATTTGATCAATAAACAGATCAATCGGGCTTTGGCCATTTTTATTGTGAATGTATCTTGTCAGCCTGCAGACCTTCAAGACCGATCATGTGATCCGTTCTCCCTGCAGGTTCTTCTACCTTTACCATTTCGCCTTCTACGCCTACCACTACCGCTTCAATGGCCAGTACAGCAGCCTCGCCCTCGTCACTTCCTGGCTCTTCATCCAGGTAAGTGTCGTCATCCTCATGCCTGTGCTAAGCCCCTCCCCTCAGACAGTAAATCTAACATTTTTGTCCTCTCGCAGCACTCCATGATCTATTTCTTCCATCACTACGAGCTTCCGGCAATCCTGCAGCAGATCCGGATCCAGGAGATGCTCCTGCAGAACCAGCAGGCTGGTCAGAACCAGACGGCTCTGCAGGATAACCTCAACAACAACATTGGCACTGCCGCCGCTGGAACGGGACCCGCCAATGCCCCCCAACCAGGGCCGACCAGTGGAGCTGAGCCAGGGCCTCAGACAGATTCCCTTCCGTCCCCTGCGGAAGGTGGAGCCTCAGGAAGCGGGGAGGTGAGGGCGGAGCTGAACTGGGTCGCTCACACAGCTGCCATCCTCACTGAAGCCCTGACGTCGTCAGTGGATGCGGGAGCCAGCAGCGATCAGGGGCCAGCTGAGATCAATGTGGTGGCCGAGTTCTGGATGGGAGGGGGAGCAGTAGGAGGGAGGTCCTTAGGTGGGAGCGGAGCCTTTGGAGGTCAAGATCCAAACTCTATTTCTGTAGAATTTAAACCTGCACCAGCTCCTCCAATCACAGAGCAGCATGAGGCGGGGCCCTCAGAGGATGTGGGGCCCTCAAAGGCAGAGGGAGCCTTGGAGGAGGCAGGGCCCTCAGAAGAGTGCCCCTCCCACACAGACTGTCCCCCCTCACAGAGTGCAGACTGCCGGCAGCAGCCGTCCTGAGGCTACTGACATCGCCTCACCTGTGAGACAGCTGATCAGCTCATTGATCGAATGAACAGGTTTTATTTGATTTTTAAACTCATTGATTAGCTTGAGGGTGGCGTCTCCCTGCAGGTCACGTGAACAGAGGGCAGGGATGCGATAATTTATTCTGCTGGGTTTTTTTTGTTTTTGTTTTGTTTTGTTTGTTTGTTTGTTTGTTTGTTTGTTTGGGGTTTTTTTTGTTTTTTTGGGGGGGTGGAGTATGGATGTTTTTTCCTTAGACGGTGTCTGAGGTTGGAGGTCCATCACCATGGAAACCGAAAGCAACACCCTGAACAAATGAAGCTTGAAGCAGAAACTTTTTTTTCCCCCCCTCTAATCAATAAACCCGACTGTCTCTTTCTCAAACATCAGCCTTTTCTTTGATTCTTCAAACAAAGCTGATCGATCAATTGGCTCATCAGAGCTCTGCTGTTACCGGAGGATTTTCAAAATAAAATGCATGGCGTTAACAGACGTTTTATTTATCTTGAAAACATAGAGGAAAAAGCTTCACAATATAAGCCCTGACAGCAGGAAGCTGCTGCCACATGGTACACACCAGGCCTGAGTGGTTTCACTTCATTGATCAAATAATTAACTGATTATCAATAATATTCAATAAAGAAAAATCAGGTTTCTGCTGCTGGCTGAAAGGATGAAGCCAAGCAGTTCTGGTGTGCCTGGGGGCGGAGCCAGTGAGCTACAGACAAGAAATCTGATGCAACCTTTCAGTTATTGATCAGCTGATCAGTTATTGATTCTGATAGACTGAAGCACAAACTCAACTTAAGTTGCTTTTTTTTTTTCTTTCCTGTCTCGTCTGCTTTTGTCTTGAGGGAAATAATTGAACAGGAAGTTTGGACTGTCAGCAGCTGAGCGAGCTGATTGGTTGTGGAATATGACTGACTGTCACACTCACGCTCCGCCTCCTCCATCTGTTCATCTATCAAAATGGCGAATGATGCGGTGGGTCTGATGGCAGCGTGTTTGCACTGACCGCTCCCCTCAGACATCTGCCAAACACATTTTGGGGGGGATGGGACACATGAGATGCTCTGAACCAATCAGGAAGCCTCATCTAAAAGCAGCATTTTGGTCAAAGTCCCTTCAATGGGACAGTGGCAAGTTTTTGAAAGTGAACACCTGTTTGCGTTCTTTGGATAAATGATGGTCTACGAATCCGTAGGAGGGGAAAGGAACTGATCCCTCCCATCAGGTGATCTTCATCAATTATTGATTGGATATCAGAAACAATTGATCTCTGAGTGTCTGTTTTTGTTGCTGTGAAGTAGACGGAGCCTGAGCGTGACTCTGGCTGGGGGGTTGGGGTTCTTCTTCGTGCCTCTCTA
>NW_024582422.1:757899-764553 GCF_018398535.1 Haplochromis burtoni
CTGAGGACTGTAGCCTCATTATTGATCATCAAAATGTATTTACCTGTCAGACCAGTAAAACCAGTAAAAGCAGTGGTCGCCACCCATTGTGTGAATGCCTCCCTTCTTTCACACCATCCACACACAGGGATTTTATTCTGAAATGACATACACCAGCAGCAGGAAGTGAAACTTCTCATTACCTGTGAAACCTTTCAAGAAAAAAGGCATTATACATGGATACTTTCAAAATAAAAGCCAACTTGCCAAGGTGCTGAATTGTTTTTGTCCAACAGGAAACTGGCCGAGCTGAGTGTCATGTTTCACCTCGACCACCTAGTGTTATTTTTGACAGCAGCTCAGTTTCAGGTGGTTTTCTGTTTTGATGGCATCTACTTTATTTTAATCAGTTTCCACTTCTTTTGGAGTGTTATGACATCTTTAAAAGGAAAAGGTTGTGAGGATTGGAGGTGCATTCAATCTCAGCTGTTTAAATCCACACTTCCTGTCACATGTCCTGATATCAGGTCAGCAGAATCCCTTCAGCTGGTCTCTGATCCCGGACCAGCAGGTTTCAAATAGTGCCAGGGCACATGCGCACGCAGCGACCTGCAGTGAAACGTCAAACAGTCAAACGTTGCTCATTCTTAAAGCTGCCTAACTCAAAACATTTCCTCTTCTGACCCGTTCTCTGCTCTTATCCAGGCTTTAGCTGTCTTGGCAGAAAGACAGGATGAGGTTTAAATACCCCTAGAGTTGTTAAGCCAGATAAAAAGGTTAAATGAAAGCTGTTTCAATGACTCCCATAACCAGCAATCGCTTTGGGCTTTTCCCAAAGCAATGTGCAATTACCTGCAAATGAGCCACTCCAAGACAGCCCTGTAGACCATCATCGCGATCGTTTGTTTCAACAAGGCGGCAATCCAGAGCAGAGTTCCGCCAGCAGCTCACCACAGCCCTCTATAGTTGTCAGAAATAAATTTAATAAGGTTGAAATTAGACAAATTTTGAATTTCCCGCCTCCAGACGATATACCCAATAATGCACAATATTATCAAGGCATAATGGGGAGTGCCTGTGAAATAACAAACAGGATTTTCTCCCATGAACGTATGACCGCATACTGTAGACAGCGTGGCTTTCATCTGTCTTTCATGGCAAAAAAAATTTTTCTGGCACAACTTCACCGGCTTCCAAGATGCATGGAGAGGATGAAAGAATTCACAAAGCAGGAACTCCAGCATCGCTTGAGGGAAGATGAACAACTTTAATAATTGACCAACGCGTTTTGGCTTGTGGCCTTCATCAGGGTCATAGTAAAATATTGTAAAAAATTGCTTAAATACAAGACAGGAAACAGAAAAAATTACAAATTAACCAGTCAAAACTTCATAGATAGGTCAGCTGACATATAATAGGTATTTGGTTAATTGGCTAAGTCACGCCCAAGTAAATACCGGACTAGATCATTACTGATGAGGAGGAGGGGGGGTAACATAACCCCCATATGTCTGAAAATAACACATGCATGAAATGCATAAGGAGGATGCTATAAATATACACACAAGTAAGAAAAGAAAATAAGAGAAGGAAAAAAAAAGGTCTTGAATGGTAAAAGCACGTTTGAATTAGAAAACAAGATTACATCATCACATGGGAACACATTTGTTAAAAGATCCTTATTTATGTCTCTAAAATGTAAAATATAGACTTAAAATGTGGACTTAAAGTGAGATGTCTAGAACGCTACTTCTTCTTTGGCTAAAAAAAAGAAAAAAGTTACGTGAATAAACATTACTCATTGATAGAAAAGTCCTTTCATGGAAAGATACTCGATCAGCATGCTTTTTCAAAAATGTTAGAATGCTTTTGGGGTAAAAGCATTCCGGTGGGAATCTGAATGAATCATAAAAACTGGCACCTCCATCTTCTTCTAATGAAATCGCCAGCCAATGAGTTCCAGGTTTATTCCTTGGATCTGTATTTATGATCATGATATGCAGGCCGTTTAAACAAACGTTTGAGTAAGATCACTAACTCATCTGACGCCGTAGAATCTGTCACTGACTAGCAGCCTCATGATACTCTCCAACTGATGATTGTTCATGACTCAAGAAAAAACAGAAACCTATCAGCAATAATCAACCGAAACTTGTCTTTTTGAATTGATCTTGAGAATTGAATCGTAACAAGCATAAACGATCAGCGTTGTTGTGTGAGGCAGCGGGACTCTGAAGCACATTTCAAGTCTCAAGTTGCCATTTATTATCAGTGATAACGCTTGGCTGTCATCTGAAGGACTCATATTGAACATGAACAGAGTATATCCTTCTTGAAATTCCTGTCTGTCAATGCACAAGGATAGATCTTTCAGGTTTCTCCCGGTAGCTGTGTACATGCCTATAACAAGATATCTGGGCAGTGAACCCAGAAACAGGTTCTCATGATGTGATATCTTGACTACGATGACCTGGATGACTGAGAACCTTCACAGACATAATGGGATTCACTTTAAAAAATCAGAAAATAGAGCAAGTGGAGTCATATAAATATCTTGGGACCATAATCAATGAAAAACTGAACTTTGATGAGAATTCCAAATTCCAAAGGGGTCACCGGCGCCTTTACTGCCTCAGAAAACTTGCTCATTTCCACATTGACTGGAAAATTTTAACTTTGTTTTACAGTTCTTTTATTGAGTCTGTTTTATCCTTACCTCAGCTTTATCAAACACAGCAAACAGAGCTCTTGTTCAGTTCAGTGTTTTGCTCCAGTCTGTTTTCATCCCTGTGAGCCCCTCAGAACAGTGAAATGATTAAAAGGCCTTTAGTGGCTCTGACTGATTAGACTCAGAGTTTAGATCTTTTTGGTGTTCCTGGGATTTTACTGACCATCAGCCTGGGTGTTTATTGTCTTATGTAGTCTGGAAGATGAGTGGATGGTGGGGTGGGTGCAGTTTTCTCTGTGGTGGGGTTGGGTGGACTGTCCCGGGCTCTGTGGGGCCGGGCGGCGCTGCTGCACTGGGCCCGGTCTGGATGGGCCTGGGCCCCCTTTCCCTGGCGGGTCGCGGAGTATGGGGGTGCCTACTGGGGTCAGCGGGGGAGCTGGCCCCAGGGAGGGGTCACTTGCCCCTCCCTTCCTTCCCTCCCCATCTCCAGCTGCCTCCCTCTTCCCGCTCCACCACAACCACCCACACATGCAGGGCCTTGGAGTAGGGGTATGTCACCAGGGTGCAGAGGAGGCTACCCCCCCCTCTGTCCCCTTCTGGCTGCCTCTGCCTCAATTTTATCCCACAACTTAGACATTCACATTACTCACACTCTCATTACACATACATATAGGATCTTGGGGGGTGGGCACGATACACGGAGTCCAAAGTACCATCAGGGTGTACACCCCACCCCTGGCATCGTTGCCCACCTCTCAATTTTAAATACACGTAGACATTGAGGGCTAGCAGGAGGGACCATGCGCTTACCTGCTGCTCTCTGGCAGGTAGCTCCATGCCCTCCTGGGTTTTAAATGCACCTTAGAACACACATGCATCAACACTACAATGAGCGGGTGGAGGGAGGTTTGGAGTCTTCTCTCACCCCCGTTCTCTGCGACCTGCTGGAGCGGGGGGGCTAGGAGGAGGAGTTGGCCGTCCGACTGCGGTCTGGAGTGTGGGGCCTCCTGCTGCTGCGGAGTCGGGGCGGTCTGCCTCCCCCCACCGCAGGGAAAAGGGTAACACCACCTGGGTCTGGGTGCAGTTCCCCCCTCCAGGGGCGGGGGCACCTAGACCCGGTTTGTAGAGTACGCTTGGGGAGTGTGATCGTGTGTACAACGTCTCTTTATGTCTGTCTCCACGTTGGTTGAGTGTGGAGTAAGTGCATATGAGAGCATGAGGGTGGGAATGGATGTTTGTATCTGTGTGTGCCTGTATGTCTGTGTCTATATGTCAGGTTGGGTGTCAGGCGCCACCTCTCTGGGGACATCTCAGGCCCTCCAAGGTTTGGAGGCCTATCTCCCCCTACCACCACTTCCCCTGCCAGTGGCGGACCCCCTCAGACATCGGTGCGTTGGTGGTTCTTTGTGTCCGGGGATGGGCGTCCAGGTACACACCGGCTCACTCCTTGGCGGCCGCTTATCGGGGCCTGGAGCCTGGGGCTCGCTCGGGCCACTTCGGAGGTGGGGTGCCCCCGGCCTCTCGGCCTGGGGCTCGGTCACTCAGGCGCAGCTGGCTGCCGGCGGAGCTCACGGGCGCGTCACTGCAACTCCCCCTGGCTTCTGCTCCGCGGCTGCTGAGTGAGCCCTCATCTGGGACTCTCCTCAGCTCTTTCCGGGACAGTGGCGCAGCTGCCCCTCTGTTGGTCTTCCTTGGTCTCTTGTGTTCTGGGGGCCTCTGGATGTCTGGAGTTTTGATCTCCTCCACACCTGCCTCACGCCCTGGAGGACGGGGCTGTGGCCCCCCCACACCCTCTAGCAGATTATTACATGAAGGAACCTTTTAAAAAAACAAAAAACAAGCGCGTCCATGCTCACAGGTGTACACACGGGTGATCACACCCACAAACTACACCCTTTTTGGCTCCTACCTCAAAGCACACTGTGTTCTGTTGATCTTATGTGCTGCACAATAATGTTTAATATTTAGTATTTACTGTCATATTCCCATATATCATTGTGATGTTGTTTATTCTATTACTCTTGTTCTCTTCTGCTTGTTTTCTTTTTTCTTTCTCAGCAGGTGATCCAGGTGATTGATATATGCATTTTTTTTTTCTGCCCGTTCTGTTGGTTTTTGTTTTTGCCCTTCTCCCCCGTCCCTCTTCTCAGCTGTTTCTCTTTCCCTCTTTCTTTCTCCCCTTCTTTCCCCCAGTCAAGTCTGTCCCGTATTCAGTAAGTGAAAATAAAATAAACAATAAAAGGTGAATCAAATGGACCATTACGGCAAGGCTGGGATGGTCAGTTTGGTAAAGTAAATCCGTTGGGTATCTTTCTTTGCCTTTAGACAACAATTCTGATGGCAAAAGAGCCAAACGGGACAGGCCAAAAAAAAAAAAAAAAAAAAATCAGAAAATAGAGCAAGTGGAGTCATATAAATATCTTGGGACCATAATCAATGAAAAACTGAACTTTGATGAGAATTCCAAATTCCAAAGGGGTCACCGGCGCCTTTACTGCCTCAGAAAACTTGCTCATTTCCACATTGACTGGAAAATTTTAACTTTGTTTTACAGTTCTTTTATTGAGTCTGTTTTATCCTTACCTCAGCTTTATCAAACACAGCAAACAGAGCTCTTGTTCAGTTCAGTGTTTTGCTCCAGTCTGTTTTCATCCCTGTGAGCCCCTCAGAACAGTGAAATGATTAAAAGGCCTTTAGTGGCTCTGACTGATTAGACTCAGAGTTTAGATCTTTTTGGTGTTCCTGGGATTTTACTGACCATCGTGAATTGAATTGAATTGAAAGCCTTTATTGTCATTATACACAGTATAACGAGATTAGAAAGAGCTCTATAAAAGTGCACACCTGCTTGTAGCACATTATAAAAACTATACAATAATTTAACTATATTTAGTGCAACTGGACGGAAGTCATTGAGACTGGTTATGGGTGACTTTTTAGAGATGGGGATGATTATGGTAGATTTCAGGCAGGGTGGAATGACGGCTTGTTCCAGAGACAGGTTGAAGATGTCAGTGAAGACCTGTGCTAGCTGCCCGGCACATGCTTTGAGGACCTTCCCAGGTACTCCATCTGGGCCTGCAGACTTCCTGGGGTTCGCTGCACAGAGTACACGCCTCACATCCTGTCTCTCAAGAGTGAGTGGGGAATTGCTAGAGGCTGGTGTGGGTTGTGGTGGTCTCTGACTTTTACTTCAGGTTCTGCTCGAGGCCTCTTCCTGCTGACGGGGAGTTTTGGCCTGGTTTTTACTGACTGACCTCCACTCTGTGGTTTTAAAGTGAGCATCTGCAGAGGAAACCATCACTGCCACAGCTGTAGGTCAGACTTCCTGTTTTTGTGATGAGCATTAATGATGAAAACCAAGACTCGTCATCACTCAGACTGGCTGCAATCTTGTTTCTCAGAGTTCAAACCCATCACGCTGCAGTGAGTTTGTTTTTTAAAAGCTCCTGTAAGAAAGTTTCACCTGAAGAGCTGCTCTCAGGTAAGAACAATTGCTTTACCTGCCGATCTGCTCGTGGCTGAACATGATTCAGAGGGTCTGTGATGGCTTAGTTTGATTTTGAAAGATTTATTTGTTCTGTTTCTGCTGCTGTCAAGAGAGCACTCTGAGATTAAATCTGTTAAGTTAAAGATTTTCATGCTGTTAGGGCTGAGCAGACACAGAGCCTCGACCTCAGCAACAACATTCCTGCACCCATAGCATCATTTCATCATTATCATTATTATTTAATTTTCTTTAGCAGGAGAATGAACAGAGGTATGCACGTGTAGCTGTGACTTCATCAGCTGTGATCTTTTCTTCTTTTATCAAAGTAATAAGCGTGCTGCTTTAAGCAGAAATCCTTTCAGACACCCTGAAGCTGAATTCGCTGCTTCGGCCATATCCAACACGTTCTATCAGATCAGACGGAGCTCCGGCTCCACCTCAGCAGCTTCACTTAACCTCGCTCTCCTTTCTGTTTGTGTTTATTGTTTATGTTCGAGTGACTTTGATTATTGACGAT
>NW_024582422.1:767099-769588 GCF_018398535.1 Haplochromis burtoni
GCGTGTGACTATTAAAATCATCGTTTGACTTAACCCGGCCGGACCAGTGTTGTTATTGTGGTTTTCCTCTTATCTCCATCCCCAATATTTTGAACCATAACACCAGTAAGCCACCCCCACGCTCCGCCCCTGGTGAAAACCCTCTGTTGTCTGATTATTTCCTAATAACTTTTAAATTTACAATAATTGATTACACAGCAGTGGGGAGTAGATTGCATCACAGAAGATGTGTTTCTGAAAGTGCTGTTTAAGAATATAATCCACCCACTGTTATCATCTTCAATGCCCTGTACTAACACAGAGCAGAGCAGCTACTTGAACGCTAGTCCAACAGAGGTCGATTATCTTCTTAATAATTTTACCTCCTCACTACGTATGACTGGATACTGTAGCTCCTGTAAAAAATAGCACCTCAAATCAGAGGTACTGGTATAATTCTCAAACACGTTCATATTTTCAGATAATTAGCTATTAGAAGCGAGACATTTTAAGAAATGAATGATAAAAAAGAAGCAGCTGTGCAGCGTAAAGACACAGAATAACTCCAGCTTTCTGTCTTTTTTTTAATTCTAGCTGAAGTACGGGACAAACTGCGTTCCTTTTCGGCTCAATACGAAACACATAATATTTTCTCTGAATATGGGACAATTCCATTTTTTACGGGACGGTTGGCAACTCTACTAACTATGAATAAAATAAAGTTCACTATCAGTAACATCAAAGCACCCACCCAGCTGTATAGAAACTCCGTCATGCTAGCTACAAGGTATTGTAAGTGACTGTAAAAGGTTAGCACAACGAAAATAAACTACACCTAAACTTAGTTTATATTTGACCCAGATAGACTGCAGGTCATAATTTCTTACCTGAAGATCAGTTCACCTGACACTCGGCGACCGTCTTGGGTCTTTCCTCCTCCTGCCTCCCCTTTCCCTCATCAACCTGCTGGTGGAAGCTCCGCCATAGCCACCACCGAACAACTGAGTTGTTTTTACACATCGGCCATGATCTGGCCAATCCACCACCTTTCATTGTTTATACCGTTACAAAAGAAAAACAAAAAACAAAAAAACAAAATCACCATCGGCCCACTGGGCAAATGCCTGATGGCCAGTCCAGCTATGGCTCTGCACACCTATTTACCTTACAATATAAATCCCCTTGAGGCAACTATTGTTGTGATTTGGCACTATATAAATAAAATGAAATGGAATTGAACTGATTTGGTCAGGGTTTTTGTTGCCTCTTTGCTTGTCTTGCAGGAGGTCTCTTGGCCTGTCAGTCAAAGCTGAGGGCACTCAAGTAACTCATGGGTGACATGCTGGAGGCAGTTCAGGTTTGGGACTCACCCCATACCCCAATGGAGGACGGTAAGGAGGATGTACTGCTGCGGGAGCTTTCAAAGCTACCAATTGTGGAGCTCTGGAGGATCCAGTGGGGTCTCAGTCAGTCAAACCTGCTGCAGGACTTCCCCCCCATCCCTCCACGCTGGCTGCGGTCTGCTGACGCCTGCAGCACCGCCAAAACAATGATGAGGTGTTACCAGGAGGACAGAGCGCCAGCAGTGTTGGCCGCAGTCCAGTCTCTAATCGGCGGAAATCATCAGGTTCGCCCTGTACGTTTCACCATGATCCCCCTGAGACCTGAATCAGATCTAAAACCTGTCCAAGGCTTTGTGAAGACTCAGCGGCGGAAGCTTATCAGCAGGATCCAGAGACCCAGCCCCATCCTGGAAGCCCTGCAATGCTGCAGGATCCTAAACGCCTCAGAAAGGGAGGCCATTGCCATCTACGGAGCTTGCAAGGACAGGAACCGGGTTCTAGTAGACCTGGTCCTCAGGAAGGGGGAGGAAGCTCAGCAAGTGTTCTACCACGCCCTTGGTCAATCAGAACCCTTTTTACTGCAGGAGCTGAAAGAGGATCACATCAGGGACAAGGTTTGTTTTTGTCACCTGACAGTTTCAGCAAAGCTCAGAGGGAATGTCAGGTCTGAAGACCACTAGTTCACCTTGATCCATGATGTCACCAGCTGTCCTATTTTTGTTTCCCAGAATGCCTCAGACTCAGTTGTCATCATGGAGATGTTGGAGTTTCTGGTCTCAGATGAACTCAAGTGTTTCCAGTGGTTGGTCAACAAATACATGACTGCAGAAAGTCACTCTCCCATTGGTGGAGAGCAGTTGGAACATGCAGACAGACGGACGACGTGGAGACTTCTAGAAAAACTCTTTGGATCCAATCGGGCAGAACGTGTCGCCATGGAGATCCTGATGAAGATCGTGCCAACGCTGTGTATGTATGCAAAGTCTGTGCTAAGCTACACTTGACTCGATATTTATCAGGAAGGATGTAATCATGTGATGTGATGATGTCATCTTTCTGCAGGTCTCTTTTTTCAAGCAGAAGCAGTGACATCACTGACCTACTCTGACATCAGGTTGGAGACAAATACACCACAGGTAAGTTGTGTCACTGTGATGTCACTGATGT
>NW_024582422.1:769608-771260 GCF_018398535.1 Haplochromis burtoni
CATGATGTCACCAGCTGTCCTATTTTTGTTTCCCAGAATGCCTCAGACTCAGTTGTCATCATGGAGATGTTGGAGTTTCTGGTCTCAGATGAACTCAAGTGTTTCCAGTGGTTGGTCAACAAATACATGACTGCAGAAAGTCACTCTCCCATTGGTGGAGAGCAGTTGGAACATGCAGACAGACGGACGACGTGGAGACTTCTAGAAAAACTCTTTGGATCCAATCGGGCAGAACGTGTCGCCATGGAGATCCTGATGAAGATCGTGCCAACGCTGTGTATGTATGCAAAGTCTGTGCTAAGCTACACTTGACTCGATATTTATCAGGAAGGATGTAATCATGTGATGTGATGATGTCATCTTTCTGCAGGTCTCTTTTTTCAAGCAGAAGCAGTGACATCACTGACCTACTCTGACATCAGGTTGGAGACAAATACACCACAGGTAAGTTGTGTCACTGTGATGTCACTGATGTGCTAATTGTTGATTTTTTTTTTTTGATCAGTCCAGTTTTTTAATCATTTTTTTATCTGTTGGTCTGTGCAGGTTGAGATTACACCTGAGGTCAGCGAGGATGGGAGCATATTCAGGTAACACAGGGTTGTTGGCTGATTGGTTTAATGGAGGGTTAGGGCAGATCTGGTGCCATGCTGCTGTTCACCCCGCTCTTGATGTTGTGACCTCGAGTTATGTTTGTGGTGTTTGATGTGTTTTTATTTGTAAGTTTATTTGTAAGACCCAACACATACTGACGTTATCATCAAATCATACAAGTTCATCAATACCACCTCACCCTACAGTGGAAGTATTCACAGTGCATCACTTTTTCCAACTGTCATGTTGTCTTGTCATGTTACAGCCTTATTCTAAAATGGATTAAATTCATTTTTTCACCTCAAAATATTTCTCAGCAGCAGAAACGGGGAAACTAGTGATGGTCAAGGGAAAGATTAATGCAGCAATGTACAGAGACATCTTTGATGATAACCTGCTCCAGAGGGCTCTGGACCTTGGACTGGGGTGACGGTTCCAACAGGACAGTGACTCTAAGCACACAGCCCAGATAACAAAGGAGTGGCTTGGGACCACTCTGAAGTGACCCAGCAAGAGCCAAGACCTGAACCTGACTGAACATCTCTGGAGAGATCTGAAAATAGCCGAGTACCAACGGTCCCCATCAAACCTGTTGGAGCTTTTCACTTTGTCATTTTGAGGTATTCACCAAGAGGTTGATTCTGTTCATCTGGACATAGTGTTTTCAGTGGGAGAAATGTTTCATCACTTCTTTTTCTTCTTCTTCAAACTGAAAAAGTCACTTGGATGACTTTATTCTGTAAGGTAAACCCCCTACAATAACACAGAGAAACCCCAACAACTATATCATCTCTTATGAGCAAGCACTTGGCGACAGTGGGAAGGAAAAACTCCCTTTTAACAGGAAGAAACCTCCTGCAGAACCAGGTTCAGGGAGGGGCCATCTGCTGCGACCGATTGGGGGTGAGGGGAGGAATACAGTACAAAACACACAGTGTGGAAGAGAGCCAGTCTTGTTGATGATCTCAATGAGTCTAGTCTCTGTCTAGTCTTCTAGTTTGCATCACATCCCTATAGGAGCATTCAGTTGAGCGATTTTATACTATGGTTTGTTCTTT
>NW_024582422.1:771560-792695 GCF_018398535.1 Haplochromis burtoni
AAGATTTCTATCAATTTTATCGATTTCAAGAAGGCTTTTGACAGCGTCCACCGGCCGACTATGGGCTATCCTACATCACTATGGAGTCCCCCAGCAGTTTGCAGACGCCCTTCGTGGTCTCTACTCCAACTCCCACTGCTGCGTCTGGATGGTTGACAGCTGCACGGGTCCCACGACCCTGAAAAGGATATGAATGGATGAGAGCCATTCATATTCATACCATGTAATGGGCCAAGAGCCCCATTACATGGTTCCCGCACACTGCCAAGGGAAAGCAAGGCTAGCCAAAGATCACATGGCATTGAACATTTATGGAGGATCTGCAAACCGTCAGCCTCGTCTGGGACGAAGCCGAAGCTGTCGCTGCTGACCGACATCGATGGAGAGCGGGACGATGCCTCCCAACAGGCTCCTTCCGGTTCTTATCTATATATGATCCCCCAGTTCTACAAGCTCTTTGTTCTCACCCTCCCTCTCCTTTTCAATTATTTCACTTCTTCACTTCTATGTAGTACTAATCTGCCAGGTCCAGGAGCCGCTGCAGGTTCCCTTCGAGGCCTTCCCCAAACCGCAGCTCAATTCATGCTTAAGCCATTCACCCCTATCTACTAAAATGCTGTCAAACCTAAAATGAGGACGTGGGCTTTAAAGCCTCCCACCAAATAATGACTGTGGTTTCAGCCTTCTTTAGTTCTTTATGTCTTAAGTATTTATCTATGCACCTTTCTACAAATATTCTACAAATTTCATCACTGGGGCCATATATATTTATAAAATTTATTTTTTGTTATAGAATATTAACTTGAACAATAATGTACCTTCCCTATGGATCTTTGACGAGCTTTGGAGTTTGAAGTAGTGACCTCGCCATCTTGTAGTCAGCATTTTTATGTCTGACGTGGTCGAATGTGTTTCTTGTATGAAGACAATCTTAGATTTGTTTAGACTCACTAATGATTAAATGCAGAGTGGTGTATAAACACATAGTGAGCAAACCCCCAGATAGGTTGACCAGATTTAAGATTGAAGCATTAATTAATGGCAGGACTTCATTGATGAGTCTTGTAGGAATGGGGTCTAAAAGACACGTTGATGGTTTGAAGGAAGTAATTACTGAAGTTAACTCAGAAGATCAATTAGAGAAAAAACTATAAACAAATATTTTTTTGTCCATTTTCAACTTTATTAGAAGGCTCAGTGAAGAAACGACAGGAAAGCGCAGGCAGAGAGAGAAAGGGGAAGACATGCAGCAAAGGGCTGTATAATACAATTTAAGGCTGTGAACACTGTCTAGATGCTCTGAATATCACCTCACAGTTAAGAGCTAACAAATAAACAGTAATGTTTCCATGTTGCCAGGTTGCGCTGCCAGCAGCACGGTGTGTTCAGGTGCAGTCTGACAGGCCTGGTGTTGGAGGGATTTGGTGACGTGGTGTATGAGATGGTTCCCTGGGATGTGGACTTCCTGTCCTCTAAAGGGCTGCAGGTGGCAGGAGCTCTGTTCAGGTTCCACCTGCTGACTGGGAGCTTCCAGCGACTCCACCTGCCGCATTGCCAGCTGCTCTCAGGTCACTAACTGTTTCTTTGACATGTTTTCTGCCAGTTACATGTCACAGTCCCACCATGAGGTCAAACTTCACATTCACATGACTGCAAACAGAACCTGCAGAAAAAATCATCCTCGCCTGATGTTTTGGAGGAAAGAAAAATACTTTCTGATCTTGTTTAATCCTCTGAGTCCGAGACTTTGGAGAGAAGTTTAGATTTACATTTTGTGTTTGGCTCATTCCAGGGTTACCATGTCAGACACGTCTGAATTGCCATCGCTGGCTGACGTTTCTTGATAGTCTCTGGATGAATGTTTTTCTATCTTGCAGATGGTGGTCAGCACTTCCTATCTGTAGCTCATGTCACTGGGGAATGTGTGGACTTTATCACTCCAGGTCAGGTGACCGATAGTCATGTGACAGTTGATATCTCGGGCTTCTCGTGCTTTGGTCTGGTGACCCCAGCGCCCAGTGACCAAATTGCTGGCCTGGTGTTGATCTTCTCTCAACCCACAAATTCCACACTGTTTGTCCTGCTGCTGCCCAGGAATGTCTGCCTCACTCAGGTAAGCAGGCCCTGCCTGAAGGGTCCTTACAATATCCATGAAAAGTGCAGTGAAAGGTTTAAATTTCAAATGATTTATATTTGAAATGATATCCTCTGACACCGGTAACAAATACCTGAATCAGTCTTTGTGGCTCTGACTGATCACCTGATGTGCAGGTGAGAAAAGAGTGGAAGCGGCGGATTGGGGCTGAGTACGTCGAAGCTATTCCTGACTGCGAACTGATCCCAAATCACACATACAAACTGATTGGAGAGCCCGTCACAGTCATCCAGCCAGAGGTATGTCACTTGGACGCTGCACCTGCTCTCACCTGCTCTCACCTGATGCTTTACTTTCTCTTTGTTTACCATTGCCATAGTGAATCCTCGAATTGGAACTCCATCAGCTGTTCAGAAACAGGAAGCTGAGTTTGTTGACGCTGCTTCCTGATTAGACCGAGATCTTAATTTTTACACACACACTCTCATGAAGCTCATTTGTTGTTTTTATCGTTTCAGATATCAAAGTTCGTGAACTTCAGAGACTACAACAACTTCCTGCCGTCATTCCAGGTGCAGCTGAAGGCTGGAGCCACACAAGTGAGGCTGCAGCTCAGGAGTCATGTGGCTGGATCCCATCTGATCGGCTGGCTGTTTGGCAACAAAGAGTGTGAGGTCTGGGCCCGAGACATCCAGCTAAAAGGTAATTCACACTACATGTGACCTTCTTTTACCTGTGTCTGTAGTTGATTTATAGTCAAACTGAAAACACATCATGGTTCTTGAAAATGTGAGACTTTATCATGGAGGCTCGTGAACCTGCAGCTTCTCTTTGATTGTTTCAGCCAGACATCTCCATTGAATGTTTGCCTGTCCTGACCAGTGTTTTTTTCCTGGCTCCCAGTTTGTGCTCATGCGTCTGAATCCTGTCCTTTAATTGGCTGGTGTCCAGCAGTTTCAGACTGCTGCCCCCAGACATGCTTTTTGTCCTTTAGAGACTTTAATCAAACCAAACTTACTCTTTCATCAGCTAATCAGAAATCCAGCTGTTCCACCTGAGAAATGTTTATCAGGTAACAGTGATAACATAACTTTAATTAATAACTGTAGTTTCAAACATTTCTGATGACTTAATCTGAATAATCTGTTTAATCCAGAGTGACCTCAGATCTTTTGTTCACACAGACAGATCTATAAACATCAGAATCAGAATCCTTTATTAATCCCCGAGGAAATGAAATAATGCAATATATTACAAAATTACAGAATATAAAAAAAATAACTTTAATATAAACAAATAGCTCAATTATAAATATCCAGAATCTTACAAAGGTTAAAAATATATGATTGACATTTTACCCTAAACTGTAAAACTTTATTTAAATGTTATTTGTTATTTTACTGTAGGGGATGTGCAAAATGATGTAACTACTGCAGTGTGTACTGTGCATTAGTTGGATGTGATATCCACAGGGAGAAATGATTTCCTGTGTCATTCAGTGGTGCATTATGGGTAATCTCAGTCTCTCACTAAGCGTGCTCCTGTGACTGGGCAGTACGTCATGGAGTGGGTGGGAGGTATTGTCCAGCATTGTCTTTATCTTGGCCTCTTCGACACCATCTTAAGGGAGTACAGCTCCATCACCACAACATTACCGGTCTTGCAGATCAGTTAATGTGTGTGGATCTGGTCTGATCTGTGTTCCGGTCTCTCCCATGTCAGTGAAGGTGCTGGACTTGCAGGACGAAGATGCGACCCTGCAGCTGCTGCAGATGCTCAACCGTCTCGGTTCAGAGGATCTGAAAACCTTCCAGCGCTTCCTGAGTCTCCGGACTGATCCGATCTCCGTCAGCCGACTGGAGGCCGCAGACAGAACCAAAACTGTTGACCTCATGGTCCAGAAGTACCACGCCGAGGGGGCCAAGGAGGTAACTGAGGAGATACTGAGGAAGATGAGCTACAACCAGCTGGCAGCTGCTCTCAACAAGAGCTGATCAATCAGAAAACAGATGTTAAATTTTTTTTAAACATGATTAAATGTTTATAATTCTCTGTATGAACAAGGTTCAGTGGTTTATTTTTACAAACACCTGTTTCAATATTTGAGATGAAATTATCTAAAAGATTTTTTTAAAATAAAAAGAGAGAAACTCTTAAAGTGACAACAACCACATTTCTGTTTGAATTTCCAAAAATGTCACAAGATCAAGAACAGGAACACTGATTGCATTACAACTCCCCAGAACTAACAGGTCCGCGAACACCTCATCAGGAAACAAAGTGTAAAATCTCACCTATAAATGTCAGCAGATTGTTTCTTTTCTGATCACATTAAGTAACTATGACAGTATTGCAAATAACTTGTTTATGCACATTTTCATGTGTTAGAGCCCCAGCTTCATTTCAGGAGATGAGATGAGATCGTGGTGGCATTGTCCCTTTCATGTTTTTGTTTCTTTAATGATAAAACATAGATTTGATCCTTGATATCTTCAGTTTGAAATGCAGATAGGAATTAAAATGCCCGTCCACAGCATGCCAATGCCTACCATTTCTGTTCTCCTCCACCTCTGGTATGGGGCCAGTCTATAATCGCTGTGCTGATTAGGCAGAACAGAAATCACTGTATTCAAGATGGTTGGGCAACATGGCAGCTGTTATCTATTTTTAATACATTAATGATAAGTTCATGAGGGTTCCTCAATTGTTGGAAGATGTAGCTACTCACTAATCAATGTATATTTATGAGTACAGTATTTTCTTCTATTAAAATAAAGAAAAAAAATGACTGAGTATACCCTTCATCACATCTGCAGATGACATTTTGTGTTAGTTTAGTGTAAATGCTAGAAAACAAAGGAAACTGTTAGCATAGGTGCATACTTTCTACATGCATGCTCTTGTGGCTAAGACGTCTTATACTGGTTTAAGCCAAGGTGTATGGCAGCTTTATGTCGTTGCAATACCTTTTACAGCATTAAGAGGTATTGTTATTGTAATCACTGATGGATGCTTACTGTACACTCAGTAAAGCTGTGTTATAACCAGAGATGGGCAGTAACCCAATGCGTTACTGTAATCTGATTACTTTTTTAAAGTAACGAGTAAAGTAAGGGATTACTATCGCAAAAACGGTATTTACATTACCGTTACTTTCCTGTAGGAACGCTGCGTTACTGCGTTACTAAAACCGTGACTTTTTTGCGAGAATGTCCCATGACAATGACGTAAGCGAGTGCGACGTTCGTGACAACAGCTGTGTGCAGATCAACGATGGATAATATATCGAGTGCGGGAGAGAGTATGAGCGTGCAGCGTTTAAAGCGTGGAAGTACTGACCTTAGTTTGAGTTTGATTCCACAAAAAGTGACAAAAACATTAGTGTCCGTTGTGCGTGGGAAGAAAACTTCTTTTTACAGCGAAAACAAAACCCTAAACAAGCACCGAGTGCGCAACGACGTAATGGGAAATTCAAAGAGAAACTCGCGGATTCTTCCACTGACCGCTGCGGCACACCTGCACCAGGGTAAACCTCCGCCTACCCAACTCCTGCTTTACAGGTGAAAATAGAGCAACAGGGCCGCTAGTCTTTGACTTTATTTATTTTCTGCTGTGTTTTACTTCCATCTATTTGAAAGACTGAGTGTAAACACAAAAAATATTTTATTTTATGTGCTGGAATGTGCAGAAAATAGGTTTAAATGTTAAACTAATTTCTTCAAGTCAGAGAATGTTGCATATAATTTAATTTTTACTTGATGCATAAAGTTAAAAGATTAAAACTGATAAAACAAGTAAAAAAAAAAGAGACTTTTCCATTTGATTACATTTTGTATGATGGATTATGCAGAAAAAGTAGAATTGGGCTGAAAGATCTATCGCTTTATCACCTCTTCAGGTTGTAAATCGTGTTTTTAAAAAGTAACTAAGTAACTAAGTAATTAATTACCTTTGAAAATAAGTAAGCAGTAAAGGAACGGGATTACTTTTTTGGGGAAGTAATCAGTAATTAGTTACTGATTACTTTTTTCAAGTAACTTGACCAACACTGGTCATAACAAATCACTGATCGATCATTCTACACCTAGCTTGTTAGCTGTGAATAAAACAGAGGGTTTAACAAATTTTAGACTGACACTGAGGTTTAACCTTTTAATAACTCCAGCCGATTCCTCGGTTAAATCAGATCAACCAGTAAAATACAACGTCACAGACTTCATTAGAAAGTTGATTTTATTAATTATCATAAAAACACTTAGGAAGAATAACAGGATGAATAATGGATTTAACTCAGTAAAATATCTGAAAGTCAAAACTCAGGCTCATCTCTCAGATTTAAGTTTAACTGATGAAAAACAAACTGAATGAATGAATAAAATACAAATCAATTTTTTTTCTTTCTTTTTTATGAGAAACCTGTAAATGTACCAAACAGAGTGAAAACATCCTCAACTTTTCAGACCATTTGAAGGTTTAACAAAAGTTTTCATGTTTTCTGGAGAATCTGAACATTTCTTCATCTTTAGTTTGGAAAGTGATGCAGTTCAGTGTTTCTAAGAAACATGTTTGAAGAAAGATAAATATTTGTTTAATGTAGATGCTGAAGGACATATCCTGGTCAAAAATGACTCCGCGATTACTCACAGTGTTACTGGAGGCCAAGGTAATGCCATCCAGAGTAGGTATCTGATTAGATACCATATTTCTATGATTTTCAGGGTCAAGTACAATAACCTCAGTTTTTAGAAGTTTAGAAGCAGAAAAATCGAGGTCATCCAGGTGTTTATGTCTTTAAGACATTTCTACAGTTTAACTTCTTGGTGTGTGGTTATTGGTGGGGTTAAAGTCACATTCGGGGATGGGTTCAGGCTCTGTGGGAACATTTAAGGTTTCATGTCTGTAGTGAAGTGACTCCAATAAAAACCTTCGGCATACTGCTTACACTAACCATGTTCATGTTACATGAAGAGGAGTTACGTCTATGTGAAGAACAAACGATGTTATTGCATGAACACCACCGTTTCTGTTCCCAACAGGAAACAGCTTTATTGTTCATGTTGTGTCTGGTGGTATGTGTACTTCTTGTAATTTCTTTTTAAAGAGTGGACATGCTTTTTGTGCACCGCCAGAGTTTTAGAAAGTTCCAGAAATGCTCTTCAGTCTCTGTCACGGCGGCCGTTTTAACCAGTCAGAGGTGGAAACTGAACATCAGACTCTGATTTTATATAAAAATAAAGAATAAAATCTTTAGATTCACTGCAGCTATTTTAATTATATACAAACTTATTTGTTTTGTTACTAAATATGTAAAAATATGCAAAAATAAGTCTCTGGATTCTTTAGGAATATGCACTTCTATAATACAACTGCTACATTATTCT
Organism: Haplochromis burtoni; assembly: GCF_018398535.1. Lineage (NCBI taxonomy): Eukaryota > Metazoa > Chordata > Actinopteri > Cichliformes > Cichlidae > Haplochromis > Haplochromis burtoni. The sequence goes on from NW_024582422.1 coordinate 779,037, forward strand.
GTATTTGGCTCAAACTAAGAACTCGTTAAATTCGGTGTACCTCAGGCTCACGTCCTGGTCTTCTTCTCTTCCTCAGTTTACATAATTTATCTGACAGACTTTAGACTTCACAAGCTGTACTTGTGACTGAAAAACATTAAAAGATATTTTTTTTATTGAGCACTTAATTGACAAAAAAACATCACTTTTAAAGTGATAAATATATCATATTAAAATATTTTAAATAGATTGTCTTTGACGTTTAGGAGTAAAAAACCCTGAAAAACAAACTGTACTCACAGTAATACTGATTCAATACTAATTACTAATATTAGTAATATTACAAAATAATAAATTTCGTGTATAAAATAACTGGTCTTTGAGTAATTATTCAAACTTTGAAATGTGTAAAATAATAAAGGTTCGGGTTTGGGGCATGTTACCTGATCTTCAGACTTTCATTTTAAGATTTATGGATTTAAATTAGCATATTTTCTCAACAGTAATTTTTTATTTTCTAAAGTAATTGAAACAATTTCATTTTTTCTTTAATGTTTTCACAGGATTTCTAATTTTAGCTGGAAATATAAAGTGTTTGTACTCTAAAGGGTTCAATAATTTCATCCAGCCTAAAAATATTGATTAGGTAACCAATCATCTGATTAGCTTCAGGGCTCTTTGATGTTTTCTGTCCAATCAACTTCTTTGAGAACTTGAGAAAGTTAAACAAAATAAAAGGAACATTTTTTTTCCTCACTGCTGATTAGAATGGCCGCCGTGTCGTGACCTTTCCAAAGAACATCACCTCCTCTGACTGGCCAGGCTGCTATGGAGGGGCCGGACTTTAGATAGGACTTTGTGAGGCGGGTCGGTCATGGTCGTTACGCATTTCATGTTGGAAGGAAGGGTTGTTACTGGGGTAATGGTGGGTATGGGAATGGGCGTGGCTCCTGTCGTTGTTGGGGTCGCCATAATGGTTGTCGTGGTAACGGATGATGGGGCGCTTGTCACTGTGACAGTGGGTTTGGTTAGAGTCGTCTGAATCTCAGCTCTCCTTGCCAGAGCTGTCCGTAACTTCTCCCTCATCTGTTCGATCTCCTCCTCCAGCTCCTCCAGCTCGCCAGGCCGGGGCGGAGCCACAGCAACACGGGGTGGGGCATCTGAGGCAGGCGGGGCTATGGTAACGGGGGCAGGGGTGGAAGTAGCAGGCGGAGAAAGCGCTGCGGCTGTGGGGGGTGGAGCTGAAGCATTGAGTCTTGCAGAGGAGGATGAGGAGGGGAGCGTGAGCAGTCGGTTGGTGAACGAAGCCGCCGGTCCTCCATTCTCACACAGCCTGCTGTTTGGCCCCGCCTTCGGCTTGGCTGGACCCTCCCTCTCAGCCATGGCGCTGCCTCCCTTGGCTTCAGAGACTGCAAGACGAGCAAGCAGACGGCGGGTGTTCAGCGTCTCCAGGTTGAAGTGGACTCTTTTGAAGTCTCTGGCATCTTTGGCAGCAGCGGCGGTAGCTGCGGCATCGGCGTCCTTGCTCGTCTCGTTGTTCCATTTGGCTGAAGCTCCCGGAGCGGGAGGGGCCCGAGGGGGCTGAGACTTGTGCAGGTTACAGCTGAACACAGACAAAGACCTTAGGCTCAGAATAATGCACATAAGTCAGTGAGAAATATGTGGATAAGAAATCTCTAAACTCCAAAGGAGACGTTTAGCTTGAAGAACTGAAAAAAACATTATAAGATCATGTGTTTCTAATTTAAAACCAAGACTTTTTCAACAGCGTTTTTGCTCATGAAAGTTTATATTTATCGTACTTCTCATTCATGAATTATAAAATCAGCTTCATAACTGAAAGAATAACTGGAGATTGAAGCCTAAGGTTGTGCTGTTCTCTGTTGACATCTTGCAACTCCCATCAAAGTTAACCTAAACACTCTGAGCTCAGATGGTGAGACTGACCTCTTCTCTTTCTCAGCTCGCTGCCTCTTCACGTCCTCGTACGTCATGTTCAGAGCTCGGTGGATTTTCTGTCACACAGAGCGTTTAGTTTTCTCATTGAGTTTTTCACAAACATGAATGAATTATATAAAAGCACTCAGCTGAGATCATCCTTCTCTGACTTACCTGTGAGGTGTGCAGCCAGTACTTTAGGTTCTGACGGCGGCGGATGTGTGGCAGAACGAGTCGGTAAAAACCATGTTCGCCTGCCAGAGTCAGCAAAGCGCCGCTCACGCCGACGCACAGCAACACGAAGAGTCCGGAAAAGTGGCTGATGCCCATCTGAAGAGTCTGAGAGAGAAGGGAGTGGCGATTACTTATTTACCACATTTCATTAGTTCCAAATGAAACATGCTTAACGCAGAAGATAAAAACATAAGAACCTGTGCATGTTTAAAATTGTAAAGGCATTGAAAAGAGCAAAATATAAAACTAAAATAAACCAAAACAAAAAAAACACCTGATGAGTGCAGGCCTGTGCAAACAAAGAGATTTTGAGTCTGTTTTTAAATGGACGCACAGATGTAACTGATCTAAGGTCAGCAGGCAGCTTGTTTTAAGAGCAGGAAGATGTGTTTGCCCTGTCCTCTGTGCCTGCAGTGTGTCAGCAGCTGGTTTCTTGCTGTGTTGCTAACTGGTTTCCTGTTGCCGACTGCAGTTTGTGTTATGTTTTTTAATCTGCCTTTATGAGGTTTGATAGCTGTGTCTCAGAGTGACCAGCAGGGGACAGCATCTGCCCACCTGAGCACAGTCAAAAAAAATATCCAGTCCAGATCTGAAGTGTCCAGACGCCTCCTCATGTTGTTCTGTTGGCTTTGAGAAGGTTGAAATAAAATACATTTCATGAAAGCATCTCAGGTTTGATCTCTGAGCAGCTCTACACCAGCAACAGGAAGGAACAGGTGGCCATGGCCACACAGGTGTGCTGCTGTCACACTGACCTCAGTAACGGCGAACACACGGTTCCCACACGGAACCACTTTGTACCACTTGTCGTGCAGCAGGTCCATGTAACCATCGGATTTGTACCTGCTGATGAACTCGGAGACATTGGATGTCAGAGGAGAATTCTGAGGGAGGCCGATACCGTAACCTGGAAACAAATAAACAGTAAACAATAAAAACAACAAACGGCATAAACGGCATAAACATAATTTGTTTCTCTATCTGTCCAGGAACTGCAGAGAGAAATCAGACATTTGAGCAGACAGATGTTATTGAGCATAAAAGAAAAAACAAAACAAAAACATGACACACAAACAACAAACAAAGAAACTGTCAACAACAATCAATAACAGGCGATCAGGCTCATATTACAGAAAGCTGAACCTCAGAGGCTCTGAGAGGAAGAAAAAACATCAGAAAGGTGAACAATACAAACAGCAACATCAGCCATTGTTCATGTCTGTTTGTGTGGAGTGAGCAGACGGATGTCTGAGCCAAGAACAGGAAGTCGAATAAATCAGGAGAGAAAACCACGGACCTGTTAATTAAGAGGTCTAAGCAGTAATTATTCTGGAGGATGACGCGAAGTCTAATTAAACTAAAAGAAAATCTTAATTATGGTTCATCTGAAGGTCAGAGCGGGAAACTTTTACTGCTCATATTCAAATTTAAACTTTATTCACGTTTCAACCCAATGTTTGACCTCATAGAGACGAGTCACTGTGCTGATCTACATAATTTCCTGTCAGCTTTGGTTTGTAGGCCTGCCTCTACATTGGTCTTCTTCTCCATCTAAATCTGGTCCTACACTGTGATGGCATCAGCCACATATGGGTAAAACAATTCCATTCGTTCACTTTATTTATTTGGTTTGCAGCCACTTCACTAATATGATTCATTAATCATTTTACCTAAACATAACACTGATATTACAAAGCATGCACATAATAGCATTGTGTGGTTTTTCTAAAAATGTTTTCTGTTATATTAATTATGTTTTTCTTTCTTTGAGTTACCTGGTGTGGGGCAGTAGCTGTTTCCTGTCTGGGCAAAAGGCGTGGCTAAAGACTTTGAAAACAAAATGCCTGCTCAGCAGGACCAACAATGTTCTTAACAGAAACAGGGATGTTTTAGGTTTACTTATGTTATTCTGTGCTTAGTTAGTATTAGTGTTTTTGTTTCCTTCCTATTGTGTGTAAATGGTTTGGCTAAACCACTATAAAAGCTACCCTCTTGTGTCTTGTAATGAGGTCAGTTTGTGAGTTAAGTTGTGTCCACTTTGTTAAGGTTCTGGAAATTACATTTTATAGAGTTATATTTAGTTGACCTCTTTTATGGGCCCTCTAATTATATTTTTGAATTTTTTTTAAACGTTTTTTTGAGGGTTAAAATAAAGAAAACCAATTTTGAATATATTTTTTCCTGTGTCCTCTATGCCTTGGCTGCTTGGTCCCTCACGTACACCCACCCATCTTCCGTGCCTTTTGTCAAATCTGCAGATTCCGTTTGTCCAAACAGCTAAAATAAAGAACAGTGACGCAGGACTGGTGCAGACCCTCAGTAAATGTAAACCTGAAACTATGAAAGTGAGAAACAGATGAAACTAACAGCTGTGGACTCTTTATTTCCATTATTTATTAAAACTGTTATTGTTGACGTCCTCAGTGTGTGTTGAGGGATCACGTAAACTTCAGCTTCACTCCATGGATGGAACGATTTCATGTCACCTTTTTTCTGTTAGTCGCCATTTTGATAATAGTGATGCTGTATCAGAGCACCAACAGTGAAGCATTCATCTTTCTCTACAATGACTCGACAATTTGGCTTCAGACTCAGATCAGTTTTTCTGTTTCTTGTTATCTGAAGCTTCAGGTCACCTGACGAGTTTCATAGTGCTGGCTTGTTTTCTGAACTTCTGAACTATGATGTTTACACCCCTCAGTATGTCAAGGTTGTTTGACTGATTCACCAGCTGATCTTTAAATCGCTAAACTATCACACAACTTTGCTCCTCTCCTCTGATTAGTCCAATTAAAAGAAAACACTGACAGGAAGTCACCTAAACAGAAACAGCAAATGTACACTTTGACCTGACCGAAACACAGACGGAACACCCGCAGTATTGCTTGCTTACCTTCGATGGCAAACGGTTTCCCGACTGTCGCCAGTTTGCAGTCGGCATCGATGGAGACTTCGTAATCCAACAGAGCTTTGTCCATGATGAAGGCATCGAGCTGAGGAGGATCTGTCCTTCAACACAGAGCCACACTGTTACTACGGAAAACTCCAAAACCACACACACAGACAATGATGCACGTCATGTCTTCCTGTTTTCTTCTGACGTGTTTCCAGTCCGAGCCTCTACTGTGCTGGGATGTTCAGTTTTAATTATGATCGGCCTATCTTCATCAATCACCTACATACCACAGTATCAGTAATTAAATCGTATCTTGACCCAGCGTTCTTAGCTACTTATAAGCCAATCTTTAACCTTCCTTTCAGTAGTTGTCAAACAGCTTAAAGATCATCTGCAGAGGAATGGCTTGTTTAAAGAGTTTCAGTCAGGTTTCAGAGACCATCACAGCACAGAAACAGCTTTAGTGAAGGTTACAAATGATCTTCTTATGGCCTCTGACAGTGACTCATCTCTGTGCTTGTCCTGCTAGACCTCAGTGCAGCGTTCGATACTGTTGACCATAATATCCTATTAGAACATTAGAGCAGAGGTTCCCAAAGTGGGGGGCGCCATTGCAGGAGGGGCGCGGTATGAGAAAAAAAAGAAAGAAGAAGAATGCTTGGACACTGTTAGCATTTTGGACAGGTTTTTGACGGGGCTCCCACACAAATGCAAAGCAGAAGATGAAACTTAGCCAAAAATGTTTCCAAACCAACTTCCTTCCAAGCCAAATACTAGAAAATATGATGAAGCATATCTTGCCTTTGGCTTCAGCTGCATAAGTGCCAAAGTAGGTCTCCCCGACAGAATTTGTTTCCCCTGCGTCGGGAGCTCGCGCTGGGTTGCCCAAATCACGGACAAAAAGTATCCCACATTCGTGATTTTTAGTTCACAAACACTTCTTATAATGACTAACTACTCCTGACGTTTTGGAGATGTTAGCTCTTTATACAGTAAAGTTACAGTGGGATACAAAAAACATCAAGCTGATTCTGCCACAATTTCCCCTCCCTGTCCAAATCACAGTATCCCACAGTTGAACCCATTTTGCACAGAGAGGCATTTTTTGAAAAATGTATTGATAGCAATGTTGAATATTATTACACAGGAAAAAAACCAACTACACATAAAATAATTACACCATGACGCCTCAGGCTTTCTAAATGGAGGAACAGTAACTGCGTGTGTATTTGTAAGCGTGTAAAAACTGCAGATAGTCAGATTAACAGTAACAGTATTTTGTCTTTATCCGCCATTGTAGAAATTCATCTCATGTAAACAATAATGTGGCGCACAGTGTCACGTGAAAAAAGGCACATACCTTTGTCGTTATGGGTGTGTGTGGTTGGAGGATGTGTTTGTGGTGGGGGTGTGGGAGATTTTCTTGTAAAACAAGGGGGGGCTAGCAAAAAAAGTTTGGGAACCACTGGATTAGAGCATGCTGTAGGTATTACAGATACTGCGCTGCAGGGGTTGAATTAGTGCTGCAGCTGAGAGGTGGTAAGTGACGAAGTACAAATACTTTGTTGCTAAACGTCAGTAGAAGTTTTAGGTGTCTGTACTTTACTCAAGTAGTTTTTTTTCTTACTTCTTTTTACTTTTACTCCCTAAAATTTTAAACAAATATCTGTACTTTCTACCCATTACATTTTACAAAAAAGGCTTCTTACTTTTGGTGTAACGCATTTGGGGAGAGTTATTAGTTCACGTCACTGTGAGCCTTCAAACATCAAACTTTGAGCCTAAATAAAAACACAAGAAAATCCTGTTCGTTTATAAATCATCAGAGGATGTTCCATAAAAAGAGACGATGTCTGCCTTTCAGAATCTGTCAGAATTGAGCTGCTCAATGGTTTCCATTTTAAAATAAGATATATATGCAATCTAAACTAAAAAATACCTTTACTTTGTGTTCTTGGAAGGTTTTCTGACATTTATAGGAGGCAAGGTTTTGTGCTGCTGAAAACAGATGTTATGATGGTATATACATTAATTGATATTAATAATTCAGTGTCCCTCAGATTATTGGCTAAGAGTTGTACTGGCCCATGTACATTTTAATTAGATTGTGAAAAAAGTTTTTATTTTTATATTTTTAAATATTAATGAAGTTTTTTTAACACATTATTTCATATTATTTCACTCTTAATCTGAAAACAAAAGCCTTGATATTCATAAGGTCTAGTACACCCCATACCCCCCACACACTTCAGCTCCGGACTGGATGCATTTCCTGCTGCAGCTTCCATGTAAAATAGGGATGGTGCCATCAGCCTTCATTAAGCTGTATAATTTAACCAGTTCATCTGCATATTTTAATACAACTTCTGGAGACTTACTCCAGATTTTTCTCTGTGTAAAACAAACAGCAGTGGATGGAAACAAACTGTACCAGAGTCACTGCTGCTGTTGTGTTATCAGTGTTTCTGCTTAAAACTGGGGGCTGCATGGGCCAGGCTTTATATTCATATGCTGCTTCTAAATACATTTGTATTTCAATTCTGTTTTTCAGTCACAAATGTGGGTGAAACACTTGCGTTTACATTTTTTAACACATTGGTGAGCTACAGAGCCATGCATTAAACGAAGCATCAAAGCAATGAATTCATGTCCAGAATTTTTTTAATCCAATTATTTCAAATACTTGATGAATTGCTGCAATGGTTTGGATCATATCTATCGAATAGATCGATATGAACAGATAGCCATTTGTTCATGTAAATAGAGAGTCCTCTTCACATACTAAGGTTAATTATGGAGTTCCACAGAGTTCAGTGCTAGGACCAATTCTGTTTACATTATACATGCTTCCCTTAGGCAGCATCATCAGAAGGCATAGCATACATTTTCACTGCTATGCAGATGACACACAACTTTATCTATCCATGCAGCCAGATAGCACACACCAATTGGTTAAACTGCAGAAATGTCTGAAAGACATAAAGACCCGGATGACCTTTAATTTTCTGCTTCTTAATTCAGATAAAACTGAGGCTATTGTACTCAGCCCTGAAAATCTTAGAAATATGGTATCTAACCAGATGCTTACTCTGGCCTCCAGTAACACTCTGAGGAACCTTGGAGTCATTTTTGACCAGGATATGTCTGTTTCTTCTTCACTCACTTTCATCACTCTCAGTTCATACAACTCTCTGCATTACACCTCTACGCTTTCTGTCTCCCCTTGCTCTCTTCCATCTCCTCTCAACCCCTTCTTGATTCCTGTTGAATGATTCCTTGATTCAGAGATTTCTTCCAATTAAAAATGGAGTTGTTTGTGTTTGGCCATAAATAAAATTAGAAAAACTGAACTGAGTCTGGTTTCTCTGTTAGAACCAAGAGAATCAGAGCATAACCTGCGGCTGAATGCTGCTCTCTTACTTGAGGGTGGCAACTCCTTCAGGTGTGGTCGGCTCGTTGAAGCGTCTCATGTATTCATGCATTTCTGGAAAACTCTTCTTCATGTAATCCTCCGCACTGCTTTCCCTCACTGTCCCAAAACGAAAACCCTGTGACGGATGATGCAGCTGCACACACCAACAAAGAGGAGGAAGAGGACAAGAATGAAGGACACACAAACAGAGGAAACAGCGGATGCTGCATATTCAGCTGAAACACATGAAACATCTGTGAACACATTTGACCTGAAACACCCCACAAAGCTGCACAGTAGCACTCACGCTCACATTCAGTTTCATGTTTCTTCTTAGTCATGCTTTATTTTATAGATTACATCCAGAAATTTCCTTCACAGCCTCTTGATACACTATGAGGATAGGCGGCACCCAGAAAGCTGCAGGGCTTCACATTTAAAATAAAAAGCTAATCACACACAGATGGACGTCCAATTAAAGCTCCCTGAGCTCCCAGCAGTGCCGGCTGTGCAAACACTGAGAGGCGTGCTTCATGCTTCAATCAGCCGCTGAATTAAAAGTGTAATTATGACAAGGCAGGTGATCCACAGAGCAAATTTAATCTGTAATTGTTTCAGGACGGAGAGCACAGAGTGAAAAGAGTCTGCAGAGAGTTCACAAACACAGATCTGACCTCGCCTGAACCAGCAGCACCACATCGCCTTTATCATGAGACTGAAAAATGTTTCACAGGAAAAACACTCGTGGTCGTCTCACTTCAAACTCACCGTGTGACTGCAAATTTTGTGTGTGTGAGTGTGAAACTGATGGTGTGAGACCGGGCATGGTTAGAGGTGAGAAATGGTCGAGTCCTGCATCTTCATATTATTGTTGTTCCAGGATCACCAACTGACCAATTACAATGTGATGTCATAATTTGGGGGTAAAAGTGTGGGACTAATAAAGGTTTATCTTCTCTTAATTAATTCATACAATATAATAAATATATTGTCAAGTTAGGTTTCATGTTAGCCAAATTTAGCTAGTGATAGTTTTTAAGAGCATTCGCTAACTTCCTGGCTAATGATAACTGAAGGTTCAAGTTGTTCTTGCCCAACTTGGCTGAAAATTTAACTGGTCCTTGACCAACATTATTATAATGATGCAGGATGCTAATCTCCAGTATGAGCCCTATATGCTGAACCAAAGGGATGCTTCAGAAATGTTTTAGTCCCTCAGGATGTCCTGTTTGCACTCTCCTTGCTCTACGTGTGATTGGAGACTAGCTGAAGATCCTGACACTGACAGCAGAACCATGACAAAATAATCTAACCTTACGGTCTCACCTTGGCATCATGGATCCCTGAGACCTCCTCAAAGGTCTTCTCTCCCACCATGACAGCAGCAAGGTTGGCGGTGTAGCTGGACAGCACCAGCAGACAGAAGATGGCCCACAAGTTCATCAGGAAGCGGCCTGTCCAGCACTTTGGGGTCTTAGAGGAGACGGTGCGCCCGAACAGGATGGCGTAGCACAGGTTGAGAGCCGATGAGTAAGAGAATACCCTCACCCGGTTGCGCCCATGAGGTGTCATCCCATAAGGACTCTTCCACTCGTAGAGCGTGAGGAAAAGTGCAGTGATGTGCAGCGCCAGGAAGATGCCCACCCACATGGACCAGTGCAGGGGCCACATGAAGGCCCCGATGGGGGCTGCTGTGTCCTTACTGCGCACCAGGATGCCCAGGCTGGTGGAGAAGAAGGGCGAAGTGAAGTCGATCACCCGGCTACGGGCAGAATTTATGCTAAATGAGGTGACGGCCATGTCTGCCAGACCATTCAGGAGATCTCCCACCAGCCCGGTCCAGCGCCCTCCCTTCCAAGCTCCATACTTTCCGTCTCCGACGATGTAAAGGTCAAACTCAAAGCCTAGGTCCTCAGCCAGCTTCTCCAGCAGGTCTATACAATAGCCATAGCAGCACTTGGTGTAGTCTCTGGGCAGCGAGCTGCTGTTCCCAACTGCCACTTCCCTGAAGTATCTCTCCAGGGTCTCTGAGCTGTTAGCGGCAGCATCCAGGCAGAATTGACCAGCCGGGCAGCTGCCCTCGTCGTCCACGTCCCGCGTGAACACGAAGGGATGTTCCACCAGGGTTACCACCCGGACCCGACTCCCTGCCACCGGCAACCCTGCTCTCCACCGGCCCCTGGTCCTCCCACCCATCCCATCCATCCTGTGGTGAGGCTTGGGTCCTTGCCACACTTGCTGGTCCTCCACCTGCAGCGAGCCATCCTCCCAGCTGCCTACTGTCACCCAGGTGGGTTGACCCAGTGCGTCCCGCCGCAGACTCCAGATATGGAATCGTTGCAGAGTAATAACCTCAGACCAATTCTGGTGGACTCGGACGGGACCGGTGAGTCCAGAGAAAGATGTGTTTGACAAAAACCTGCAGCAGAAAAAAAAAAAGCGGGTTGCATGTGAGTGGGGGCAGGGCTTGTGAGCAGTGCTATTGGATCATTGTCTACTGAATTATCAGTTTTTAACTGAGAGCAGAAGAAAATGGATCACAAAATTATCAGTCAATAGGCTAATAAATAAATATGATGCATACTTTTCAAACACGGTCTCTTAATAAAAAATTACTTTCCCACCGGGATCAACGCTTGACCCCGTCTAACTTTAACCATAAAAACTAAATTTTTAATACACATATGACCCTGATGTGTTTCCAGCTCTGATTGGTCAATATGATCGCAGACGCTATGTTTCCACCGATCATGAAGACGTTTTTTGGTTCTACAGATAATGTAACTCATGAATCGCTGTATGGTAGGCAGGAGATTGGACCCAAAATGCAGGACTCTTAACCAGAGACGGGCAGTAACGCGTTACTGTAATCCGATTACTTTTTTCAAGTAACGAGTAAAGTAAGGGATTACTATTGCAAAAAAGTAATTAGATTACTCTTACTTTCCTGTTAGCACGCTGCGTTACTGCGTTACTAAAACCGTGACTTTTTTGCAACAGTGTCTCATGACAATGACGTAAGCGAGTGTGACGTTCGTGGCAACAGCTGTGTGCAGATCAACAATGGATAATATGACGTGTGCGGGAGAGAGTATGACCGTGCAGCGTTTAAAGCGTGGAAGTACTGACCTTACTTTGAGTTCGATTCCGTAAAAAGTGACAAAAACATTAGCGTCCGCTGTTCACTGTGTGGGAAGAAAACTTATTTTTTACAGCGAAAAAAAACCCTAAACTTCCGAGCAAGCACCGAGAGTAGGCTGCCACAGAATAGGAAATTCACAGAGAAACTCCCAGATCCTTCCACTGACCGCTGCGACACATCTGCACCAGGGCAAACCTCCCTCCGCCTGCCCCTCTCCTGCTATACAGGTGAAAATAGAGCAACACGACAGCTGAGTCTTTGATTTTATTTATTTTCTGCTGTGTTTTACGTGCATCTATTTGAAAGACTGAGTGTAAACACAAAAAACTATTTTATTTTATGTGCTGGAATGTGCAGAAAATAGGTTTAAATGTTAAACAAATTTCTTCCAGTCAGAGAATATTTCATATAATTAAATATAGGCTTGATGCATAAAGTTAAAAGATTAAAACTAATAAAACCAGTTTTAAAAAGACACTTTTTCATTTGATTACATTTTATATGATGGATTATGCAGAAAAAGTAGAATTGGGCTGAAAGGTCTATCACTTTATTACCTATTCATGTTGTAAATCATGTTTTTGAAAAGTAACTAATTACTTAAAATAAGTAATCAGTAAAGTAACGGGATTACTTTGCTGGGTAAGTAATTAGTTACTGATTACTTTTTTCAAGTAACTTGACCAACACTGCTCTCAACACACCTGGGTGAACTCAAAATGCAGCTTTATTGCTGACTCAAGGGAAAATGATACAAAACTATACAGGGAAAATATAAACTAAACGCACAGAGAGGCACACAAGGGAACACACAGCATGAGGGACTGAGGGAGACTCTGACATAAATACACAGAAAACTAACAAGGAACGTAGGAGCACACAGGGAACACAGCTGACACGAATCGTGACGGACACAAACAGAGACTATCAAAGTAAAACAGGAAATACACAGAGATGTAGACCGGAGAGGGAGAGAGAACATGAGGAGCATGACAGGCTGGGGAAAACATGATGGCACAAGAACTCACACAACCATATAAATGCAGACACCCAGGTGGAGAAACAGAAGGCAACAACACAGGGGGAATACTGAACAGAATAACGTAGGAAACCTAGAATAATCCTTAACATAATGCAGAAAATGACAAAAAGCACAGGAAACTTAAACCGCTGGGCCAAAATGACCCAGAACCATGACAATAACGTGATGTTTGTGTCAGAGATGGTTTTTAATTTGTAAATTGTCCTGTGTTTATTCTCATGTCTTTGGGGCATTTAAGTTTTCTGTAAAAGCTGTAAAAGGTTAAGTTAATGTGGAGTTTCATTGACAGAGCTCTCTGTGACAGATGTGAGCAGATATGCAGTCTTGAAGTCTTTAACCTTAAACAACCTGAACAAAGTTTAAGTGTTCTTAGATCCTCATGTTTGATGATTCTAACATTAAATGTTTCACTTCACATTTTACCTTTTCTTCTCCTGCAGCCGATAATCTGTCTGCTCTGGTTTTATCTCAGTCGAGTATAATTTAATTTACTGTGAATGTGTTTGATCTGCCTTTGTGAGGAATGCCGGCGCAGCAGCTAAACCTTTTATCCTTCTAAAACTTGCAGCTCTGTTTCATGTACACCACAGTATTTGATGCAGCTTTCAGAGTTTCCTGCAGCTCGTGTGCAACTGTTGGTTTTGGTATTTGACAAATTTTCGCTTTCACACCTTTTAGGAACTGATATTCTCATAGTAGAGTCAGTGTCTGTTTTTACTTTTTTTGTTCTATAATTTAAAAAAATATTCATTTCATTTTTGCACACCAACTCTTGTGGTCATAAACTGTAAAATTATCTGTGTTCACATGTTTATAACTGAAAACTAAGGCAGACTGATGATATGTTTAACATGTTAACCTGTTTTAATGCAGGATTCACTTAAGGGGCGATCGTGGCTCAAGAGTTGGGAGTTCGCCTTGTAATCGGAAGGTTGCCGGTTCGAGCCCCGGCTTGGACAGTCTCGGTCGTTGTGTCCTTGGGCAAGACACTTCACCCGTTGCCTACTGGTGGTGGT
>NW_024582422.1:792715-803186 GCF_018398535.1 Haplochromis burtoni
GGGTGGCTGTGGCTACAATGTAGCTTGCCATCACCAGTGTGTGAATGGGTGGATGACTGGATATGTAAAGCGCTTTGGGGTCCTTAGGGACGAGTAAAGCGCTATATAAATACAGGCCATTTACCATTTACCATTTAAAGAACTGATTTCTCTGACTCAGTCAAATATGAGGAATCCAGTTTATCAGATTCTGCATCTAAACTTTGGACATCTAAAGAAAGACTGAAGATCTCATATTATTGTGTCCTGTGAAGAAGTAACAGATAAAGTTAATCTGAACAGAAAACACATCTTTAAACATGTTCAGATGTTTAACATAAAAGCTAATCATTCACTTCTTGACCCCACAAACAGCTGCCTTCATGATGCTGACAGAGGAGAAACAGCATCTCCATCTCACGTTCAATGTTAGAATAAAACTCCAGCAGACAAAGGGAAATGATCAGACAACTGAACCCAGAGCTGCTTCTGCTGGCTTTGAATCCAGGAGGACACCATTAGAAGATTGAACAAACATTAATGAAGCTCAGCTTTTAAATAAGAAAAAAATAACATAAAAGTGCCCAATCATCCAGGTAAAAAAATCCCAAAAAAGTTGATGTTGTTCATCTGGACGTAGTGTTTTCAGCAGGAGAAACGATTCATCATCATCCAAGTGGCTTCTTCAGTCTCGGCTGACTACAGGTGTGCCCAACCTTATAAATAGTACATTTATGTTATGACTGTAACTAGCCCACTGAATGACATGTCATAACCACTGATCAGCAACCACTGATCAAAGACCATGAGTACCATTCACAGAGAGTTAGGAAATGGCTGCAATCACAGCATTGTAAGAGGGTGATTGATTCCAGTCAACTGAGTTTTTTTTCTTACCCCTCCCAGTTCAAATGCATCAGACTTCCTATCTGTGGAAGGCTGTTTACCTCAGCTGCCAATACTGGATGAGAAGCATTTGCCTTGATTTACTTTTTTTTTTGCCTGTCCAGCTCAGCACTGTAGCAATCAGAATTATTGTCTCAAGGCCAAATAAAATGCCCAACGGATTTATTTTTCCAAGTGGATCATTATTGGTCCACTAGATCTTTATTATTATTATTATTATTATTATTATTATTATTATTATTATTATTATTAATTCAAGAACCACCAATACACCGACGGCTGAAGGCATCAGCCGCCAGCAGGGAATGTGGTGGGGGGAGATAGGCCCCCGCACCTGGGGGCCTGAGATGTTCCCAGAGACGTGGAGTCTAAAACCCGACCTGACACATAGACATAGACAAACAGGCACACACAGACACAAACATGCATTCCTGCCCTCATGCACACATATACCAATAGTCAGCACTCGCCCAACATGGAGACAAAAGAAATGAACACTGTATACCTTGATTTACTCTTGATCAAACTCTTGATTAAACAAAAGGAGTCCGATATGAGTCAGAAATGAACTTGTTTATCCACATTTTCGTATGCAGCCCTGACTTCATTTCAGGAGATGAAGCTTAATGTGAGGAGGAAGAGGATGAGATTTTACTAAGGTTACTATGTTACTTGAAAAAATTAATTTGTAACTAATTACTGATTAATTCTCCATTTTTGAAAGTAATTAGTTACTTAGTTACTTTTTAAAAACATGATTTACAACATGAATAGGTAATAAAGTGATAGACCTTTCAGCCCAATTCTACTTTTTCTGCATAATCCATCATGTAAAATGTAATCAAATGAAAAAGTCTCTTTTTAAAACTGGATTTATTAGTTTTAATTTTTTAACTTTATGCACATTGCATCAGGCAAAAATTAAATTATATGCCACAGTTTTTGACTTAAAGAAATTAGTTTAACATTTAAAGCCATTTTCTGCACATTCCAGCACATAAAATAAAATATTTTTTTGTGTTTACACTCAGTCTTTCAAATAGATGCAAGTAAAACACAGCAGAAAATAAATCAAATCAAAGACTCAGCAGCACTGAGTCCTGTCGCCTTTTTTTTCACCTGTTTAGCAGGAGTGGAGCAGGCGGAGGTTTGCCCGGTGCCACAGCGGTCATGTCAGTGGGAGGATCCGGGGGTTTCACATTCCCATGGCAGCCTGCTAGGTACTTGCTCAGAAGTTTAGGGGTTTTTTTCCACTGTAAAAAGAAGTTTTCTTCCCACGAAGTGTACAGCGGACGCTAATGTTTTTGTCACTTTTTACAGAATCAAACTCAAAGTAAGGTCAGTACTTCCACGCTTTAAACGCTGCATGGTGATACTCTCTCTCGCACTCGATATATTATCCATTGTTGATCTGCACACGTCTGTTACCACAAGCGGTGCACATGCTTACGTCATTATCATGAGACACTCTCACAAACAAAATCACAGTTTGTGGTAGGGCTGCTCGATTATGGCAAAAATGATAATCACGATTATTTTCACTGAAATTGAGATATCGATTATTTGACGATATTTATTTAACAATAACAATGTATTGAATAATGACTTTAAAGATTGTCAAAAAATAATATAAAATAGTGTGCAAATACTGATAACAGTGCAAATGTTTGCAATATAAAAAATAAATGAAAAATGTAAACATCTATGTTTAGTGAACTTTGCTACGGTGTTGCTCTGTGGTGCACCTACAACACCATAGCAAAGTTTACACACTGTGTCTACTTGATCCACGTCTGACTCCGTGAACCATAATGTTTCCACACCACTGGAGTTTTTTTTTTTTTACCTCTCTTTTCAACCAACAGCAGTCACTCTCCTCTCCAAATAACTTCTGCTTAGCTTTCCGAGTTTTCCTTGGTCTTTTCATGTGTGTTATGAATAAATTTTCTTTTTTTCGGTACCGGTACTAGTTTTATTTTGTTGTATTTATCCGCGACACCTTAAAGGCCGGTCCATGAAAATATTGTCGGGCATAAACCGGTCCGTGGCGCAAAAAAGGTTGGAGACCGCTGCTCTTAATTGTTGTGACACGTGTTCGAAATGCAGAGAGGTGCGCTCGATTTGCAACACGGAGCAGCGCAAGAGTAAAGCACGAGGGAGGGGCTAATAATCGGCTCAGTCATTTTTAATGATCGTTGAAAGCCCAGATCGTAATCGAGATTAAAATTCGATTAATTGAGCAGTCCTAGTTTGTGGGGCAACCGTGGTTCAGGGGGTTGGGAAGCTCATCTGTAACCGGAAGGTTGCCGGTTCGATCCCCCTGCTCTCTCTGTCCTGGTTGTTGTGTCCTTGGGCAAGACACTTTACCCTACCGCCTACTGGTGTTGGCCAGAGGGGCCGATGACGCGATATGGCAGCCTCGCTTCTGTCAGTCTGTCCCAGGGCAGCTGTGGCTACAACTGCAGCTTTCCTCCACCAGTGTGTGAATGTGAGAGTGAATGAATAGTGGCATTGTAAAGCTCAACCGGTTTTTAACATGCGCGCAAGGATCCAATCCCCCCTGTGGTGCGTCATAAAACTAAGGCACTGTGTGTGTGTATGTGTGTCTTCCTGCTGATCACAAAGTGTCATCTTTCCTCACCCTGTATATGGTGTAATCCCTTTAACGGCCCACCATACACAGGCATAGGTGAGGCCATAAAGGGGAGGAAGTTTACTAAATAAGAAAACAGAACCTTCACATAGGATGTGTCTGCAGTTAAACACTATAGCCTCCCCCACCTTTCTACATGTGGGGGAGGAGACCAGAAGAATATCTAAACATGCAGTTTGAAACAAGGTTTACAAATTTAAGTACAATAATGACAACTATTATCAAAATCAACCTAACAACTACCTCTGGTTGTCTCGTTCCTTCATATTTTTGTTTCTTTCTCCTTCGATGATAGCACAGGTATGATGCTTTATATCTTGAGTCTGAAGGCGCAGAAAGTAATTTAAATGTTCCTCATTCACACATGAACGCATGTAATTTCTCCTCTCCTCCGCCTTTGGCTTAGTATGTATGTGGCCGATCTCTTGTCACCTATGTGCAAAACCATTAGGCAGACGGAAGATGTCCTTCCCAGCCAAGGATTCAAATATGGTGGAACATGGCGGATTTCGCAAACTGGCAACTGCTCGTGTGCATATTTAATAGATTAATCATAAGTCTATGTGTTAGGTTACTGATAGCTAAACTTATCAGTTTTTTGGAAGTTACACATTAATCTATTTAATAGAAAAATACTTTACTCATAAATATATCTTAAAGAATGTCTGACTGCACCTTCAAAGTCTCTCAGAGTAATGAGAAATGCTGGCACCACTTTGGATCTCATGTTCAGAAACACACCTTTGGTTAATGGCAGCAACTGGTTCAAATACATCAATGATCCCCATGAAGGAAACATTCTGGTTTCCATCAACACATTATTCTTCTGAGGCTGCTGGAGGTTAGAGAGTGTGAACTGTAATAAACTTCCTCATAAATAACAGCTAGATCCAACATGTTTATTTCCAACACACGTACTGTATATATGAATATAAGGCAGTATTAATATAAACTCCTCCTGCCTGCAGGTGTGGATGGTGTAATCAAATTCACCTGGTTTTTCCATCAAACAGTTGCTGGAGCTGAATCTCAGTGCTGACAGTAAAGCTGAAATAACTCATTAAATCTACCATAAACATTAATTGCTGCACTACTTTCTAATTATGAGAAGAATTCATGTTTAATTCTGAGAACAGAGTGATGTATCCGTTCCTTTCAGTCAGAGCAGCTTCAAACATGAGACACACAGAAGGGTGACACTGGTCTGTCGATGAGAGCTGTGTTTTATCTCAAATGCTGAATCTGGGACGATCTTCGGCTGCATTCGAGCCTCTCTGTACAGTCTGCATATTGACGCCTACCTCTGCAGAGGCTTTAATCCTGTTACAGTTTCCTTCTTATCGGCTCTGCCTCCAAACGAGCTCAGCTGCTGTGTTTGTGACAGCCTCCTTTGTTTCAGCAGTGCTTGCTTCATAGTTCAGTCACGTTCCAGAAGGTTAAAGGTCATTTATCACCAATAATTGATAAATAGGGGTCCAGGAGTCCAATGGGGCTTTTAATAAGATTGTAATTCCTCTGTAATTAATGGAATTTGAATGCATTTCAATGCAATTGATGGAACTTCAATGCAATTGCATTTTACAGTACAGTACAGTAGAGACAAACTATACTGTAGTTAATTTTAAGTACTGCATAATTTCTTGGTTATTTTGGAGAAAAACAATATTTCCCCGTCTTGCATCTTAAGCACACTTTGCTTTTCAGGGCTTGGGTCGTATTATAAAGTGTTACTCAATGTTTTTTAATTAACTTGATAATTAAATAAAATTATTTTGTCTCCGTAAGGGAAACTTCTAAACCATCAGCATGGCAGACTGAGGCACAGACTGATGAAAAATGATTTCTTCTGTGCTGTTTTTGAAACAGATTTATATAAAACTGTATTAAGTATGAAGAGTCAAAGCTCTAAATGATCAGGCCTGCTTCATGTGACTACCTTTACTGTAAGTCTTCAGCTTCAGGTGTGCTCTAAGATGAAGTCCACCTGGTCCTCCCTGTGAATCCACAGCTCTAAGAACACTGGGAGAGTAAAATCTTTTCTTTGGGTTGTGATGTTTTTTGTCCTTCTAAACTGAGAGACTAAAGTGTCCTCTTACCTGGACAGGTACTGTCCTGAAGTCAGCAGCTCGTGCTTGTTGGGTTTGTCGTAGCAGTTCATCGTGTTCTGGATCAGAGCCAGGTCCGGTCTCACCACAGTCGCCGCAGCAACAGCCCTGGTGATGAGCTGCAGGGCGTCTCTAACGTAGTAGTCAAGCGGTTTCCGTTCCACCTCACCGTAGGCCAGTAGGCCAAGCGGCAGCCCGATGGTGTGCAGCACCTCGGGGCTGAGCGGCTGACCCAGCACCCAGTGTACCATGGGTAACGTCAGGCCCAGGTCCTGGGCGCTGCGCAGCACAGCCGCTGCGCACTGCGGGTCGGCCCCGAACAGCAGCACTGAGGCTGGTGAGGCTTGGTTCTGCCGGAAGTGTCGAGACAGGAAGTCGTGGATCTGCGTGTCATCGTGAGCCAACTGCGTCAGGTTCAGCAGGGCTCGCAAGTGCCAGGTGACCCTCCTGCCGCCCTCCCACGATGCACTGCTGTGATGGTCTAGGAGCTGCAGAAGACCCCGAGCCTCCTCCCAGCCCCGACACAGCACGGCGGTCCCCTCCCGCCAACCGGACCGCTGCAGAACAGTCAGCAGCAAATCAGACAGACCGGACTCTGGAACACCCGTCACCATCTGCAGGTGGAACCGGTTCTGGAGGAGAACAGTTTTAGAAAGGAGAATATCAATCAGATCAGTCAGTCCTGTTCGTGTCTGGAAGTTAAATCTGCTACTAAAGAGCAACGCTCCACAAACCCACACAAAACCACCAAGAAACAGCTTCCTGTTTCAAACCATCAGAGGAGAACATCAGAGAACAGACTCTGGTTTACATGTTCAGTTGGTCTTGGAAAAAAAAAATCTGATATGCTTTTATTTCTGAAGTGTGAATAGATTGTTAGTGACATGAAAACTGTGAACTGATTCCTACGAAGTTCTCACAAAAGTTTATACATGACACACAAAACATACAGCAGAACATACATTCATTTAAAACAGCTTCCTGTGGGTTGAAGCAAACTAACGGAGGAGGGCACCTGTGCTGCTCATTTCCAGCTCCACCTTTTGATTCCGCTGTGGCCACTTCACATGTTTCAACAAGACCCGAGTGTTACTTCAGCGTGTGCGTTTGTTTTTGTTGTTTACACCACATTGCCGGGTGTTCACACTGTAAC
Source organism: Haplochromis burtoni (assembly GCF_018398535.1). NCBI lineage: Eukaryota > Metazoa > Chordata > Actinopteri > Cichliformes > Cichlidae > Haplochromis > Haplochromis burtoni. The sequence goes on from NW_024582422.1 coordinate 799,512, forward strand.
ATGAAGACCTCCCTGCAGGTGTGTTCAGGTATGATAATCAGTCCTGCCGTGACCTTTGAGCCAGGCACTCACCTCAAAGCTGCTGATGTCTCAGCTCAGGTGCGTCTGCAGGTGATCAGTTTATCACCTGCAGCCGCTGATGCTTGAAACCATCAGACAGCTGGAGGCAGATCAAAGAGATGCTGCACTCTCTGTTGCTACGGTGATGCAGGACACGTCCTCTGTCCGTCACTGTGACGATGCACTGACAGGCGGAGCTTTAAGGATTTGAAGTGTCAGACCTGCGAGAACAGAAACGTTGGATTGGCCGTCAGGTCGACACCTCGCTTTACTGCAGTTCACCTCCAAATACGCAGCAGCATGAGGTCACCTGAGGTCACCTGAAGTCAGGACAATGTTTGGTTTTGAACAGATAAGGTTTCTGGGTACACTGTGATGTCATTTCCTGTTTTTACTCTCAGCAGTTTCAAAGGACCACGAAGAGTTCATTTTAAGAATGTTTACGTTTGAGGACTGTGGCCACGCACACAGTCACACGACGTCACAGATCAGAGACGATCCTCGCTTCAGAGCCATGAGATCACAGCAGAATAATTGGGTTAAATCTGAGTTGTGACACCTGAAATCAAGAAGAGGATGAAGAGGAGAAGGAGACAAAAGCAGTTTTCTCAGGAAGATAATAATGATGATGATGGTGGTGATGATGAAGAGCCCAGTGAATATGCAAGTTCCTGAGCTCCAGAAAGTTTTGTGCGGACTGCAGCATGAAACGTTTCCTGAGGAGAAACAAAAAAGCAGCTGATTTTACTCGTTTCACTCCCAGAATAAAAGCAGCCCTACAGGGTCTACCTGTCCTAGGGCATCATGGGAAATGCAGGAAATCACAGATGGAAGCAAAAGGGCCGTGACGCTTGAATTTTTAAAACATGAACTCGTAATCCTCGGAACAAAGGGTCATTTCCCGTTCCCGATGGGATCAAATTGTCAATCCTCTCAACTGCATCTGGAAACGTTTCTGTGTGTGTGTGGGTTTGTGTGTGCGTAAAACACACTGTGTAGTTTTGTGTGTATCTGTGTGTGTGTGTGTGTGTGTGCGTGCGCGCGTGTGTGTGTGTGTGTGTAAAACACACTGTGTAGTGTTTTTCGTGTTTGTGAGTCTGTGTGATGTTAATCGCAGCTGCACAGATTTAACCACTGGACCACTGGATGTGTGTGATGGAGGAACAATGAAACACACACACACTGATCTGCAGTGTGCGCACAAACAGGCTGTGATTTAAACTTAGATCACTCTGAGCAGAATGCTGCTCGCTTCTTCATTTCAGAGGTTGTCAGGATGTCAGATGTTCTTCCTTTCATGAACATTTGTGATCTCAGTACAGAAACCACAATATGAGAAAGAACACTTAATAAAAACACTAAATATAAACGTCATCGCCTCTAACTCAGACATTTGTCCACGACATTCGCCCAGGATCAAACGTATCTGGGATAAACCTGGACCCGAGTTTTGATCTTCTACTGAGCCTGCAGGTGCACCATGAAAAACTCATGAGACATCAACCACCAATGAGATCCTGACGCTGAGCTCCAGGTGCTAAATAAATGTATTCAAACACCTTAACACTGGCCGAGTGTGTTTCAGACTACGTCTACACTAATCCACTGCTTCACTGAGTGAATGGGTTAAATGCAGAGAAGAATTTCCCCACGGGGATCAATAAAAGTGTACATTATTATTTAATCCAGATAAAATTCAAAACAACGTTTTTGTCTAAAAACACTCCGCGTCCGCACTATAGTTTTCAGGGTTTTTTTGTTTCCGAACAGTTGTTCATCCACACTGAAACGACAGAAAACACTTACATTGCTGTATTGTGCATGTGTGAAACGTAAGACAATTCGGCCTGCCTCATTTCTGGTTTATTTACTTTCTGCCTCTTAGAAACGTCGCGGCAAAATGTCGAGGAAAAGAACCACGTTTTTTAAATGGACTGACAATAGGACTGTCAAAATTGAGACCAAACAAAACAACTGCTGTATAATGCTCTCCACTATCTTAGTTTAGTTGGTCACATGACTGCATCATATGACTAAAATGCATCATTGTTTTCGAAAAGCTCCAGGTTCACAGTCCACACTGTGACACAAAAACCAAATGTATCCGCTTTGGAGAGCGTTTTCAAACACCTCCGTTTTCCATGACCAAAAACTCCATCTCAGGGTGGACTGAAGGTCAAACCTGAGAGAAAACGATACGTTTTCAAACGAAAACGTTTAGTGTGGACATGGTCTCAGTGTTTCTGACTCACCTGGATACAAGTGGTATTTTTCAGCACGGAGCTGCAGCTCTCTGCAGCTTCTCCACCTTTCTCCAGGCAGTGCAGGTGCTGGTGAAGCTGAAGTGTTAACTCTGAGGTCTGTTTGTTATTTTGGAGCCGTCAGGCTGTCGGCTCCCTGCAGACTTAAATGAGGCCATCCCGGCATTTCTGACCAGCCGTTTGGATGATAACTTGTCATCCTACAGGAGAACTGCGAGAAGAACAAACCTACCCTCTCTGATTTACAGAGTGAAACCTGAGATCATCTCCTGACAGGAAACACAGGTGAGACCTTAAACACACCATCAAACTCTGAGGAGTTTCTGTTTCGAAAGCTAAAGCTCACCGAAGAGTCGCTAAGACCAATGTGAATGTTTCATTATTCAACTGAGCGTTAACAGCAATGCGGAAGAAAAACTGTGACGTTTCAGGTGATGGAGATATGCAGCTGCTCCGAGTCTGAACAAAGTCAATCAATAAAACACAGAAATGAGATCAAAGCACACACTGAATAAAAGATGAAAACGAGGAGATAAAAAGACAGCAGAGATGAAAGATTCACAGCTGAAACACAAACTGAGTTCATTTACAGCCAAACATTAGAAACCCACATCTGACTGAAGCTGAACATAACAGATTCAACAAGAAGCATCCACCACAGCGACAAAGCAGGAAGCAGGACGGGTCGCTTTACAGAGGAGCTGCTGAGAGAGTCTCAGATCATTCTGCGTTTCACCGAGGAAGGGGTTATTGATTGTCATGCGCAGCAGAAAGAGGAGCATCATCAGCATAGAAATTAAACTTTGATGAGGAACACCCAGCCTGAACTTGGTCCTTTCAGAGAGGATGGGGGAAAAAAATCTTTCTAGCATTCTGAATTGACCCACTGCAACATCGAGAGCTGGCCAGAGGAGTGATGAAGCTCAGGACAGCCTTTTTTCCAGCCAGCCAAGCAGAGTTTTAGCTTTGGGGGATAAAAGACATGTTTTTACACATGTCAGAAATACATTTTCAAGTATTTTATATTGTGCTTACACCTAACCCATAATCACACAGTTTAAACCAGGGTAAAAATGATGTGGTAGACTCAAAAGAACAACACAAATCAGTAGAGTGTCACAATGGGACACGCCGCTAAGGAAAAACGAGGTAAAAACTAAACTAAACCTACACTGGGAGCAGCTAAACGACTATGACATTTAGAACATGAAACAAGAATATGAAATTGAACAGGAACATGTGAAACATGAACGTAAAGAAAACTAAATCTGACGTGAGTATAAACTGTTTATACAGTTTAGGTTATAGGTTTATACTGTATTATATCAGTGTTGACACATCAGTACTTAGACGT
>NW_024582422.1:803579-805842 GCF_018398535.1 Haplochromis burtoni
TTTTTTTATTAAAGAGTCTCTAGATTTTATGTGTCTGACTGAGACGTGGCAGCAAAATAAGGATTATTTTGCTGTCCACTTAAATGAAATCTGCCCATCTGGCTGTTCTGTCATTGGAACTCCGCGTCTTTTAGGACGTGGTGGAGGACTTGCTGCTGTTTACCAGGACAGACTCATATGCAAACCGAAGACCTCGGGCTTCTTTTCTTCCTTTGAGTCACAGGTGATGAAGGTGGGTTCTCTGAGAACCTTTTACTGTATTTTAATCTATTGACCTCCTGGACCTGCTGGGGCCTTTCTAACTGAATTTAACGACCTTCTGACATCGATCATTAAACTGGAGAAGGTTGTAATATTGGGAGACTTAAACCTTCATATTGATGACGCTTCCTGTAACACTGCTGCTGAGCTCATCACTATCACTGAGTCTTTTAACTTTAAGCAGCATGTTTCTGGCCCCACACATACGAAGGGCCACACTCTTGATCTTGTTTTCTCCCTGGGTTTAAATATACATGATGTATGTGTGGAAGATGTCCATGTGAGTGACCATAGTTGTATATTCTTTAATTTGTCATTTTACGTGGATCCTTCACCTCCTAAATTGATGATCCAAAGGCGGATTATAAACCAGGATGCTGCTAGAAGGTTTTCTGCCATGTTTGTCCCTCGCATGGCTCAAAATGATATGGATTCACTTATTTTGTCTTTTAACAATCAATGTAAATCTATTTTAGATACGGTGGCACCTCTGAAACTAAATGTTGTCCATTCTTCAAATTTCTGTCCTTGGATAAATGAAAGTATTCGAAATTTTAGGAGATATTGTCGCAAATTAGAACGTTTATGGAAGGCTTCCAAGCTTGAGGTCCATAGGGTACATCTCAAGTAATCAATTTTCTCACTTAACGACATGATAAAAAATGCCAGAACGGAATATTTTGCTAATCTAATAGCTTCAAAAAAGAAAAGTCCCAGAGTATTGTTTGATACAATTAAAAACATTGTCTCTCCTGACATTACTCGTGTACCAGTCTATACTAAATCTGATTGTCATGACTTTTTAAACTATCTTGTTAATAAGGTCGCTGCTGTCAGGTCTAATATTTCTCCATCATCCTCTCAGTATCACACTGACACGTTGCTTACCTCTGATATCTGGTCCTCTTTTACTCCTGTTACCTTACAGGACATCAGTGCTCTGCTTGGTCGAATGAAACTGACTTCAAGCCACCTTGATGTACTTCCTCCATCATTTTTCATTAGTGTGTTTGACTCTATTGGCCCCTGTATTCTGGAAATAATCAATACTTCTCTTTATACTGGCTCAGTTCCCAGCTATTTTAAACAAGCTATTGTTGAACCAATATTAAAGAAACCAAATTTGGACCCATCTCTTCCAAGCAGTTACAGGCCAATATCAAAATTACCATCGGTGTCAAAGATCTTGGAAAAAACAGTTGTAGAACAACTTAACTTTTTGGAGAAGAACAATTTTCTGGACATTTTCCAGTCTGGTTTCTGCAAATTGCACTCCACTGAAACCGCTTTGCTTAAAGTGTCTAGTGACATTCTGATGGCAGCAGACACTGGAGAGTACACTGTTCTGGTTATGTTGGATCTCAGCTCTGCTTTTGATACTGTTGATCACAGCATCATGATAAATAGGCTGAAGGAATTGTTTGGGATCACTGGTGTTGTTTTAAAATGGTTTATGTCGTATCTATCTGAGAGATCCTTTACTGTCTGTATGAATCATGTGCTGTCGGAAACATCAGTTCTGCCTTCTGGGGTACCTCAAGGATCTGTTTTAGGTCCTATTCTCTTTTTGCTGTATATACTCCCTCTAGGCCAAATTATCAGACGTTACAATAATATTTCTTATCATCTCTATGCTGATGACATTCAGTTGTACTGTTCTTTCAAAGCTTCTGAGTTGTATAAATCGTCTTGTTTAAATAATTGTCTGTCAGAAATCAAACAATGGTTAAATGACAATTTCCTTCAGTTAAATGCAGATAAAACAGAAACTTTGATTATTGCACCTGATCACATGCTCTCTTGAGAAATACTCTAAACAACTTGTCCGGAACTGTTTTTATCATTTAAGAAACATTTCTAAACTCAGACTACTGGTGTCAAAGGCAGAACTTGAGATGATTATTCATGCTTTTATCTCTTCTCGTTTGGATTATTGTAACGGTCTTTTTACATGTCTCAACAAATCAGCTCTGGATCGCCTTCAGTCTGTACAGAATGCAGC
>NW_024582422.1:806146-826977 GCF_018398535.1 Haplochromis burtoni
AGGCTGTGGAACTCTCTGCCGTTGTCTTTACGCTGTCTAGACTCTACTGACTCCTTTAAAAAGCAGCTGAAGACATTTTTATACAAACGGGCTTTTAAATAATTTTAACTTGTATGTCTGATCTTATTGTGAAGCACTTTGTGATTTTTTATCTGTGAAAATGTGCTGTATAAATAAATTCTACTTACTTACTTAAACAAAAAGATTCTGTGACATAAATAGACGACCCATCAAAGAACAGAAGGAGACTTAAATACACAAGAGGGTAATAAGGGAAGTGGGAACACCTGGGGAGACACAGCTGACACGAATGAACCTGACGCCACAGGGGAAGTAAAACAAAACACACTGAAAATGGAAACACCAGACTCTCGAAGTAAAACAGGAAACATGGAGAGACGTTGACATGACGCACAAGCTTGACAACATGAAACACGCAGACAAGAAACACATGACAGACTGACACAGAAGACAGGAAAAGACTCACAAACACAGGGACATAGATGAAACCTAAACTAGACTAAAGACAACTAAATTCTAACTAAAAAATAGCACAAGAACTTAATATATATTTCCAAAATAACATAAGAAACCAGTTTATCAGTTTATATTTGAAGGTGGTTAGCTCTATAGTGTCTAGTGGTTGGAAATCAGCAATGCAGGTTGTGAATTATCTGCTTAGATTTTGCTGAATTCACTTAGTCCAGAAAGCAGCAGCAGGTTCAGTTCACAGCCACACAGCTTCTTGTTCCTGCTGTTGTCAGCCTCATCACACACCTGATAGAGTACAGTTCATCTGGTTTGGTCTGTAAGTTACTGACAGAATCCAGAAAGAACAATCACAGGTTGACAGACGAGCCTACCTGTAATCTGCAGACATTTGCCTCACTTTGAGTCGATCGTAAGGTTTTGGTGGATGTGATGACTCTTCTCAGGGCAGCATGCTGGAGATACCATGAGGCTGATATAAAAGATACCCAGGTATCAGCTCAGTCTCCTTTCATGTTCTCAGGCTCACGTTGCGTTTAACTGAACATCAGAGTTTTGTGTGTTTCAGGCTTGTCTGAATGAAGCCATGGGATGAAAACAGTTTGATCCCTCTGACCTCTGTCTCTCTGGGAAACTCCAGTGGGCTTTCAACAGTTGGCTCTGATCCCTGTCCCCCCACCCGGATCGAACCAAGGCAGCAGCGCAGATTAAAACAAAGCCCGCTGTTTCCCCCGGGCTTCGTGCTCCGTTAAAGCATGTTTTATCAGCTACGCTCAGAGCTGCAGCAGCCTGTCTCTTTGTCCTGAGGAGCCTGAATGCATTGTGGTTCAACAACAGAAACACATCAGCACTGGGAGGAAAACAGAGGCCGGCGGCCCCAGTCCGACCTTCAGAGAGATGACATGCGGTCGACAAACTTCTGCTGCACCCAGTAAACAACGATTAGCAATAAAAGTGCACATCAGGTCCAGTTCATTTTATTGATTTCTGCAGCCACTAGCCATAGCTGTTAGATGAGGCATCTTGATCATCACCTTCAGCTCAGAGGGTCCTTCTTCAGTTTGACCGACTGATCTGCACTGATGTGAGGGAAGGAGACTGGGCTTTTGACCTGTTTAAGTCTTTTATTTCTGCCTCATACGCTCCACCATCACTCACAATCATTTCACATGTCATTCAAACTAAACGGCTTCTAACTCGACCCTTTCACACACGACAACATCACAAAGACAAGAAAAATCTGAGACAGTCGAGCAGGCAAGTGTACTGGGAGAGTAATGACCTGATGGGAAACCAGAACAAAGACAGGAAGTAGAACTAGCAAAAATAAAACAGGAAATGGTGAGTCTCTTCGGGTCATATTTCAGGAGACAAGTTTATCAAGTTTATCTTCAGCATCACTTATCCCTCTGATCTGAGACCTGATTAAACAAAAAGTCAGCAGGTGAATGTTCTACACAGCAACCTGAGCTCGAACTGAGACACCAATGAAGCTTCATGAAACAGTTCACCTTCTGCAAGAACCATCAACAAGCTTTAACCACAGGGTTCCTCACAGAGAGGCATTCAGGAACATCAGTTCAGGAACTGTTCAGACAGTGGTGACTGTAAATAATGGCGGTTAAATAGAGCGACTGAGTAGATGACAGAGTTGATTTTTCTGTTCTTTCTGGTGAAAGAAATGGAGCCAATCAGTCTAACGAGCTCTCTCTCTCTCTCTGTGCTAATGTTGCTGGCTCGTCCATGACGACAGATTTATCATGTCACAAAATGCTGAGTCGACCAAGAGATGAACTCATTCTTCTGAATTACAGTGAGCTGAAAGGTGGATTGGTTTAAACTGTTTACAGCTTGATTTAATACATTTATCCGAGCGCCACTGCAAGAACCGTCACAGGTTTTAGTTGGAGGAGCGGCGCTTGGCTCGGAGCTCTGTAGCATCGAGCCAAAAGTGTTAAAGATGGATTTGAGAGAAATTGTTCTGTATCAGTACACTGCAGTAAGAAGCCCTGCTGGCTGTCAGTGAACGCCCCCTCGGTGATGTTAGGTGTGTTCCTGTTGGTCCTGGTCTGAGGCCCTGAATCACACTGACTGTTGTGCAACATTCAAGCCAGAGATGAGCTGATGCAGTAACACCGAGGAGTATTTAGAGCTTTGCTGCTGTAAAAGTACAAATGCCACATAATGAAAATACAGCAGTACAGGTCACAGTCCTGGGTAGGAAAGTTCTGTCAGCGTTCAGTTTTGTGCTTTTCTAAGCGCTTAATGTGCACTGATAGATTATAGAAAGTCAGGCTGTTTTCAGTTTGTGAAGTTTCCAGCTCATCCAGAGATTTTTAAAAAGATTAGAGTGGAAAAATGAGAAAGTGCACCTCACAAACAATGCTGGACTGGATTTAAGAGCACAGTGTTCACCTTTGACCTCTTTTCTGTAAGCAGGTTTGAACCAGATGCTGTGAGACTGCAGACCAGTAATGTCTGCTGAGGTTTTTATGCTATCACAGACTGTATATAAAAGATGGTGCCACTGCGACATCTCCTGGTGTTCTCTTACATTGAGCTCTCACATTGGGTGTTGATCCAAAACTTTTCCTGTATTCGCAGAACTAACACAAGCTGAAACTTGGCTTTATGCTTTGTGTGAACACACCAGCAGAGAGAGAAATCCTAGAATTTCAATCAGAACTCGAACTCAGCTTTCTTGGATGGTCTGTTACTACAGTAACCTTACAGCAGCCATATTATTGGCCACATGATGTTATTAAAAATACTCCAAAAGGCTCAAACAGAACAAACACAGGCCAGAGGTCCAGTTCAGGTGAAGACAGCAAACAGCTAGCAGCTACAGCCACCTGTGTCACCATCCACCTGTCAATCAAAGAGGCCACACCCCTTAATAAAGTTTATACAGGTGAGTTATGTTATGGAAACATTCTCTCCCTGTGCAGTTGTTTGAAGAGGGAAATTATCTATAGAAACCAAAGCCCCAGAAGCTCCAGACAAATGTAAAGTGAGATTATCCAACAGGAAGTATAGAATAGAGTAGAATAGAATAGGCTTTTATTGTAATAACAACAAAATTATGTGTGCTCCATGCCATCTGTGCAGGAATAAAATATAAATAGTAGACAGCAGGCATACATAACAAACAGGACAAATATATACAATCAAGAGCAAAGGCACACAGTGGAAAGCAAAGTGCTCGGAATCAGTGCAAAGAAAAAGAACACTGAGTAGTCCGCATGTGAGTGGCCTGAGTGATCGGGGTTACTCAGACTGTGGGCACCCCTGCCCCTAACCCTAACCCCAACCCTTAACAGTCCGAATGGCCCAGGGGAAGAAGCTGTTAGTGAGTCTGGAGGTGTGGGATCTTACTAACCTAAGTATTTTGTGCTATAGGGTCTACCTTACAATATAAAGCGCCTTGAGGCAACTGTTGTTGTGATTTTGCGATGTATAAATAAAACTGAATTGAATTAGAATTATGGAAGGAAATCAGCTGACGCATCAGCTGATGTGTGCAGCTCTGAGATCAGCCCCTCCTTTTACACTGTCATGGCTCTGCCCACCTCCACCTTTAACCAACAGTCTTCAGCTCCACTCCAGTGTTTTCTACAGTTATTGGTCCTTACACTCTGCAGCGCTGAGCTCTGATCTATTCCAAGGTTTATTGGCGAGGCAGGGAAACTTCCTGTCTCATTCTGAGGCCTCATTTCACTAAAAGCTCAGCAGACCCGAATCCAGCGCCTGATTGAAGGGGACAGACGGATCAATGAGTCCCCCTGGCTCTCGCCGAGTCCACATCCATCACATCGGCTGCAGAGTACATCACGCTGTCGCTGTTTACATTCTACATTAGGTAATCACTGCCCCACCAATCACATGGGCCCACAGCCAGATGGATGTCGCTGGCTCCAGCTCATCAGGAACAGGTAACAGATCAGATCTGGGTCAGCAGCTTCGAGCAGGAGGAGGTGCTCCATGTGCCGCCACCTGCTGATGTCTGAGGCTGGGTGGAGGTCAATGGTCAGCCGCCACCTGCTGATGTCTGAGGCTGGGTGGAGGTCAATGGTCAGCTGATTTTTACCTGGAATTAAAGGGCTGTTGCATGCTGGGAAAATTTAGCAACCAGGTAGGTAAGTCTCAGCAGACACACACACACGTACACACACAATGATTTTGCAGCATCTGATTGGATGAGCACAAATGAAAACACAAAGAAAGATGTAACTTATATAAACCTGAAGATGTGACAACACGACTGAGACAGAGGGTAGGATCCGAATAATTAGGAACTGAGAAGTCAGAGACAAAACCAGCTCCTCTGACCAATCAGATTTCAGGAAAGTGTCATCATCCCTCACACTCTGGGAGTCAGAGGATCTGAGGATCCTGATAATCATCAGGAGGAAACACAGAAACTTTATTTTTCTTGTGGCTACAAATTTAAATAAACTTTATTGTTCCAAGAACTTAAATATCTCACTGTGAACTCTCTCTTTGATAAATGTACCGCACATGCTCACAGACTATTTAACTCTGGGATTACGTATCGAGCATAAAACGTTCATGTGACCTGCCTCCTGCAAGCTCTAACCAGGAGCTTCCGCAAAACAAAACAAACCAGTGAGAGATGCCGTCCTAAAGTGTTCTACCTCTTAGAGAGCTCGTGAAGGAGCACAGCTTGAGACAAAGAGCTGATTTAAACGAGCTTGCTGTCAACACTCTGTCAAAACTCCATCTCCTAACATGACTGACTGTCAGATACATTTTTAATCTGATCAGCTCAGGAACCTGACAGAAGGTAAAAAAAATGAAACATTAAAAAGGTTTCAGACTTCGACCTGCAGCTGTCTGTTTTTCTGGTAAAATAATTTAATTTATACGTTGCTATTATCACTCTGTGACCGCAGCTCACAGTGAAGATTTAAGCTTGTCTCCTGTTGCTGCCACACTGCACTCCAGTTTCCTCTGTCCTCGCTGTGTAACGCTTTCAGCTGCTTTTTGTTGTCACTCAGCTCACACTGATCTGACTTCCTGTGAGTTTTCCTCTTTGATGCTGTCAAACTCTCATCCAGTCTGAATTATTGATGATGTGTGACGCCTCCTGGTGATTACGATGCTCTTTAAAAAAAGGCATCGGGCTTTGCGATGATGGTGAGTGGATAGTTGTAGTGTTTCTGGGTCTGCGAGCTGATGGCTGAGGTGAGAGGCAAGGTGAAATTTCAGCTGTACTGTGACAGATGCATTAACTGCTGCAGCATCACCTCATTTGATGAAGAGGAGGCAGATCAAAGAGGAAACATCTGCAGGCTGAGAGGATCCAGAAAAGAGTTTAACTCTGGGGATGAAACCACTGCTCTTCATCAGTTCTCAGAACCAGCAACATGAAAAACTCCAGCAGAGATACCATCACACCACAAAATGCAGCACACGCCAGAGATTCCCAACCAGGGTTTATTTCTGCAGACACCGAGGAATGTGTAAGGGGGAATGAATGATTCAGTGAATGTGAGCAAGAATAAATTCCAGATGAGACGCTGGTTTAAGGCTGATATTTGTAGATTTACAATAAGCAAAAAAATTCCTTTGCAGAGTCAGGTTGGTGTGGCAGAAGAAAAGGGAAGCTGCCCCTTAAATATCTAAAAAAAACTCAGACAGCATTCCCTTGGATGTGAAGAGCTCTTCAATATCAGTTTATTGTTCTAGTTTGAAATTCTTTACATCCAGCTGAAACCTGCCTGCTCTCAGACTCAGACTAAAGGATCAAAGTGTAGAGGCAGCCGAGAGCAAACACAGCTAACTCTGCTGGACTGATACCCACTCATCCACTTCTAATCGATCAACCCATCTTTCACTTCTCCACTTCAACACTGTTGGTGGTGGAGCCTATCCCAACTGTTGAGTCTCCAGTCTGTTGCAGGGCTAACACACAGCGACAGATGACCATTTTCTCTGATTAACTCCTATCACAGGTCAGAATCAGGTAACCTGACCTGCTGTCTTTCAACTGTAGGAAGAAGCTGGGGAATTCGGAGAGAGCCCATGGACAAACAAACAGAACTGGCTTGTGGAATCAAAACCAAACGCTTTCTGGTGTGAGGCCACCATGCTGACCACTGTGCCACCAAAACAAGCAGTATTTATGACATCATGATAATAATGAATTACAGTAGTCTAGCCAAGAGGTAATAAATGCATGAACTAGTTGTTCAGGGTCAGCCAGGATATTTCTAAATTTACAGATATTGTGCAAACAGAAGAAAGCAGTCTTACATATTTGTTTAATATGTGCATTGAAGGACTGACTTCAGGACGGATAAATAAAGTTGGGTGTCATCTGTATAGTAGTGAAAATGTATGCTATGCCTTCTGATGATACTGCCTAAGGGAAGCATGTATAATGTAAACAGAATTGGTCCTAGCACTGAACCCTGTGGAACTCCATAATTAACCTTAGTGTGTGAAGAGGACTCTCCATTTACATGAACAAATTGGAGCCTATTACATAGATATGATACAAACCACTGCAGTGCAGTTCCTGTAACACCTACAGCATGCTCTAATCGCTCTAATAGATTATTATGGACAGCAGTATCAAATGCTGCACTGAGGTCTAGCAGGACAAGCACAGAGATGAGTCCACTGTTTCTGTGCTGTGATGAGCTCTGAAACCTGACTGAAACTCTTCAAATAAGCCATTCCTCTGCAGATGATCAGAGCAACTACTCTTTCAGTAATGTTTGATATGAAAGATTCGCCTGGTTGGTTGAAGATTCGCCTATAATTCACTAAGACCACTGGGTCTAGAGATGGCTTTTTAAGTAACAGTTTAGCTGATTATTAGAGATAGGTTGAATATATTTAATATTAAAGCATTAATTAATGGCAGGACTTCTTTGAGCAATCTTGTTGGAATGAGGTCTAAAACATATGCTGATGGTTTGGAAGAAGTAACTACTGAAGTTAACTCAGAAGGATCAGTTGGACATAATGTCCATAATGTTACATCTGTGAGATGCTTATGATTAATTTTTTCTCAAATTTTTTTCCGTAATGGTTAAAATTTTATTTGTGAAGAATTTCATGAAGTCATTACTAGTTAACATTAGAATCAGAATCAGAATCAGAATCAGAATCAGAATCAGAATCAGAAAGGGATTTATTGCCAAATGTTGAGCAGGTTTACAACATTAGGAAATTGCTGCGGTGCTTCAGTGCAAACATACTGTCATAGATTGCGATTAAATAGACATGAAAAAAATAAAAGTAGGAATAAGAATTAAAAGTGCTATGTAGAAAGATATGTGCATGAGATATACATGAGATATATAGCCATTAAAGGAATGGTTGGCTCAACAGCGCTCTGACTTTTGTCAGCTGCTTACAGTGCTTATCCAACTGAGCATTTCAGTTGTTGAAGACTAAACTTCGGGCAGAAAGGCCCACAAACACACAGGAGCTGAAAGCTGCTGCAGTAAAGGCTGGTAGAGCATTAAAAATGGGGAAACCCTTTTTAATGCTATATATTATCTATATAGACATAAAAAAAATATATATATATATATATATATATATATATATATATATATATATATATATATATCAGAATTCATATTAATTATATATGCATGCATGTGTGCGTGTGTGTGTGTCTGTGCCTCTAGTCTGCATGCCAAATATCCCCAACACACAGAGACACACAGACAGACAGTTCAGGTCTGTGCTCAGACAGTTTGAGAATTGGTTCATTATTTTGTTCAGCTTTCAGATTGGCTGACGCCATCAGACGGAAACCCCCACAAATCCCCTCACTCACACACACTGGTTTGCTGTCTCATGGGGACATCCCATTGACATAATGCTTTCCCTAGCCGCTTACCCTAACCATCAAAAATGAATGCCTAACCCTTACCCTAACCTAACCATAACCAATTGTAACTCTGACACTAAAACCACATTTTGAGTATGAAAAATGCCTCCAACCCCATGGAGACCTGGATTTTGGTCCTCACGTGGGCTGTTGGTCCCCACTGAGATAGTAAGAACCCGTACACACACACACACACACACACACACACACACACACACACACACACACACACACTTTTTCTATTAAAGTCCAGCAGCAGCTGAAGAGGTTGATAATGAAATCTGTTCTGTTCTCTCGGCTCAACTTCTGATCAGCCTCCTCCTCCTCGCCCCTTACTCCTACCCCCTTTTCTTACCCTCCTCTTCCTCACCCTTCATACCCTCCTCCCTCTGTGAACTCTTTCTCTCTGTGTGGAAATATTAATCTTTTCATTAACAGAATTTAATTGCCAGCAGACAGACAAGCGAGTGCAGCAGCTTCAAAGCTCATCAATGGAAAATAAAAAGATTTTTCTCTCGTTTCTCTCTTTTAACTGTGCTCTCTGAGGTTTCCACAAAAAAGCTACGCTGCTGCAATCTCAGGGAGGATGTCTCTTCAAAGTTGAACAATCATCTGGATCCAGTGCTCCACAACAACCAGTCAGCTCTCAGCCAGGAAAACTCGTCCAGAACAGCACGACTGATCCTGAACCGGGCCAGTGCTATTGTGACTGTAGGACCAGCCGCCACTTGTGACTGTCATTGAACATACAGCCAGCACTGTGGTTATTCTGCCCAATCAGAGCTTGAGGACGGACAGGAAGATGATATAGGAGAGGTCTGAGTCGGTGCTAGGGCTGCTGGGAAATTAGAGCATTCAGCAGATGTATGCAGTAATGTAAACCATGGCCTCCAGCTTAATCCAAACCAACTCCATGCAGCTGCCAAACCAAGTGCTCAGATGATGGGGAGGAAAGGAGGCAGAGCTATGATCCCAAAAATCTAAAGTGAAGCATCTGTTTGTAAAATGTCTTTGAGAACAATGACACATCCGTAATTCTCTCTTTTAATAAAATTATTTAATTTATTGTTGTTCCTAAGGGCACAGAAACCAAAGACGTGTAAGACTATCAGTTTAATCTGGGCTTCACTTTAACACAGTCACTGGTAATCTCCATGTCAGTCACAGCAAAGGCTCAAAGGTAAAGGTAATTTTGACTCACAAACAGTTTCGCGGTATGATCGTTCTATTTCATAATGAAAGATCTGTAGTGGATTCCAAGTGTTGAACCTGTATTTGGTTGCTTCTTACTGAAACTCTCAGCACGAGGTCCACAGAGATGCTGTTGAAGCCATCACTACCCTGGAAACGCAAGATAGTCCAACAGCAGAGCAGAAACTTTAGGAGAGCCCAAGTCAGCAAAAAGAATGAATACACTGAGCATCTTACCAACAGCAACAGACCTCAGAGAACAGGAGACACTAAAGATAACAGAATAATTTCCATGATTAGAAAAACATCTTCACAACATCTAACCAAGTCAGGAAGTCAATCAGTTTCAGGACACAGACACTATCCCTACTTTTATGATTAGGCTTTAAACTTTCCCTTTGGATAAAGCATATAGTTAGGGCTGGATCAGGTGATCCTGAATCCTGCCTTAGTTATGCTGCAGTAGGTGTAGGATGCTGGGGGATTCCCATGATGGTGTTTTTTCTTCACTTAATCTGTGTTTATACACCTCTCTGCATTTAACCATTAGTTCACTAGCTGAGTGAACTAATGGTTCAGGGCCTGCATCAACACCAAGCTCGACGTCTTTCAGCAGCGATGTTTCCGCCGGATTCTGAGGCTCCGCTACATCGACCACATCACCAACGAGGAGATCCTGCGAAGGAGCGGCACAGTCAAACTTCACAACATCGTTGCACGCAACAGGCTCCAACTGGCCGGCCATATCCTCCGCATGGATGACGCACACATTCCAAAAACAGCGATGCACTGGCAACCCCTGGGCGTCAAACGACCACGAGGACGTCCCCGCAACACCTGGCGAAGGTCATTCTATCAAGACCTAAAGACATCGAATATATCGTTGGAAGACGCTGAAGCCCGGGCACAAGATCGAGCCTGGTGGCGTTCGTTTGCCGCCCGATATGCCACATTTAGCATGGGAGGATCTATGTCTAAGTAAGTCACTAGCTGAGACCATATCTTCAGTTACAATTGATGATGGTGGATGAGGGAAAGTGAACTCATGTTGTGATTTGGGAAAGGCCTTAGAGGGGACTGGCAGTGGCTCCTGGGCTGGGCAGATCCCAAATTAAGGCATCCTCTTGAAGAACCGAAAATTGAGCATTATGAAGCATTGCTGCGAATGTATAATTAGTAGGTTTGTGATGACCAGCAGCACATGAGCTTGATTAACTGGTCAGGGATTCATTTGAGGGAAGCAGATGTTGCAGCACCAATGCAGAAGGAATGGCCAGAAAAAAGATTCGGAGAAATTCTGGACAATGAAAGAACTTGGAGAAAATGTGAAAGAAACCATGATGATGATGATGGTAGTGGTGGGGCTCAGAGGTGAGTTTATTTTGAAGCAGAATATCAAAAGGGGGCTGCCCAATTGATTGATTTTAATTCATTTGAGGGAAAAGACAAGGCAATCTTCAGAGACTGGGTAAAGGTCACTTATGCAGGGATGAAGAATGGATGGAATATGAGGAAAGCGAGCAGGAACATTTATTCAAACGTGCGTGCCAGGAAGTAGTCACTACTTCTGCTGGAGCGTGAAAGATCCAAAGTTAGGAGTAAATGGCATGGGGTCAAAGGGGGTGCATGACTTTGGAGACCTTTGATGGGCAGCGACAGCTGAGACAATATAGAGGTCGAGCAAGGTCAACCCCTGAGTATTTTGGCAAAGAAACTGATGCTGCTGAGATAAGATTGGATCGTGGGATTTTTGATGGCCAGGAATCGATGTGCAAAATCATGAAGCTAAACATGGTAGCAATGTCGAAGGATGGGACGAGAACATTAAGTGGTTGTGGAATGAACGGCACGCTTTCCAAGCAGTCCAGTAGGTGGACAAGGTGCTAGGGGCTGTTAATTATAGCTTTTTGGGAAAGGGCGATGAGCTCTACGATGCTAGGGTTTGGATCTCGGATGTTGTGGCTGAAAAAGGAGCAACTGGTGAATAAGGCCGGAATTACCAAGGGATAGATTTCAAAAACAGTCGAAAAAGGCAGCAAACACTCCTGGATATGTTGGCAAATCTTGGGAGGCCACGCTGAAGAGAACTACATTCCGCCAAAATAACCCCCTAAGCTGACAGAAAACCCAGCATCTGTGTAAAGCTCAATGTCATCGGGGTGGGACAGCTGATCGTCATAAAAGAAGGTAATGCCATTCCAGTTAGCAAGGAGTAGTTGCCAGAGCCACAGTTCGGCTCTGGAGGAGATGTCCAGAGTGATTGTGTCGAGGAGTGATTGATTAGATGCTGCAAGAGAGAGCAGGTGAGAAATAAAGGAGGTGCCTTGAGGAATTATACGTAGGGCAAAGTTTAGGTGTCCTGCAAGAGAGTGTAGCTGTTGTTTAGTACATGTGGGAACACGGAGAAAGTTTTGAAGGAGGAGAATAATACGACTGAGTATTTTGATAGGCAAAGAAGCCTAGATCTGCATAGTGTTGAGGGTTATACCAAGGGATTCGACGAATGTTGAAAGGCCCTCTGTTTTTTCTTCTTCTGAGAATGGAACACCGAAGAACATCAGAGAAAACTGACTTCAGGGTGGATAACCCTTGAGCTAACCCTGATGTGACTTACTAGATGCATTCTGAAAAAAATCATGGAAACTGATGGGATTTTCCAAATAAAACAATTTCAGCTGTTGAACGAATGGAGTTGGTTTTCAGTGACATCATCATCAGCAAAAAAAGTGTGTGTTTTTTAAAAAAAATCTGTTTCAATGAAACATGATTTGCTGAAATGTCCAAGTCTGACGACCGATTCCAAAATAAAATTCATTCTGTTTAAATTCTTTGTGATGAGTTCTTCACAGCGTTTAAACGCCTCAGAAGAAGACATCAAGCTCAGAGCCGGCAACAATGTGCAGAAAGTAAAATGGCCTGGTTCTTGTACAGTGCTTTTCTACTTTACCTGAGCTCTCAAAGCACTTTATCCTACTTGCCTCATTCACATCAGTTCATACAAGCACCTTTTTCTGTGCTTTTTCTGTGTAAGTGCTTTCTAACAATCACAAACACTCTGGTTGATGCCTCATCGAGTGACTTGGGGTTAGTATTGTGCCTGAGAACATTTGGCATGCAGATCAAACCACCGATCTTCTGACCTGCTCTACCTCCTGCCGCCTATACTTTCAGAAACAGTCATGTGACGGCCGTGGTTAGAGTTAGGGAGACTGTGGGCCGTAGTGGGCCCCCACCTGAGATTTTGTCTGATCTGCAGACATCACACGTCACACTGTAAAAACTGAGCATGCCCTTTCAGCTGCAATGACAAATGGCTCAGCGCAGTGACGGCAGTCAGAGTCAAGCTCAGGCCACGTTGAGCTGTCGGTCAGCCGACTTCCCGCTGGAGGTCACGCTGTTGCCGTTGGCTGCAGCACGTTAGCTGCAGCACGTTAGCGACTCAGACTCTCAGCAGGTGAAGGTGACGCCTGACTCCGCACATCCAGCCAGCTGATCAAGAAGCTTCCTGCCGCTGGGCTGGACAAATCTGATGATGGTGCAGGTGAGATCCTTCTTGTCGCCACTTGGCTCGACAACAGCAGGAGGAAAACGAGCTGCAATCAATGAGTGACGAAAGCTCAGATTATTGCGGTGAGGAGAACGAAAGCACTTCCTCTTTTCCATCCAGAGTTTCAGAGAATAAGGCAGACATAGTTTGACTCCCAGTTTCTCTGCTGAAACACGACACAGGGCCAACCTAATCAGGCAGTCTGCTCTCTGAATCAGCTTCACTCCAAATCTGCAGGAAGGAGACTCGAGTTCAGTCATCACAGAAAGCTCAGACACCTGAAAACTCACCTGAGAGTGACCTTCAGACACCTACAAACAACTGAAATCTGACAGAAACATTCACCTCTGACCCTCTGTGATGACCTCTCAGTATGGCGTCGGCCCTGTTAACCCCAGCGGTTTGGACCCGTGACACTCTCACACCAAACAAGGGTTCACTGCCTGGTCACATGACACTTTGGAAAAGTGTCAGTGCTTCCCTGAACGTAGTAGCGAAGCTGGTGCTTCACAACTGGACTTTCTGTGTGGAGCCCACAAGCATGACTCAGAGCTAGGTTCATCTCGCTATTCAGAAAGAAACTGTGATGTCGCCGCATCTCGCCCCAGGATCAAAAGTGAGTTTAGCCTCACATAACAGATGATTTCATGTTTAGTATGATGTAGAATTTATTTGTTGTTGTTGTTACAAAATTTGTCCTCTGCTCTGCTACCATTAATCTCAGAGGTTTTCTTTAACGAGACGCCCAGCAGCAGAAGATCTGCTTCAGCTGAGAGGAGGGAAAACCTTTGAAATCATGCTTGCTGATGAAAACGTCTGAATGATGTTAATGAGCAGACACGTTCCATCAGTGTGCAGCAGCAGCCTTCACCTGTTCACATTCACCTTCGTCAGCAGGAAGCGTGACCGGGGCGGGGGAGGACAGCTGGGAGAACAGCTGCTGCCATTCTCAGCTTTTTACTGAAAATTTAAGTTCAATCAGCTGACAGCAAGCAGCTGCTGTGTTACAGTGGAAGGTTTGATGGTGGCTTGATGGCTTTCTACACGCTCACTTGCTGTAAACGTCTTTATCGTAAAACAATTCAAATCACGAGCCAGAGAAATGTTTCTGCTCATGCTCGTTATGTTTAAATAAAGTTTTTTTTTCCCAGCAGGTTGCTTAAATAAAGTTTTCCAGGGTTTAAGTTAGAAGACCAGCTGCTCCTGGTTGAAGCCAGATGTTTCTGTTGTGGTAGATGTTTCAGTGGGCGATGGTCTGGACTATTCAGGTCAGTTATGGAGTCATGCTACTGAAGTCTGAGCTCATTGTATGAAATCAGAGAGATTGTAAATTAATCATACGGGGCCTGGATGATAGACTTTGCTCTTAAACCTGCAGACGTGCTTCAGCCTTATGGAGTCCTCACAGATGTCCAGTTACACCTCCCATGTGCACTAATGCATGCTTTGAGCTGTGAGCTTGATGGTCCCTCTCCTCTTTAGCCCAGAGGACGGCATCCACAAACAGTAACTCATCTTCTGATTGGTCAGAGAGAAGCTTCTTCTCTGTTTGGACCTTTTCTTCTTCTTCTTCTTCTTTATCTCCTAGTGGGTTTTGTCTGGATGTTTTTGTGCTGTTGCTTTTTCTTGCTGTGAAACAAATTGCAGAGCAGCTCATTTCCATGCCATTCGTTCTGTTGTTTATCTTCATCTGTCCATCAGGGAGCAGAGGCTGGTGTAAAGCAGCAGCAGCAGCTGATGTCAGCGTGCAGAACGTGGAGAAGTCAGAGAGCGACGGCAGACAGACGGCTGGATAATCCTCTCTGATCAAAGACTTTCTAAAGAGTAAAGAGATGTTTGTGTTTGTGGAGGTTTTCACTTCATCCGTGAACAGCAGCTCAAAGCCACACTGGATTTATTTCACACTGAGACACAACAGCAACACAAACCGACTCACAGAGAGGAAACACAAGCCATCAAAGTGCGGCAAGATTTCACTCTGCAGAGGAACAACAGCAAGCTGCAGCGCTGCTCTGATGCAACGCAGAAGAAATGAAGAGTTCAGACAACCAGAAGCACAGTCAGGTGGACGGATACAGCGCAAACACTGGCACAGGTTCAAGGTCATTCAGCAAAAGACAGTTAGATGACCATCATGTTCACAGACAACAGAAACAAACCTGCACAAATGAGACACACAAGGGGGACGGAGGCAGAAATTACATCAAAATAATCAAGTGAGAGGGGATAAATCACCCCTACAGAGACATTCTGTCACAGAAACTGTAGAATTAAAGCTCGTCGTCCGTCTTTGATTGAACAGCAGGAGCTCATGTCAGTGCCTTAGTCTATTGCAGCATAACTAAGGTAGGATTCAGGATCACCTGATCCAGCTTTATCTATATGCTTTATCAAAAAGGAAAGTTTCAAGCCTCATCTTAAAAGCAGAGATAGTGTCTGTCTCCTGAATCCAAACTGGAAGCTGGTTCCCGGGAAGAGGGGCCTGAAAGCTAAAGGCTTTCCCTCCCATTCTACTTTTAAATGCTCTCGGAACAACAAGTAATTCTGCAGTGTGAGAGCAAGGAGCTCCATATGATCACCTCCCGCTGAGCTCATCACTCCATCGCAGCATCTTCATCCTAGTCCCTGAGTTTTTCTCTTCCATCTAAATAACGCACTTTATTGAGCATCCCGTCGTCATCACACCATCGATCGCAAATAAAATGACTTCATTTATGGCATGCTGCCACCAAAGTGCCACAACACAGTGCTCCTGTGGTATGACTGACTTCTCAAAGGTCAAAAGTCCACACATATTTAAAAATTCAGAAAGAACGTCTTTCTGTGACCTTCAGGTTCTGATACCTTCCACCCACACAATCTCAGATTAACCCAGCACATCGTTGGCTGTGGTGAGGAACTGTGTCGCCCACATGGTGCCTCGCGGTGTTTCCTCTTATTTCATAGACGTGTAGTTGATTTTACATGTGTGGACCCAGAGCAGAAAAAGTGCTGAGTGCTCAGCGATTTTGAGTCCTCAGCTTCTCCAGTTTACATCACCAATGATATCACAAACACGCCACGTGGTAAAGGCACAATATGAAGGCTGCTCTGCAGACAGAGCGAGGACAGCGAGCGGATTAGCGGGCAAGTTAAAAGACCGAGGACCCGTGAGGACCATTGGGGACCCAAAACACCACAACAAGACACTCAGAGCGCCGACCAGTCCGTGCGCACACACACACACACACACACACACTCCCGTTTCTCTGACTGGATTATTTGAGTCTTTACTTGTGTCACCGTTTCTGTCTTCATGTTTCACACTCTGCTTCAGGAATTCAGCTTCGAGCTCCTGATGAATCTGGGACTCACTGAACTGAATTAAATGCTCTTTAGCAGCTGCAGAACGAGGCGTTCGAGTGTCAGCAAGGTCATTAATAAAGGTGAGTTAAGGTGTTAGCTTCACCTGCTCAGTGTTTGTGTTTGTAACATCAACATAGATGAAAAATCATCATAATCGTCTAATCAAGCAGCATGTAGGCTTCAGGCTGTTTCCTGTTTACACTTCAATAATGATCGCATAATGAAAACATAATTAAACTGAAACCAGGGGCCTAAAAACAACACATGGGGAGAAGGAAGTCTGCGTCTTCTGATTGCACCCTGTACACCTCCACGTCTTCTTCCAGGAAAGAAACGACCTTGAAATCAGATGAAAATGGAAAAGCATGTGTTCTGAGAGTGTGTTATGATTCAATTTGTGTGTGTGTGATCCTGTGGGAATTAATAAGTAAGTCTCATCTGTAACATACAGTCTCACACTGAATGTAGATATTTTTACTGTCTGTTATCTGGTGGAATGTTTCTCACCAATGTTTGAGAGCCTGAAGGCAGCTCAGGGCTCCGAGTGTGTGTGTGTGTGTGTGTGTACTGTAATCATCTCTGAATGAAGCAGCATCTAAACTGAATTTATTACAAACGAGTAGTTCCTGTTTGTCCCACAGGACCTGAATGCATCATCACTGCCAGTGGTGGTGGTCCAGAGTGTGTTTGCATGTCTGTGCCAGCTGGTGTAGGATCAGTCTGATATGTTATCAGCAGTCTGTTTATCAGCCTACAGAGTGCCACGCGTCAGCAGCTAATTATCACCTCGTTAAGCTTCCTAACGAGGGAGCCCTAATGAGATTCTGGACTGCGTCCGGCAGCTCCGGCTGTCCCCGTCTATCATATGTGAACATGTTTCTGCTTCGCTGATAATATTGTGCACTCTGTACCTGGCAGCACGAAGGACATTTATGTGTGACTTGGTAACACAAATACAACTGATGGCAGGTCAAAGGTCACAAAGAGCCCAGCAGGTTGATGTCAGAGAGTCACAGTCAGACTCTTCCCAGCATTCTCAGTTTTCCTGTCACTAATGAAAACATGTGACTGTGGCGGTAACCCTTCACTGTACCACTGATGTTTCCTACAACGGGAGCTCAAAAAGACTTTTTACACAAAATAAAAGAATAAACTTTATTTGAAACTTTATTAATTCAGTCTGAAGACGTCAGCTGGTATTTCCATTTAAAAAAGAAACAGAACAAATTCAGCTAAATAGCGTTTTTTCTATGCGAATAAAATATGAGTTTATGAGAGTTACAGATGACCTTGTTCTGTTTTCAATCACATTTTAGAGAAACTCAAAGCAAACTTCAGCCACAACTTTGCACCTTCAAAGGTTCAAGGAGAAGAGCACCAGCCTAATGAAGTTTAGGCTTCATTTCCTCTCCTGGACACAGAGTCTTGACATTTCCTGTCATCACATTTTTCAGAAACCACATTTCTCCCCTTCTGGCTGCCCCTCCCTGCTCCCGCTGGAGGTCTCTTCCTATTGAAAGGGCTTCTTCCTCCCCACCGTCTCTGAGTGCTGCTCACAGGGATCCTCTGTGTTGAGATTTTCCCTCCAACATTGCAGTGATCATAACCATGAAGTGCAGTGAGATGACTGTTACCGTGAACTCAAACTGTATAAATAAAGTCAAACTAAAATGAAATTCTTATTTGGATCAGTCAAAATTTTTTCCAGCAGCGGTAAAATTGAACTCTACCCACTGAGTGTCAGAAGGGAAGGCTCCTCTGTGACACAGGGAGGAAAAGAAAGCGCCGTTATGGTTTCAGTTTGTTTCTGCTGTCAGAGGACCAAACAGCTCTTTAACTCTGAAGGTCACAGTTTGCTGATCCAAAGTTTATCTAGCTGCAGCCTCAGAGAACGCTAAAAGGTGAATAACCAGGTTTAATCCACCCGTTACAGCCGCGCACCTTCTGATGAGATCAGCTGATGTGTCGGCGCTCTGAGCTGTCAAACGGTTTAGAGAAATCTTTCAGGTAGTTTGTGTTAAAAAGTCTCAGGGGCCAAATCTCATCTTTACTCTGCAATGCTCAGACGAGACGTTTGATACGAGCGCCGCTGACTTTCAGTGTTTCATCAGCAATTCCTGCCAGCTCATTGGTCCCCGCAGAGCTCTAAGCTGAAGTATTTTTAGTCAGGATGTCTCAGTTAGGTGTTTGCATTCAAACCTCACAGGTGAAATGAAACCAGTCAGACCTGCTGAGGTCAAACAAAGAGACGAGTGAGGCATGATGGGAAACTAATCTGCTGCTGCTCGTCTTCAGAGGGATTAAAAGATTCAGTTATTTCACCGTCAAGCTGAATTTAACCCTGAAAACATCAGATTTACAAACAATCATCAGCACACTCACTGAGCCACATCCGCAGCTTCTAAACTCACCTGGCCTTACCTGCCACACAGCACTCTCACACACAGCTCAGGTTAAAGGACAAATTCACTGTTTCTTCTTCATAAGTCAAGTGGATTCAGAACAGAACTCTCATGTGACCAGGAGCATATGTTCATTCATATGTTACAGCTGAGTGACAGGAAGTGACCACAGGAAGTAATCTTTGAATAAACTGTTTCACCCCAGACCTCATTCAGACTATTTTAATGCAGTTAAAAACCTGTATTTAAGGACAGTGGTTTCAGAAACCTGGTGAACCTCTTTCAAATGCTCAGGATGAGCAGGCGTTACACTTGTGTCACGTCACACACTGATCCTATTACCCACTGCACACCGTGCTGTGACCTCAGCACGAGAAATGACTCGGAAGGAAGGACAAACAAGTGTTCATCAGACAGTTTCTAGTTCACACCTGGGGGAAATCCCTTCATTTACCTGCATGCAACAAAGGCTGCTCAAACATGTTTGGTTGTAAATCACTGTAAAACAGTAGCACACATCATCCCTTTGCTGAATTTTTCTGTTTTTACAGGTGACTCCAGCAAAACAGCCTGAAAATGACAAGCTTATAAAGCACACCTCAGTGATTGTTCTTGGACGTTACACAGCTGTTAATGATGTGGTCCTTGTGAAGCAGACTGCAAACATTTTCCTGCTCCTGGATGTGATTCGGCTGTGTTAGGTGGAGTGAGCTTCAAACTGCAGCAGCTGAATTCACACTCTCCTTGTCTTTGTCTCTGTCCACACTTGGAGCGTGGGCCCACGTCAGCTGATAAAAGGAGTCCCCAAATGTTTAAAGCACTGCAGCACGTGCTGCCCTTCATAACTTTAATCTGATTGCAAAGAAAACTCAAGCCCATTCATATTTTCACAGGTTTCAGGCACCCCACTGCCTCAGTGACAGATCATGAAGAAGCTGTTGCTGAGCGTGCTGACCGAGTTGACCCGATCAGAGACGTCTGCTGTGCAAACATCAAACAGAATCTCCCGTGTTCCTCCGAGTCTCTGAGCAGATGCTGGCACTCCTTCAGAGAATCTCTGAGATCAACAAACAGCAGCAGGACGAACCAGAAACATGAGAAAAACAATGTGTTTGTAACCAATCAGAGGGGTCAGAGACATGGGGCTTTCTGCATGCCGTACACAGAGGGGAACAGCATGCACTGGCACAAGGAACACAGTAAAAACTGATCCAAAAAAGCAGTCCTCAGTCGAACCTAGATCGATGCAATCCAGCATGGTGAAGGACATCAGAGGACCGTCATGACCCAGACATTTATTAGAAATCAGTTAATGATCAGGACTAAACTCCTAAACATTCACAATTTCGTTCAAGTGATTGGACCTATAGGTCGGATCAATAAAGGACAGATTAATTTGATTAAGTATGAGTTTGAACCACGTCAATAATCTGAGAAATGAGCAGGAAGGAGGTTTTATATTCCATCACTACAAACACCGGCTCCCAGCCTGCCATTACGTCAATACTGTGTTTGTGTCTCAGCATCAAACTGGGGTTAAAAGCGTCAGAGAAAAGGTCGAGTCAGATCTGCAGATTATTGGACATAAACCAGCCACAGGAGGACGGTTTAAAGCAAAGTTTGTTGTAATTTCTGCTGACCTCTCTCTCGGGTCTGTGCGCCATCAAGGACGAGAACATGACAGTAAACTGTGTCCAGGCTAAAAACATCTGCTGCAGATGTTTCTGGTCTGCAGCAGATAAAGTAAAGCTACAGCTGCTGGGGCCCAGTCTTCAACAGGCATCTCATACCTGCACCTGCACCTTGTGTGTGTCTCTGTGTGTGCGCGTGTGTGTGTTTGTGTGTGTGTGTCTGTCTGTACCTTTACCTACACCTCTACCTGTACCTGCACTTATACCTGCACCTGCATCTTGTGTGTGTGTGTGTGTGTGTGTGTGTGTGTGTAAGTCTGTCTGTACCTGTACCTGCACTTATACCTGCACCT
>NW_024582422.1:828449-863177 GCF_018398535.1 Haplochromis burtoni
TGTGTGTGTGTGTGTGTGTGTGTGTGTCTGAGTTTGCAGCTTTAACCGGATTGTTTTTAGCGTTACAAAATGAAAATCTCTGCTCAGTTAATCCCATCACCACAGTTAGGCTTTTACTCTGAAACCCTCCCACAGGAAGTGCTGCATCCTCTACTAAATAAAATAACATTGATAAAATTTTATATTTTCATAAAGACTAAAAACCTGCTAATTGTTTCAGAATAGTCAGTCAGGGAAGAAAGAACATGAACCCTTTGATGTTACTGCCTCGGTTCAGCTGATTGATCAGTTAGCTGTCTAGAATAAAACTAATCAATAATCAACAAAAATGATGGTTAATTTCCACACAGCTGAGCTGAACACAGCTCAGTTAACAGCATGTGGTGGACTTTGAGCTTTGGTCTTGTGTGATAGGCTGTCAGAAGTACAGGGGCGGATCAGGAGAAATTTTCTTAGGGTGGCATGAAAATCAAAGCCTTTGTCTCACAGGTGTTACATCCTGTTACATCATTATATATATGAGGTTAAAATACATAAAATACAGTAAGTACGCACATGTCTCATGGAAATATTGTCTATAACTTTGTTTTCTTTGGCCCAGATAATTAAAGATTGCAGTTACATAAAACATGTGAATTTTGATATTATGTACTGTATAGCCTGGATGATAAGTAAGCATGCAGTCCAATAAGTTTAAAATCCAGAACCTACAAAACGCAAGGTGGTTCATTTACAAACACACAGGTCTAACTATTTTTTTAAAATTACAAATAATTAAATTGTTACGTACTTAAATTTACACAAAATGCCAGAAATCTGCACTGTCATGAAACACTTTTCACAAAACATTGAAACCTAATTTGTCATGATTTATCGGGTTAAGTTTCTGGGTTCCAGGATATAACTGCCCATTGCTGACTACAATTTGAGTTTATCTTTATAATTGACCCCTAAAAGGTGGAAAACCTTGCCTTGCTTGGTATCATTCTTTTCAGTACAATCTCATTCGTCTGAATTTACAGTTATCTTTTCATTTTGACATACTGTATTAACCCAACTGATCTGAAATCACACAAAATCAAGTCGGCAAAAATTTAACATTTTTCACTGTAGATCTACAGAAGTGTTTCGTGAATTATTTTCATAACTTGAAATGCAAATATAAATTGTACATTTTAAAAACCTATGCACAAATGTTGTACACAATAAAGTTATAAATTATGTATTTGCCTAAAATCACAGCCGCTGCATCAGGCGTTTTTTCTACAACCATTTATAAATACCAAAACTAAAATGAGAGAACAATCAGGAGTCACAATAAGATGCCACACAAAGAGAGAGGAGAACACTACAGGTCTGAAACCTGCAGGCCTGACAGCAGGAGGTGTATCACTTCTGTTTCCCACCTGGAGACAGCGTTTACACTGCAGTCTGCATATGGAGGGTTTTTGGCACCAACTGTGACATTCAGGACTCGCCTCTGTTCTGACACACAAAACAAAACAACAACAACACACTAACTGTACACCCCAAATACGCTACACATCACAAATCTGTCACATCTCAAAACTCGCTGTCGATATTGCTCCCTCTCGCTCTCTTTCATCACCATCACTCTGAAAAATTTCCCCTCTTCATAAATAACCAAATCCCACGTGTTGCTGTGTCATTTCTATTGGTCGACGTGGTACACTTTTCCACGAAAGGGTGGCATTTTTTTCCTTTTCTTTTTCCCCCGCTGCCCTTAGAAAACCCTGTTTTTACTGTTTCTTCCTGCACAAAACATGACGCTAGTATTCAGAAAATTCTATATTTTTTATTATAACTCTGGTTTTAGTGGCCTAAAAGTAAAACGTAAAAATTGGCATGTAGTTTGAAGTCCAACTTTCAACACAAGCTGAAATAAAGACTCAGCGTGGCTGCAGCTTGTAGCTATGTCAGCTTAAATTGGTCACGTGATTTGGCAACGCAGCATGTCTGTGGACCCCAGACGGTTACTACATTCCATTTCCAGAGTGTAACAATTAGCCACCTCTGCTGAAATCTGAAATGCCCATAGTTTTGATTCAAAATGTGCTCTAGCGCAATCATAAGCATCGGTTGCTACTGACTTCAAGAAATAAAGCCAGTTCAGGCTAGGGGCTGGACCATTTTTTAGTGGTGGTAGTTTTAGAATTTATATTCAATGTTAATTGTAACCAGGCTCAAAGTGGTAATGCTACCTTATTTTAATAAATAGCATTGTCATATGCAAAACTTGGGTGGCATGAGATTATTTTAGGGTGGCATATGCCACCCCCATGCCACCCTGTAGATCCACCCCTGCTGAAGTTTAATTCAATTAGCAGTGACATGCACAGTGCCTCCGCACACTTACTGATACCAACGCCACACCTGGAGAACAGAACAGGAAGTCCAGCATCTCTGTTTAAAAGACGTTTCTCTGCTTTGTATCAACATTGATGCGGCTCAGGCTTCAGACTTACAGTGACGCTCCACCCACAACAGAGGCCAAAGCATCATCTGCTTGTGAGCTGAAGTTTAACGCAAGGACCTCTCGTGGTTGTGAAGATGATGAAACATCATCTTCATGGAAACCAGAATTAAATAATACTTTAGATGTGACTGTGTCAGCACCAAGGTGCCACCACTGTCACCTTTAGATGGGCAGGACTAATTTCCAAAGTCTTCATCAAACCAACTTCTCCTGAAACATCCACGGAAAACATTCTGTCTCTCTTAACTGATCAGTCAGTTCACTGATAAATCTGATCGGTCCAGTCTCGACTTGCAGGAACTTCTCCTCACATCAGACCAGCTTTGATTTTTCTCATCCAACCTGTTACACACCTGAGCTCCACCTAACCTGAGTTTCAGTTAATCAACCTCAGATGGTTTCTCTGCTACTCCCTTTCTGTTCCCCCATGTTCTCCTCCCTGTTCTCTATTCTCCTCCACATTCTCATCCCTGTTCTTCAGTTGTTGAAGCTTCAAAGTGAATCCATGAGAGCAAATAAGCAAACGCACACATACGCGCAAGCGCAGTTCCCCCCCGACACACCTCCAGACGTCACACAGGTCAAGGTCAAACCGGGGACTCAGACCGGGTGGTTCCGGGCGGTTCCGAAACACTTGCCCAGGGTCCAGGTGCGGGCTCGCGCAGGCGCAGCTCTTACCTGCGTGCGGAGCGGCTCTCCGTGCTGGAGGACGCTGATGAAGGGGATCTCCAGGGAGGAGGCGGTGAGGTCCACCTGTAGCAGCTCCTCGCGGCTCTGCGGGAACGCGAGCACGGCGGACACTCCCTGCACCACCACGCCCTGGCACGCGCAGCGGAGCAGCGACTCCGGGTCCGCGGCGGTCAGCTGCCGGGGCACGAGCTCCAGGCTCAGGTTGTAGGGCAGGAAGTTCACACGCTCCGGGTCCCGCTCCAGCTCCCGGTCCCGGCTCACCGCGGCCGCCGCGCGGCTCAGCGCCGCCTGGACCTGTACGCGCGCCGCCCGCTGCGCCGGCAGGAGCGCACCGACGCGCACGGAGTGACCGATCTGCGCCAGGAGGCGGCACGGCTGCGGGTGGAGGAGGCACGGCGGTACGAGGAGGAGCTGCAGGAGGAGGAAGGCTCGGAGAGACCGGAGGCAGGAGGAGGAGGAGGAGGAGGTGAGAGACATCCTGCCGCGCGCTCAGCATCGCTCCTCCGCTGACTCCTGCTTCTCCGACAAACACGAGAGGAGGCTGCTGCTCCTCCTGCTGCTCACAGGAGACTGAGGGAGGAGCAGACTAAGGAGCGGAGGGGAGGGGGGAGCGCTGTCCCAGAAACAGGAGGTGCAGAGGAGAAGAGAGAGAGGGAGGGAGGGAGGGAGAGGAGAAGCAGAGGAAGAAATGAAAAGGGGGAGGTCAAAGAGACAGAGGAGGTGGTGAGTGGAGAGAAGAGGAGCAGATTCAGTTTGTTTATTTATTTATTTTACCAACTTGTTTTATTTACTTAATTTTATTCAGTTGTCTCCATTGAGGATCATTTTAATTCTTTTTTTGTTTGTTGGTGGCTTTGATGATAATCTTCTCTGACCTTCACAATAAAAGAGGCTCCTGATCACAATTTTCCTGTTTTTATCAGAGATCCATAAAGCCTCCCTCCTTCTCCTGTTTGTATTAATCACAGGTGTATTCATCGGTATTTATTATTGGGCATCTGGAGGAGCAGAAGCAGCTGCTGCAGATGTTTTATTGAAGTTTTGAAGGACGATAAGGTCGGGAACAGGAAGCTGCTGCCGAGGCTTTCTGAGGAGAATCCAGCTCGATTCGTCATCCTCCGAACATTACAGCTGAGAGCTGGGCCGTTACATAACACACACACACACACACACACACACAGTGTTAATATTCCATTTGAAATCTGTGCGAGAAAGTGGAGCAACAATCAGGAAATAAAAACTGACCTGAAATCATTTTTTTCCTGAGCATTTGGAGCTCTGCGTGTTTTTAATGAAAACCTCCAATCAGCTTTTATCTGTACTCTCCTGAAAACAAATGAAATCATTTTCATTACTGAGTGAGAAGGAAGAGGAAGGCAGGGCGATGCCCAGCGAGGGAAAAACTAACTGATAACTGGAAACATAGACAAAAAATCTATCAAAGTAGAACAAAATTCTAATTTATTTATTGTGAAACATTAAATCTGAAAAATGATGAGCTGACAGGTGCCAGGGAAAAAAAAGACAGGAAGGGTGAGCATCACTGCTCACAGCAACTTCAATCAGCTCACTGACTGGTTACTATAAACAGCTGACTTACCACCTGTAGATGTACACTTTTCCAAACAGGTAGGTGTATGTGAGTGCACCAAACCAGGTGAGCAGCCAAAAACAGAGACAATAGTTCCACATTAATTACAGTTGTGTGAGTTCTGACAGGTATGTGTGATCTAGCAGGTGTGTGAGGTCAAACAGGTGTGTGCGGTCAAGCAGTGAAGTCAGCGACATGCAGAGACACCCCACCTGACTTGCTGCTTAAAGAAGGAGCAGCAACCACTCAGACAGAGACTTGAACATAAGATGTACTGCTTCTGTGAGCTTTCTCCTCAGGTCTCAACTCTCAACCAATGACCACGGGCGGCAGGCGGCCTCTCCAACTTTTTCGGTCTGTGGTGTTCCAGGGCCTCACACAATGGTCCTTTTTAGGAGGAACTCCTCATTTCTAAATGAACACAAACACACCTTAATTCATAACCG
Source organism: Haplochromis burtoni (assembly GCF_018398535.1). Lineage (NCBI taxonomy): Eukaryota > Metazoa > Chordata > Actinopteri > Cichliformes > Cichlidae > Haplochromis > Haplochromis burtoni. Next base: position 833,674 of record NW_024582422.1, read on the forward strand.
AAGAAACCAAAAGATCGCCTGTAAATACCTAAAAATACTAACTGCTGCTAGTTACAGTTTGTTTAGCTGAAACTCGTCTTTCCTCTGAACAGATGTTTAGGGGCCAAGGGTCGTCGCCCACAGAGACCAGGTTAGGTCCCAGACATTCAGTCCATCACAAGCAGAACCATCTAGTCCCAGCGTCGCTCCGTACAGGCATCTGAAAATCAGCGCTTCTCTTGGCTGATATGACAGCTGGTCCAGTTTCAGGCTCTGGTTTCTTAGGTTATCCTCTAATGTATTTATCACACCACATATGTCAATCAGCAGTATTATTCACTCTTGTTGGGTCTTGCTTCAATCAAAGTTCAAAGTTCCTCACCACCTCCTCAAAGTTCACATCTCCATTAGTTTGTCACCTGAACATTAGATGGTCACTTTCTCTCCTCCCGGTCTCTTTTGTTCTTTAATAGTGTGCAGCAAGATAATTGGTTCATATGTTCCCTGTTCAGCTCCTGATTGCTTCTTTGGGAGAAGGTGAAGGAATAACAACCTCCTTACTGTTAATGTTAAATATTTCTATTCAAGATCCAGACTTCAGGCCAATTTTCAGAAAAATACCTGGAAAAGTTCCTCATGGTTTTGATAGACAGTAGATGAAGCTCCATTTTGAGCTGTTTCACAGATTTCAACTGGAAAACAAAACATTTAAAGAACATCATAGCTGCTCCATTTAGAGAAAAACAAGAGGTCGACAGATGGACAGGATTACAGTCTTTGGTTTGTTTCAATTTTTACTTACTTTAGTTTAGCTGGAGCAGAACCTGGCAGCTGCCCACCACAGACCTGGAGTTGCTGTTCTGCTGCGCGTGCCAGGGCATGGTGGTGCAGGGAGTGTCCGCCATGCTAGCTGAATTCACTTTGCCTTTTCTGTGTGGAGTTTGTATGTTCTCCCCGTGTTTGCATAGGTTCTCTCCGGGTACTCCAGCTTTCTCCCAACTGTCCAAAGACATGCAGTTAGTGGGGTTGGTTTCGTTTAGTTTTTACATTATACATGTTTCCCTTACGCAGTATGGTTAGAAAGCATAGCATACATTTTCACTGCTATGCAAATGACACCCAACTTTATCTATCCATGAAGCCAGATAACACACACCAATAAGTTAGAGCGGGGGTCTCAAACTTAAATGAGCCGTGGGCCACTGCTGGCACTGTCGTCTCACTGGAGGGCCACTTTAGTGTTCAAGTAGTACAAAAAACCCCAACCAAACAAGAAAAGACCCACAAATGTTTCCTAAAATGTAGTTGTTTTTTGTTTTGTTTTTTAAATTTCAAATATTGTATAACAAGATAAACCTCTTAACTAACTGAAGCCTTTCATTGAACTGCCAAATAACGAAATTGGTTCTCTCTTTCTGGCCGGACACGTGGCAGCACTTCTGCTATCATTTTGTTCGTATTTAACCAAATAAAAAGGCAGACATAAGTGTACATATTCGTTTTTGACTCTCTCTCTCACTGAACTAACACAGCCAATCCCTCAGCATGTTTGTACTCTCTGCTCTTATTGCCTTCATATTAAATAAGTTTTTGCTTTTTAAAGAATTACTTTAACATTGCACTCAACAACAAACAAATCCCCCCTAACAAAAAAAAGTCACTTCAAGGGCCAAACTGCATTATATATTTTCACATCAATATAAGGTCTGTAAGTAATGTGACGTGGGCGGGAAGTGGCCCGCGGGCCACCAGTTTGAGACCCCTGTCTTACAGACATAAAAAGCTGGATGACCTGCAATTTCCTGCTTCTAAATTTATATAAAGCATGTTATTGTACTCGGCCCGCTCTCTGTGGTCTCTCTGTCCTTCTTCTCCTTGCTGTTTCTCCCTGATCCTGGTTCTGTTGGAGGTTTTTTCCTGTTAAAGGGGAATTTTTCTTTCCCAAGGGTAGCAGCTGCTCACGAGTGTTGTCTGATTGCTTAGGTGTCTCTCCCAGATATTGTGCTTTACCTTACAGAATATAATGAGTGTTTTTTGAAGTGAAGTTCTATAAATAAAATGAACTAAATTTAAGAAGAGGTCAATCATCAGGTTCACCCGCTCTCAGCTGACTCAAGGTGTTAAACTGATGGTGTCATCTGATGGTTTCATCATAGCAAACAGTGAAGATGCTTCATCTTAATCACTTTGACGCTGAACCCGACTCCTTGAGTGGCATTTTAACTTTAGACCGATTTAGACCTGAGTTCTTTCTGCAGATGTTTAGACTGCATGCAGCATGAGAGGCGAGACTCGGGGCAGGATCGACACATGAATCAGATGTTAATCAGTTGCAATCAGCTGATGGAGGCTGAACTCTGACAGCGTCACAGCTGCAGAGAAGATCAGAGGTGACTGGAAGCATCAGTAGCAGCTTTCAGAAAGCTGAAACGTGATATGTCTGTGTGGTGCTGAGGAAGAGGAGCTTAAGAAGAGGAGGACATTTCCGGCTGAACTTTCTGTTTCGTTTCTTGATAAAGCATCCGTGGCATTTTCAGACCTTTCAGTCTGTGAGCTTACTTTTCCTGTGGAGTCACCTGACTGCAGGCAAATCTGCACTGACCCAGCATGTCTCCTCCTGCTCCTGGGTTTGATGCTCCTGTGCAGTCGAAGCTTTGGGCAGAATGTTAAAGTGTTTGGTGACATTTAAAGAAAACAGCGTAGCAGAGAAGGCGCTAATGTGGAGATTTAGGACGTTTTTTGTGATCACATCTGTCTGCAGACTGATCAAGATGAAGAGTACAGCTTACAGAAGTCTTCTTCAGTGAATGATGTCACATAGGTTGATATGTGTTACTGATTCTGATGTTTGGCAATCCATTCCAATCAAAATGCTTCAAATGTGAAAGTTAAACTGAAATAATTATGCAGACTTCAGTGATGTCAGAGTCAATTAATGACCTTTATGGAAAAGCAAAATGTTTTAGAGGTTTTCCAGTCTGGTTTGAAATCCTTACATAGCACTGAATCAGCCCTTTAAAAGGTTTTAATTACATATTATTAGCTACTGACGACTATGTTGTTCTTGTGCTTTTAGATTTGACAGCTGCGTTTGAGACACTGGATCATGTCATTTTACTATCTCGTTTGGAGCAGTGGGTGGGCATTAGGGGCACAGCACTGGAGTGGTTTAGGTCCTGCTTGGCAGAACAAACTTTTTGTGTCAGTCTCTGCGACCATCTGTCGTCCTCTGTTCCTCTCTTGTGTGGTGTCCCACAGGGCTCAGTTCTAGGCCCCCTCCTCATTTCTTTGTATGTGCTCCCTCTTGGTTTTATACTGAGAAAACAAGGTAATGCATTTCACTTTTATGCTGATGACTGTCAGATCTATGTCCGTTTAAAGAAATAAGGCACATTTCTGTACAGCCATTACTTCAATGTCTGGATGACATTAAGGCTTGGATGTCTCTTAACTGTTTAAAATTCAATGACAAAAAGCCTGAGGTGATGATTTTTGGTAGCCCTACTGAGACCCCAAATCTGTATTTAGATTCCTTGGCCCAGCTGTCACAAACCTGGGGGTCAAAGTGGACTCTGAACTGAAGCTTGACAGCCAGATTAAGGCCGTCATAGAATCAAGCTTCTTTCAGCTCAGGCAGTTGGCAAAAATAAAGCCAAATCTTTCAAGGCAGCACTTTGAGACAGTTATCCACGCCTTTGTTAGCACTCGGCTTAATTACTGTTATGCACATTATATTGGGGTCAGTGCTTCATACATTGCTCATCTACAGAGGGTGCAAAATGCTGCAGCCTGTCTTTTAACTGCCACTTGAAAGTTTGAACACATTCCCCCTAGTTTAGCTTCACTTCACTGGCTGCCCATTCCTTTTTAGATTTTAAATTCTTTTATTTGCTTTTAAAGCCCTCCATGGCCTAGCCCCATCTTATCTCTCTGAGCTGCTACAGCCTTATACACCCACCCGCTCTCTCAGGTCAGCTGATCAGCTGAATGTACCCAGGACTGAGCGTAAACTTTAGCTGCTCCCAAACTGTGGAGCTTTAGAGATGAGGCAGGCCTCTTCTCTGCCTGTTTTTAAATCACTTCTGAAAACCCATCTCTTCACCCTGGCCTTTGACACCCTGTGAGATGTTGCTTTTTGTTTTTATTTTATTTATTTATTTTTAGTTGATTCTATGTTGTTTTATGTGGGTTTTTTTTAATATAGGACTGTTTTAAATTTAATTTGTATGTATTATGTGTTTTATTTTTGTTGCTGTTTCATTTTATCTATTGTTCTTAACTTATTTAATGTACAGCACTTTGGTTCTGTACTGGCTATTTTAAAGTGCTTTATAAATAAAGTTGGATTGGCTTGAATCTGACATTTCCAGTAAAAACTGAAGAACATTGATCATCTTCACCAACATGCTGGGCTAATTTTTATTAATCAAAGTGAAATGTTAAACAGCATGACAAAAACATTATAATCACTGATCAGGTTTCTAATATAATTGATTGCATTTATGTATTTCATGTATGGAACAAAGTAAAAGTTGCTAAATGTATCACCCTTCATTTTAGCTTCAAGTGTTCCTGATCAGGTGCCAAAGACCAGTTTGGTTTGATAGAACTGCTGACACTCAGATCCCTTTGCAGTTAAAGTGCTAGGTGCCATCATGCGAACATCCAAAGACCTCTCAAACCCCAACAACTGGATGCTGGATAGATTTCAATCACTAATGTTCTTCTTTACAGGCTGAGGACATCTGACTGATTGGATGGTGAAACAGGAAACAAATCCACCAATGACCGGCACAGAAAGAAGATCTGAGTCTGGATTAGATGCTGTGGAGAGATCTGAAATAGGAAAACATGCAAGAAAACTCTCAAACATCTGTAACTGAGACAGGTCAACATGTTCAGCCAGATGTGTGAGGATATGCCCCTAATGCAGGAGGAGGAGGAACAGCTTCTAATGCAGTGTCTTTGAAGGGTTTCAGTCATCCAGGACATAGTCTAAGAAGCTTGAAAATAAAAGTGTCTGGACTTTTTTAAGTTTCTTGAAGACATTTCATTCGGAAGCTTGTTCAGTTCTAAAATCAAATGGTGGAGAGTCTCAGATTTTAAGCCCTAGTGGGAGGATCGTTGACCCACTATTGATTATGTGCTTCATCGCATGAGCCAAGGTGTAAAAAAGGGTGTGGCTCATTATCAGTGGAAGTTTTGGGTGAAACCATGTGTAGGTGGCAGACAAAGGACAGAGAAGTATGAAAGAGGAGTGAAAGAAGTAGGGCTGGGTATCATCACTGATTTCTATAATCGGTTCTGTTCCGATTCACAAGGTCCAGATTCAATTCAATTTTGACCCAGACAGTAGAAATATTATAATTCTGATCATTTATCAGTACATATCCATATATTATGTATCTATGTATAAAAACAAAGCTGACACTTGTAAGACTTTGTCAGAGGTGTGAGCATCACAGCAGATGTATTTGTGTCAAAGTAACTGAGGATAACTGAGAAACAGAAAAACATGAAGGATATTTTCCTGGCCTGGCATTTTATAGCAGAGAACCACCCTAAAAATATTCTGCAGTAGATCAAAAACTGAAGAAAATATGAATCAACATATGGAAATTACCTTACCTGCTGCTGAAGTGAAGCAGAGCAAAGTTACAGAGGTTTTATTAGAGGCACAGCTAAGCAATCACTTGTAAAAGGTTCAATTTCTGAGGCTTTTATGTCAGAAGTTGACAGCACTGAACACAACAGTAGACTGGTGCGTAATTAAGCAGTGAATAATGCAGAAAACTGAGATTTTTGATGGTAAACTGGTCTCTGAGTACACTGAGAGAGAGAGAGAGCTGTACAGGAACTGTGATTTTATTGTGGTGGAAGCAAAACAGCCAAGGTAAGAGGGAATTAATTAATGACGATGTTTATCAAACGTGAAGGGTAGTTTTGATCTTCTTTTGCTGCTGGTTCGGTGAATTTTGGTCAGAGTGGCATCTATGAGATGTCTGCGTACGTGCCGTTGGGTGAACGATCCGCACTTTGTGTTTACATCTTTGTAAGCTTTCACCGTAGATTCTGGTGTTTATGGCAAAAATAAATTTATATAAAAAAATTGATTCAGGATTCAATGAATTGATATCGCGTTATTTAAGCTAAAATAGATTTGAATCGGAAAATTGATTTTTTTTAAAACCCAGCCCTAAAAAAAGAAGCTATCTATATCCACTGTCAACAACCATCTTTGAACAGAGGGCGGGGCTTATGACACCAACTGTCAGCCATATACAATCCAGTTTTGAGATCCTTCCCAGGCACGTTAACACCCACTCACATATTGTGTCAGTTGATCTTAATAGGTCACATGATAGGGTGAGGCAAGGTCTCACAACTCTCAGATTAAATGTCTTCATCCTCCTTCTACTGCAGTGTTTACACACAGGAACATCACATCATTATACCTGTCAAATAAATGAAAAATAAATAAATAAATAAAAAAAATTTTAATTTGCAAAATGGCCATATTTGGAAGAGACGGTGGATTTATTAGCTAATGTGAGCTACTTTCAAACAGACTCACTGCTCAGCAGCATCCAGTCAAAATCCTTGAATTTCACTGTGCACCTAAACTGGAGCTCAGACGTCTTGGAGAGTCTGCTCGTACAATTAACAACATTATTAATATTGTGGTCAGATAGCAGCATTAAAAATGCTACATGCAGGGATTTCAGGTTATGGTACCCTGCTGTGGACATTTCTGCTGAATGTGACACTGACAACTAAAACACTATTAAAGTCCTCTAAACATTTACCTATTAATTGATTAATTTAGCCTAGTATGAAAGGGCACGAGGGACCTCTCCATCAGCAGAAAAAGCTGTAAACGTATGGGAAGTACTAATTGTATGCCTCCTTCAAGCTGTCCAGTGGACTGGAGTCTTTGCCGGGCTGATTCTGTCCTCCGGGCCTTATGTTTGGCACCCTTGCTGATGTAATCCACTAATTCTCACAGTCTTTAACAGAGATGTTCAGCTCAGCCTCTCTCCAAATATCTTTTATACCGGTCATGTGACCAGTAAAACTGATACTGGGGTTTTCTTTGTCCTTGGACTTGTTTAAATAAATGAATCCCTTATCGGGCTCTGGATTGTAGTTTGAGCAAAGACAACATGTAAAAAAAAAAAGGTTTTTGTGGTTTTCCTGTTTGAACTGACAGTTTTCTTCCACCTTCACATGACCTTTAATCTCCGACTTTAATCCAGTTTTCAATTTTTATAATGTGTTTTTTCCCCTCATGTTAGTTTATATTTATATTATGACATCTGGGCTCTTTTTATGTGAACACCTGTCACTGCTGGTTTAAATAAAGGTTGAAAGGCTCAAATGCAGCGTGCCAGTTTAACTATGAACACAAATGAAATGTTTGAATACAGTTTGTTGATATTTAAATCTTCACTTTAAAAAAGAGAGTAGTAAAAACATGAGATTATAAAACAAGTTAAACTGTGTCACATCTTCAAACACCTGATTACAGGAAGGAAAACACGCCTGTCTCCTACTGAAAACACAAAAACATTTACTTTCTGGGGTTTCCTTGTCTGGACGATTGTGTTTTTCTGTGTTGATGTGTGTACAAAGTAATTCACCTGGAAAAGCTGCTGCACACCTTTGTACAGATGTGGACAAAGTGGAACCTGAAATTTAATTCTTCTCTGGTTTTCAGAACCTGGACCCTGATCCAGGAAGCTGGATCAGCTAAAACTCTGAGTTTCTTAAACCTGACTCTCCATCTTTGTAACAGAGAGCTCTGGAAATGTAATCTGATTACATTTACTGCAGATTCCCCATTTACATCCCTGTGATCAGTCATTTATCAGGCTGATCAGTGAATGATTATTGGTCACTATGATGGACAAATGTTGGATCTTAGTGTGAATATCTCAGTAAAAATGGATAGCTGAAATGACTTTCTAAACCAGACGAGTTTAACGAAGCAGCTGCTGAAAGTAACAAGTGTGATCTAAAGGTAATCTGATTACATTTCGTGTTCACAGACAGATCCACCCATGTCAATGACTGTTAAACAACATTTTAATGGTTCAAAGTCTGGAAGTAACCTGAATTGGTCTCGGCACGTGACCCAAAATCACCCAGAAGGAATAATAGGCTCACACACAGGAAGTTTTCCAAAAACTTTTATTTTGTAGAAAAACAAATAAACAAAAAACCCATCACAGTGTGTGTTTGTGTGTGTGAGTGCACTTATGTTGGTTTGGTGAGCAGCTGGCTGGAGAAGTCGTACAAATCTTTGTTCATTTTTTTCAGAGTCTGAACTTCTTCTTCGAGCTCAGCGATTCTAACCTTCGTGTTCTCGCAATCACCAAACACCGACTGAAAACACAAACACAAACAAGCAATTACACATCACAGAAAAAAAAAAAACAATCTCTGTCATCTGTCTCCAAACATCGTCCTCTGCTCAACGAGCTCACCAAAATCACTTTTTTCCCGTCCCTTTAAATACAATACATGACTGGTTCTGCACCAGATGATCCTGCCGCTAGGAGGTGTTTGCCCCTATTATGATCATCAACAGTACCAACAGTAACTGTAACTTCAACATGCTTTCTTTCTAGCGGCCACTCACTAGGGGGTGAAAGTTGTGGTTCTAAAAAGACTCAGTCCTGACATCAAGTTTCAATCAAGTTTAATTTGTAACTCTTTCAAAATGGAGGGTTTTTGCTGTACACTCGTTGGCTGACGACTTGTAATTGACAGGTTGTGAACCAGTCTGTCACAGTCAGAACCCCCCATTAATCACCACATTTGGGTTGAAAACACGATGACGTTGGCAGCAGACACGCTCATAACGAAGCTTCAAAGTGCTAATGATTGACAGCTGCTGTGTCACGTTGGTTACAAGCTAAAAATTAGCATTTTGGTTAAAGATGACCACGACTTCTTCCAGGGATGCCACAGACACCAGCCAACAGGTAAGAAACATGATTTCTGATCATCCTATGATGGACTAAGGTGGGAAAATATTTACCCAGCAAACAGTAAATACTGTTATCTGATTGGCTGGGTTGAGCTGGACCTTAATTGATCTCCATATTACTTGCTGTTCCTAGAGTATTTAAAAGTAGACTGGGAAGCAGAGCCTTTAGTTTTCAAGCCCTTCTTCTATGGAACCAGCTTCCAGTTTGGATTCAGGAGAGAGACACTATCTCTACTTATAGGATTAGGCTTCAAACTTTTCTTTTTCCTAAAGCATATAGTTAGGGCTGAATCAGGTGTTTATACACCTCTCTGCATTAAACCATTAGTTATAATTAATCTCTGGCTCTCTTCCACAGTGTGTCTTTGTCCTGTCTCCTCCCCTCCCCTCAACCGGTTGCAGCAGATGTCCACGCCAGCTTGAGCCTGGTTCTGCTGGAGGTTCCTTCTCCTTAAAACAGAGTTTTTCCTTCCCACTGTCACCAAAGCACTTGCTCATAGGGGGTCAATATGATTGGTGGGGTATTCTGTTTTCTTTAAATTATAGTAGGGTCTTTACATTACAATATAAAGCACCATGAGGTAGGGGTGTGCAATATATCAAGTTTTTCCACATACAACAGTTAAAGCGGCTTTATTGTAACCATTGAGTATAAATTGCCACGGCAATATTAAGCTGTCTGCATATAATTCACTGAGATTTTTTTCCTCACACACGCTGCCAATGCATCATTAACCCCCACCCCACCCCAAAATTTTCTACCTGCCACACTGGGCTGAGCATGCGCATTAATATACTACCAGACAGGGAAAAATATAGCGACAGCTGGAGTTTCAGACTCGCTGTCATTTGGATTTCACAAGGACAATGCTGCACAAAATGCAGTAATTTGCAAAAACATGCCGTAAAACTACATAGGTCAACAATTTTATTTCTTTTTTTTTTTTTGCAATCATCAGAAACCACAAAACACTTTTCTAAACTGTTTTTTCATGCTGATTTCAGGTCTGCTTTCAAATTTTTTTCAGTTACATCAGCCAGATAATTTTGAATTATGAGTAATATTAGTTTGCAATGGACCTTCACACAGTTTTTATTAAACAGGCACCAATCAAGCAACTGTTTCAATATTTTCAGTCAGGCACGCACTGTGGCATAGATATGATGATCAGTGGCAGTCAGCTACCACTGTTTCTTCAAAAAATCCTTAGCATATGATTTTCTTGTGCACACTGTGTCTGGATTGTCAGGGTACAGCGTCCAGCAGTAGTCGGCCATCATGCTCTCATTCTAGAAACCTTAGTAGCGACGCTCCATTAACTGCATGTCCTGATGAAAATGCTCTCCCTGTTCATCACTCACCATGCCAAGATTTTCTGGAAAGAACTCGAGGCCTGAGTGCAGGAAGTGTATTTATTTTCAATGACATGCGACAGCCCAGTTTCTGGTAGGAATCAAGCAGAAGCTGAACTCCTTCCATGTATGCAGAAAACTTGTGGATGCCCAGAAAGCTTTTGCAGAGCCACTTCAATTCCTCCCAAGCTTTGAACTCGGCTGTTGAGAGAGATTGTTTGAAGCCTTCATTCTGCAAAATGAACTTGATCTGTGGACCTATAAATAAACCTTCATTCATTTTTACACCGCTTATGTTTGGAAACCTTTCAGTGGGGTACTGAAAACTGCATGCATTCCCTTTGCCTATGGCCTCAACATGATTCTTCATCAAGCCTAGCTTGATATGGAGAAGCGGCAAAAATATTTCACGCGGCTCAACCAGAGGCAGAAACTCGATACTGCTTTTTCCTGGCTCATAGGCATCTCGTGGCTGCCAGTCACCCTTGACATAATGTTCCACAGTAGATCGGCTGTCCCACGGGCACAGGAAACAGCAGTATTTGGTGAATCCTCCTCGCATTCCCGTCAACATACCAATCACCTTCAGATCACCACCGATGATGTTCCACTAATGAGTTTTATACCCAAATGATTCAAGCAGTGTCTTCATGTTGTCATAGGACTCCCTTAGATGAACAGAATGGGCAATCGGCACACTTGGTTTGGCATTTCCGTTATGGAGTAGGAGTGCCTTCGAGCATTTTTGTAAAGAATGAAAAGACACCATTTAGTTGGAACATGCTGAAGAGTCTGTTGATGTCATGACAATGGCACATTGAGCCGTCAGTTGTGAAGAACGCTGTCAAGTTATGACTTCAACTATGATTGTAGTGAGTTACAGTAACACCCTTGGCAAACAAATGCTTCTGCTTAAGCTTCGAAGCAAGAAGTTCTGCTTTGTCTTTCGATAGATTTAGATCACGAACGAGATAGTTTAGCTCTGCTTGTTTAAAAGTCTCTGGTTCTGAATCTTCATCAGCCAGAACAGATCTGATGGCTCTAGATTGTAACCAGAGGCACCTCGACCGTTTCCGCGTCACCTTCTACAGAAGCGGCAGCACAGGAACAGGCCTTATTGCAGAATCCAGGCTGGTGTAGACAACTTTGTGCTTATCTTTGAATGAAAATTGCTGTTGTATTCACGCGGCAAAAATAGCAATTGTTGAGATGATCTCGTGGTTCCTGCCACACCATCGGGATTGCAAATGGCATTGCTGACTTTCACAGATTTAGCCAGTGCTGCAGTCCATTGGAACAACTGTTGCAGATGACATGCTGAGCCCAAGATTTATCCTGGTCACCCAGAGGGCAGCCAAAGTACAATTTGTACATCTTCTTAAGGTCTATAGTAATCGGGAGACATGCTTTTGTCTTGAATGAACCACACACATAAGAGCAACTGTCTGGATGATTAATACAATCTAGGCACGGTAACAACTGAAATCAATTGCAATTAATGCCGTATGTAACATAAAACACAGGGAACTGGCGTTAAATCTGGTTACATGCTTAGGCTAATTATACCAACTATTATGCAATATATAACTAGCATTATCACAAAAACTGTACGTGCTAGGGAAAAACTAAACACAGATTTGAAATCAGCATGAAAAACACTACAAAACCCAGTGTAGTCCAAAATGAAGACCGTTTTAAACTGTGCACACACAAAGAAAACCAGCTTTGATACCTGTAATTGCTCTTGGTCAGTCGTTTTTATACTGACTGTCTAGACTTTTGTTTCTGTTGATCATTATATTTTTTATTTTACAAATTTTAAATGTTATAAGCACAAAAGTTTGTTTTATTTTTACTCGTGAATTCTTGTTTGATGTTTTTGTTGCTGTGATCTTGCGTTTGTTTGTTAAAAGGTCTAGTGTTGACCACCGAAAGAAACTTAACTGTCACAGGATTGTCATCTGTTAAAAACCTCTGTGTATAACGGATTGTTAAAAAACATAGTTAAATAAAACATTTTAATACAAAAAATATGAATGAAAATATGAAACCACTGAATTGTCGATTTGAATGAGTGTACTGATGCAGTGTTAGGCACTATATGGTTGATAAGAACATTTGTTTTTGTAGGTTATTTAAACATATCATGATATATATCGTGCAAATAAGATTCTCCTCATATCGCCGACCACTACCTTGAGGTGAGTGTTGTTGTGATTTGGCGCTGTATAAATAAAACTCAATTGAACTGAAGCAGTCTCAGAGTCTGAACTTTGACCCCACGCTCCAGACACACACAGGGCTGACCAATAGAGCTGCCTTCTTCACACCATCTCCGACCACCATTGCTATCAATAATCAATAAGACTGACAGGAATGTCAGGCTCAAAGTCAGTTTGTCTCTGACCCTTGGCCAGTTAAACTGTGAGATTGTCAGAGGATGCAAACCAACACTCGACGAAACCTCGCCCCCTCTCACCTTGTCAGTCACGGCGTTCATCAGCGAGTTCAGCGTGTCGGCTTTCTGCAGGTACGTTTCCTCCTCCTCCTGTAAACAAACGGGAAGACCTCTTCAAAGTAAAACCTGTGATGTATCAGCTTTAAGTGAGATGTGCAGATTGTCACTTCAAAATAAAACTGAAATCTTCCACCATAATTACAAAAATAATTTAGCAATAAAATGTAGCACTGCTGTGTGAATCTGGTGATAATGATGAAGACATCTAAAAATTTTATGTCTTGAGAGCTGATCAATTAAACGATGTTAAACACTCCAAACAGGACTGACGATGTTAGCAGGCAAGCTGGTGACAGAGCACTCTGACCTGTCAGGCAATCAAAGCTGTAAATATTGATATTATTGCTTACCCACTGAGCAAACACACGCATTTTTCAAACCCATCGTCATTACAGCAGAGAGTGTGTGTGTGTGTGTGTCTCAGCCTCATTAGCATAAACTGCTCTGAGGCTGCTTATGAAAGTTTCCCTCTCATTGTGTATGCATTTGTGCGTGTCTATGTCACCTTCCTCCTTCAGAGGGATCGATGTGTTTGAGCTGCAGCTTCATGTTTTATTTAAACGTTTCCTCAAATTGTGTTTGAACTTTCCATCTTTACGTTCAGCCTTCACCTGCACAGCTCCTTCGTTCACCCGTGTGTGTGTGTGTTTTCATTTCTACCCTGTCATGTCAGAATTTCTTGTTGTTGTGGCTCCCATCTATGAAAATAAACTGCTCAGACATTCATTTGGTTTTTACTTCCGTAAACAGGAAGCTCAATTATGGAAGACACAAGGAAGAACGGCAGCACTCACCTGTGTGTGGAGCCTGAGGCGGACACACACCTCCCCCGGCTCACCGCCGTCGCTCTCGGAGGCATGCAGGTGTCGGCTGAAGCGTGGCAGAGGGACGGCGGGCCGACTGTCAGGCAGGAACATGTTAGCGGGAGCTGGCGTGATGATGGCGTTTGTCACTGGCCCTAAACACACAAACAGGAAGTGATGTCGCGGTGCTCAGGAAGTGTCGTTTGTGGATGGAGAGACATAATCACTACAGAAGAAATTTTGCTTCCTGTGTAAATTCCACGACACGCATGATCCTCTGCTAACCCCACATCGCTCATGACATCATCAGCTCATTAACCATTAGGTCATAGGTATGAACAGGAACCGGCCAATCAGGGGCCAACTGACCAGAGACATTAGCTGAATGACAATGACCCCTAAGGTGATGAGTGCACGTGAGTTTCCTCGGTGAGTCACGGGTGTAAATGGCGACATGTCCAGGGTGAATGTCGCCTCTTGCCCCATGGCAGCTGGGATAGGCTCCGCCCCGCTGGGGTGATAAAGACGATGTAGGGAGCTCCTGAAGGTCAAAACTGTTTCTTCTTCTTTCGTGATAGCTCCACGGTGTTGTTTAAATAAAGCTGTTTGTTTTTGAATAACATTGAAGCCCATGTTTACATCACTTCCTGTCATCTTGGCTTTCAAGAACATATCAGTCTCTTAGATGAAACAGGAAGCAAGTCAGTGATGTCATGTAACCAGGCTGAAACTGTACCGACCTGAAACATGCAAATGATGACAGGCTGCAGATTAAAAAGCCACTTAGGTGAAACAAAATTAGGGTTTTTTGCTTACTTGTTTTGTAACCTTTAACATTTTTTGGTGCGTTGGTTCTATTACACGTCTGCAGAGGCCAAGCCTACACTTGAAGCCATTGAGGTTTTCGTTGGCGGGAGTGACGCGATGCCGCTGTTATTCCACTTCCAGCAGTTGTATTTGTTGTTCCACAGTTCTCTTTATCCAACATCATTTATCATAACAGCGTCACAATCTGTTTGCTCCTTCCGAATAACAACACCTGGAGCTAATTATGTGTATCTACCTTAAATACATTCACATAAACTCGCAGGAAACTCGCGGAGTAATACGTACTATGCTTCAACATAAACAAAAACGCACTGTTGGTTTCCTGCACGTGCTCAGTTCTTATCTACTGATGTTCGTTGGTCTGCCCTCAGCAGCTCCTTCGGCTGATAAAACCTTAATTGTCCTGCAGTGTTTCCTCATTCGGCACACTGACAGAACCTCTCTCGAGCACCAGAACAGAACAAGAAGAGACGAGTGGGCCTGACCTTACCATCTGACCATCAAACATTTATTACATCAACCTCATCAGATGTGCCTGCCTGAAGTTAGCTTAAACTTTTACACACAGCCTCATTGACAGACCAGGACTTCACCTCCACCACCTGATTGCATACTGTATGTCAGCTCCTCTAGGACTAACACAATATCAACATGTGTTGACCCATAACCAATACGTACTGACGACCATCAGTTTTTGATCACACCCAAACAAACCTCTTCTGTCACAAAGGCCTTGGCCCGTGTGACAGAAGAGGATGCTGGAGAGGGAAGATGGAGGCAGATCATCCCTCCCTGAAGGGAGCATGAGAAAGGAGGAGGAGGAGAAGAAGCTGTCCACTGTCACTTGACGTTTCCATCACAGGTGCCTTTGATTTGGTGTTCTACAAATGAAGAGTATTAAAAACTGAAAATAGAGCAAAGTGTCTGAGTTTGTGAAGGACATTCAGAGAAACTCGTGTGAAATATTAAAGTTCTTCTGGTTCATCAGTAAAATATTCAAGCTGCTGCACTCAAGTCACATTAGGAGGAGCTGATGGACATCAACAGATGGCGATCACCTCAATAACACATGACTGCTTCTGCGCTCTGCAGCAGGGGCAAGCTCACTTTGTTCCTAAAAGCTGCCAGGCCACATGACCTACATGATCATTTATCAATGAGACTCATGAAGCAGACGGGATTATTAAGATCCCGAAATTCATCACGATTCGGATTAGCACCAGGTAAATCACACCACTGATGTGTTTGGTCCTGATGAACGCTACCTGTGACAGGTTCTCTGTCAGGCATGTCTGACCTCAAGTTTTCAGACCTCGGCTAATTTTGCCGCGATCGCTGTGTCAGTCCCTCAGACAGCTGCGGTCTGCACAAACACGTTCAGGTGTTTTTGTGGGAAGAATGGAAACAGGAGGATCTGCGTGTGAATAACCCGAGCGTGTTCTGTCAGTCGTAAATGTCTCTGAAATGTGGCGCTTTATTCCAAACGGGTGGTTCTAGCAGCAGCAAGTTGGCGTCTAGCGCCATAAAGATCTGCACAGATGAATGAAAATCATGGAATATTCCAGACCAATGTCCAGTCAGGGCCCGCCGTGAAGCAGTTAAATAATCCAATCATCATCACTGGCAAAAACAACTGAGGTCAAAACATTCAGCGGTCAAAGGTTAAATAACAAGGTCCATGGTGGCTCTCCTCCACCTATTGAAGATTCCTCTGGCTGCTGATTGAGACAAGGACACTGTGTGTGTGCGTGAGAGAGAGTGAGAGAACAAGTTTAAAGTGCCATCTGAAACCACGGTGACCACGGGTCCTCTGAGAAACTGTCCCACTGCAACTCATCAACCTATCATCAACACTCGTCCATCAGCTGCAACAGCCAATCAGGTCAGGACAAACACAGGAATTGGAATGGCACCTTTAATCTCCTCTGCTTCCTTCACTTGCAGCCAATCAAAAGGAGCGGCTCTGAGCGAGGCGTGCTCCATCAGTAAATCTGCCGCCACGCTGACACGCTGCCAGACTCATTTCACGCCAACAGAAGCTCCAAACCGCAGCGCGTGGGAGCGGATTTACTGCATCTGCCTCCACCTTCAGCCCTCCATAACAGCCCTCTATAACAGCCGTCTGCACCTCCACCTCACCGCTCTGTATTCACTCCGCCTTCAGCGCCTCAGCTCACTGTCACTCTAACTTCCTGTCTGGGGACTTTTAAAATTAATTTCCCTGAGATTAGCTCGAGGATCTGTTTAAGAGTCTGAAGGATGACAAATCGCTCGGGAGACGACAAAGCATCTGAGCTGACTGACACGCCTGAGCCCCGAAACAGGAAGTGGCTCATTTACACACAGAAAGAAACAAGCGAGCTGACCTCACCTGTTCACTCTAAACAGCTTTTTTTATTACCTGTACTCAGGTAGCAGCTTCACCTCTAGCAGCCGCTTCACCGTGCTCCTCGCTGTGAGACCAGCTGGCGGCAGCGTCTTTCAAAGGTTAATGTGAAACTGGTCCGACTGCAGCAGCTGCTGAAGATGTTTTATCTGCTCAGAAAACAGTTTACAGCAGACTGAAGACCACGGCCGTGTGACCACGACTCAGAGTCTGTTCACCTGAAGGTTTCCCATGAGGAGTTGAGCCACGCCCACCACGCCCCCTCCCCACCAGAGCAAATCTTATGCTTAGCAATTCTGAAATCTACCCACCCATCCATCCCGCCATCCATCAACTTTTCCATTGTCCACCTCCTTAAACTCTGATGCATGCAGCATGCTGCCCCAGCTTCAGATGTTCAAAAATAAAGTTCAAGACGCTTTTGCCTGCAGGTTAAACTTCTACAGCCTCACACATTACAGCTCCACTCCTGAGAGCCAGCAGCTTCATCTTTGACCTAGAGCACCAGACACATAATGTGCCAATTTAAAATATGGAATAAGCTGTTTGATTGGCTCCTAGGTTAGCATGACGCTAAATGTTTAATACTCTAAAGTTTGTGATCAAAATACTTTCAAACACTGCTCTGGCTTATCGATCAGCCAGAGCAGGCGATTCCAACACCAGATCAATAAGTATAAAAGCAGTTGCTGAACCAGGTTTATACCTGCAGTCTGACCTGGGGGTTCAGTCCCCAGGCATGTCAGTGCCTCGGTCAGATGCAGCTGATAGCTCATCTGATTTCAACTAAGCTGCCGCTCCTCAATAAAACCAATCCCTAAGAGACTATGCTCAGGGTGAGAAACTCCACCAGCAAAACATAATGACCGCCAGGTCACCTTGCAGGTGAGCTGAAAGAAGCTCAGACATAGATTTCAAAATGAAAGTGTTTATAAACCTTAAAAAGCAGCTTAAATATTTTTGAGCTTTTATATGAAAGTCAATGATACAATGATTCAAGGTGAAACAAAGTAAATGTGTGTGTCTACCACTGAGTCTCTGCATGACTGCTGCCATTTACTGAAGGGTCATTCTGATATTTATGAGATTTTATTTTGAAAAGCCATAAAAACTGGCATCACTTACAGTCCCTGATGAGTTTTAAAAAGTCTAGCACACTTCCTGTAACACCTGTTAGTCATTTAAACTTTGAATGACGTGTCTATGATAAAGAAAGGGTTTTTATCTGAGATGTCCTCCCAGTAAAACAAAGGCAAAGGGGGGTTCAAAGCTGAGGGAAAGTTAAACATCAAAATGTAGGTGGAATGATAATAATAACTGGTGCTGATGCTCAGTTATTTAATTAAAAACTGTAAATCTCTAGGGGACCCGCAGGCTCTGTTTTAACACATAGTTTAAGGGTTTCTCTCAGAAGGATGTCCTCACTCTTACATCATAAATAAAATCCCCGAGCAGTGAAACTCAGGAGGTTTATACTGAAAAGTCCGAGCAGAATTCCTGCTTGTTGTGCTAATAGAAACGGGCTAATTATCCCCCACTCAATTACACATATTGATCGTCTGCTTGGCTCCGGCTGCTGGAATTACACTAATGGTCCAAATGTGGTCCAGAACGACAGATAAATCAGGCTGAGTGTGTTAGAGGCTGAAGGGCTGCCAACACACTGCAGACACTCTGAGGAAACACCCTCAGCTGGTTCGGAGCCTCTCACCTGGATGTTTTATCGATATTCCACTAAACCAGGGGTCTCAAACTTAAATGAGCCATGGGCCAATCCTGGCACTGTCATCTCATTGCAGGGCCACTTTAGTGTTCAAGTAGTACAAAAAACCAAACAAGAAACAAACCCACAAATATTTCAGAAAATGTTTTGTTTGTTTTTTTATTTCAAATACTGTATAACAACACAATTTTTTTCTCCCTCTTAACTAACTGAAGCCTTTCATTTAACTACCAAATAAACACATTGGTCCTCTCTTTCTGGCCACACACATGGCAGCACTTCTGCTATCATTTTGTTTGTATTCAACAATACAAAGTGGCAGCCCCCGGGCCGCCACTTTGAGACCCCTGCACTAAACAAACCTATGAAAGACACTTATCACATCAACTGCTTCATGAGCTGAAGGAAAGTTTTTTGGGGGGTTTTTTAATAACATAAATCTGCAGTTCATCTACCGTCCAGCAGAGGCAGCAGTGAATCTATCTCTATGTTAAAATTAACAAGTTTACAACCAGATAGAAAAACTGGTTTAGCCTCTAAAGATAATTTCTCTTTTCACAACAACTGTACAGGTGAAGAATGTTTTTAGAAAACAACTGTTTGCATTATTGGGGACATGGCCTCTTTGATTGCAGACAGCTAGCCACCTGTCAAAGCTTCACCAAAGCCTAATTTTACTGAGTGTGGATGTTAATGTAACGCAAGTATGCAGATTAGTTGCTAACATAATTTAGCTCATCTTAAAAACTGTCAGATTCTTTCATCTGAGCACAGCGCCCCCCCCCATCAGTAGCACTGATAACTGCAGGTGGTGAGTCTTCATCAAGTTTTCATTGAATGCCGTTTGTTTACTGAGATACTCCTGAGATCATTGCATTTAATTTAATACTATCAAACATAAAAGAGAATCATTGAAACTGTCAGGCAAATGTGGGCTGCTGAAATGAAAGTTTCCATGTTTTGCGATGTCACAGAAATCATTTATCTTATCTCTATCGTGATAATTCCTTTCTTCTGCGAGTCAGCTTCCTGTCTGTGGTTCTCTTACAGACTCTGATCATAATTCAGCTGCTGATGATTTGTCTCAGCAAAAAGTCTCAGGATTGTAGTGAAGATGAATCTCTGGGAGGTAAAAGCAGCAGTTAAATGTCAGCACTGCAGATGGGCTGCCTCGCAATAGCCTTCCTGTATGGCCATCACACTAATCCCACCCACCAGCTCTTCCCAAAAGTTCCTTTTTAGTTGAACAACAAAAATCCAGCAGCTCAATTAGAGAACACATCAGGAAGCGACTCTGACGCGTCACACCAAGGACACCGTCCAAACAGCTTATCTATGACATTAGGAAATACCTGGCGACTACAACAGTAACCTACAGCCACATGAATGGACAGCTTGCCACGCCATGGAGTTGGCAGCTTCATGTTTAATAGTTGAAAAAATTTAAAGAAAACCTGCAGTTTGCAGGAACGCCACAAAGACAACTCAACTGAGCCATCAAAATGTAGGTGGAATGATAATAATAACTGGTGCAGATGGTCAGTTATTTAATTAAAAACTGTAAATCTCTAGGGGACCCGCAGGCTCTGTTTTAACACATCGTTTAAGGGTTTCTCTCGGAAGGGTGTCCTCGCTCTTACATCATAAATAAAATCCCCGAGGAGTGAAACTTTGTGCTGAAAAGTCCGAGCAGAAGACAACTCAACTGAGCCACTGATGTTTGTCAGAAAATGCTGTCACGCTCAGGTGTACGGTTCAATGCAGCATGGTGTGTTCAAGTGTCACTGTGTTTTTTATTCTAGTACGATGTGTTCAGGGGCCCTCAGAGCTGTCAGTGTTTCCCCGCAGCCTCTCGGGGTAATGAGTCCTGAGATGAGGTGGCGGCAGCAGAGAGAGGTGGTCTCGCCTCGTCGCCTGCAGGAGCGGTGCTCTGCTGTCAGATGGATGTTTCTTTATAACAGTCGCAGATCTGACACGTTGAGAAACGGCGGAGGAGGCAGGAGAACTCTGACTGATGCACACCTCCCCCTCCTCGCTTCTCATGAACTCTTCATGAACCTCTCACTTTATTTGGTTTATTTCACAGCAGCTCAGATAATCAATCGCGCGCACACACACAATGTGTTCGATAACAGTGATGGGATGCAGCGTCTCCTCTGAGCTTAGCACCTGTAGATGGATCTCAAATGACGTCTCTGAGGATCACGTGATCCTGAGCCAATCACAGCATCTCAGATCCGAGACTTCTGCACCGACTTGCCTCAGTCAAACCCAACCATCAAATGATCTACTTCCTGTGAGGCATCATTGTTCTCACCATAATCAAATGAAACAAAATAACTGATTAAAAATGGCGAGGAAATGTTTCCTCATAGACCAGTGCTGAGGGGAGCACATTGGTCATGTTTAGTGAAGCCAGGTTAAAAATTCTTCAGCAGCAGGTGAGGTTTGAGATGGCAGGAATTATGTTCTATGGTGTTTCATCACGCTGATGAGTCCGACTCTGCACACGTCAGGTAAAACCATCAGACGGGCTGAGAGCGAGCACCTCCTCTCGCCTTTTTGTGAGGAGCTGAATCTGCTCTGCTGAGACGAATCCTTTTGAGGCGTTGTCGTCATGGAGGATGAAGCTTTCTCTTTAAATTCACTCTGGCTCTTTGTGAGCAGAAACGTGACCGGGAGGGGGGGGAGGGTGAGCCGCGCATCCGGCCAAAGCAGGGATTACGGTCGCTGACGGCCGTTTGAAGTGAGACGAATTTGGCGCGGAGGATTTGGTTAATTACAAAATGTCAGTCACGATCACGGCGGGGAGGTCCCTTCTCGTGTTCCTGTCAGAACCACACCGCCGCTCATCATCAAGCAGACACCAGAGGAGGAGACGGCGCCGCCAGCGTCACCACTCATTAATAACCCAGCAGCAGCTGAGGAGGAGGCATTTAAACAGCACCTCCCTGAGGTGACAGCTTAAAAGTGCAGCTTCCATTGACCCACATGTAACCAGAAGTAGATCTCAAGCTGAGATTTCTTTTGAGCAAGGCAGCACAGATAGAAAAACTATCAACCCTGATGATGTCACACGGTGCGGGACTTACCTTTGTGTGTGAGGCAGCGGATGCTCTGTTTGCTCTGAATGTCCCACAGTCTAACCGTTTCATCGTGTGACCCTGACAGCAGGAGAGTCCCGTCCATCGACACTGAGAGACACGTCACCATGTTCCTGAGGAGAACACAGAATACAGTTAATAAACCCTAATCAACAATCATCCTGAACCTTGATCATTGAAGTTAATCCACAGTAAACACCTGTTAGAAGGGCTTCCTCTGACGTGTGTTATTCACTACCATCTGGATTATTTCACCGATGGAGACAAGAGCTCTTCATCACACGTATCGTTTTCCCCACACCTGTTTTCAGTTTACGGTCGTTCATATTTCCTACCACACCCACTGCTTGGCGAGCTTGGAATTAATGAAGAGACAGCCCACCACCATTTATCGCCGTGATGTCACACCTCAGCCCAAGCAAACTCCCACAAGTCTGACGAGAAGCACCGTGAAAACGTGGACAATACTCTGCTGTGATAAAGAACTGGTCGCCTGGCATGGTCATATCCTGTTGACGGTCTACATGTTATTCATTTATTTTCAAACATGGAGATAAAACTGTTTGTACAACACATGAAGTTTCTTAATTTTCTGCTACTCATATTAGGCCCCAGCCACACTCCGTCTGAAGCCCCGCCCCACTTGTTCTACCTTTGTGCTTAAACGTCGTGACTGTTACAGACGATGAAGGTTAATTATCGGTGGACTCGCTGACCTCCAAACGCTCGACGTGATCACCAGCGCCGCTCCTCGCACCGTACCGGAAACACAATTTGTTCCACACACATGAAAATACTCGCACTTCCTGTCACCGCCACAGAGAAATGGTTGGTGTCAGATTAAACTCACTGAAGCAATCCCGTCCTTTCTACAGATTTTCACCCTCTGCTTTCAGTGAACAAGCCTTTTACTGCAAAAGGAACAGGAAATGACCCAGGGCTATCCGCTGATATAAATCTTTACAGACAAATTTCCAACTTGTCACACAGTGGAAATTTGTGTTTGTTTTATGCTACGTTTTATTCTGATTTTAGCGTTTATTTGTATGTATAGTATTGATGTTATTTGCATCATTTTTGTGTTTTGCATAATGTTGCTATAATCCACTGTGGAATGGTTGCATCTGTGGAGGTGTGGGTGGGCCCTGAGGTGGCTTATCAGCGGTCGAACAGACTTGTTAAAAGAAAAGGACAGGCACAGGCTCGAGAGGAAGGAGGAACCAGGCGTGGGAGAGAAGGACATGCTACCGGATCGCCAGGTGAAACGGCTTCCAATGTTGTTTGCCGGGTGCAGCCGTGTTGGGGGAGGGTCACCGTGGCTATTAGCCAGGCCAGCTTCACGGATGACGTTTCTGTCCAGTGTCTGTCTGTTTACAGGGCGGTGCCACGAGGGAAGTAGCAGCTAGCAAGAGACTCAAGTGCGGAGCGCAGCTGGGTTGTGATGTGACGAGCCTGATAGAGAGAGAGGACGGAGATGGGAGTTTCTCCTCGTCCTCCTGAAACTAGGCTGGCGTGATCCAAAAATCAGAAGAGGAATTCCTCTCTCTTTGTACATATAAGGAACATTTGTCTTAGGTTGTAGGACAATTTTATCGCGGCACTGGGCGGGATTTAATGTACAAAGAACATCTTATTGCAAAAGTTGTTCAAAAGAATTGTGTTTATTTATTCCTGGTCTCCTCCTCAGGGAATAAACTGCGTGTGATTAAGACCTGCTCAGTCTCTCCTCCCTGGGTTTCTGATACACGTGTTCCCCCTCGTATTCTAAGAACTTGTGGCGTGACATTTAGGCCCACCAGCTTTAATGTCCACACAGTTTTTTTCTCACTATTACTATTAAAAAAAAAAAAGGTAAAAACGGTTCATCAAAGCTTCTAGCGTGAGACTTTATTTTGAAAAGAAGAAAAAAGAAAGCTGGTTTTCGTGCACACACACGACCATATTCCTGCAAACAAACGCCAGCGGCTGTCTCACCTGTGACCTTTAAACACCTGATTCCCCTCGCCATCCGACTGGAACGACTTTTCCCGACCGAGACTCTGCAAACAGTTCAAACAGGTAAACTTTATCGTCTCCCCTTAAAGCTGGGAGGAGTCAAAACATGATTGGGTGAGAAAATGAGACAGACTCACCTGGCTGCACAGAGACACTTGGAAAATATTTCCATCACTTCCTCCACAGAACACGAAGTACTCAGCAGGGTCAAAGGTCACAGACATGATCTCCACATCAAAGAGGATCGAGAGGAGTAGCTCGCCTGAGGACAGCTCCCATACCTAGACAATTAGCAGAAACAAACAGCTCTAAGACTGTGATGACTGATATTTTACTGTGCTGAGCTCTGATTGGTATGATTTAACCCATTACTACATGAACTGCAGACACAGACACAGTTTCAAGACACTAATTTGTTTAGAGAAACTAAACAAAGTAAGCTTCCTCCTCAATACCACGCTAACTCCTGTTCTTGATTATGGTGAGATGAAGATCATCAGCTGCCCGCTTTACCTGGGTCACAGCTGTCTGGATCGCTGAGTGACATGAGCAGAGGTGCACAAACTCACCTTCACTGTCTGGTCTAAGGAGGCGGTGGCGACTCGAGCCTGAGCTCCCATCAGGCCGCAGTGCAGGTCTGTGATTGGCAGAGAGTGACGAGACATGATGTGGCGAGGCTCAGGGGCGTGGCTTACATCCAGTTGGACAACACTGAAACACAGTGAACAGAGTAAGTGAGTCAGAGATCCGTATGGCACATCTCAGAGTCACAGGCAACGCGCCGACCTTACCAGGCAAGTCTGAATTTTATAAAACACACACACACCTAAAGCTGCACCTGCTGGACACTGCGCCTCTCTCCTGGCTGACTTCACATTAGTCTTCTTGTCATGAAACACCTTACTCCTGATTAAAAGCAACAGAACGCTCCAGATGTGTTTTCAGGTATGTCTCACCTTGACAGACTCCACACCAGAGCCAGGTTGTCTTTTCCACCAGAAACAAAATGGCTGCTGTCATCAGTGAACTTCAGACAGGTGACGTCCTGATAGTGACGACTGAGGACAGACAGCAGTTTACCTGTGCACACCTGATCAGTGAGAAAACAAAGTAAACAAACCTGAACAAAGAGACAAAACCCCCCCCCCTAAAAACGACAAAAACATAAAAGGAAGAACTGTCTCTCCAAGCTCTTCCTGAAATGTTTGAATCCTCGTTCCAATCAGCTCCTTCAGCCTCTGATCACCTCCATATGTCTGCTGGAGCTTTATTCTAACATTGAACCTGCAGGAGGTCCAGATGTTCTCATGAACCAGTTTTAGTGAGTTAGTCTTAGCACAGCGCGAGCTGATCTCCAATCCTGTGTTCACATTTCACTTTACAAACCCTCCTCCATGCATTCAGCTTCTACTGTGACCTCTCTGATGAACAGGATGTAAACAGCTGAGGAGCTCTGAGATGGTGATGCTCTTTCTTAAACTCCTCTGTCAGCATCATCTAAGCAGCTTTTTGTGGTGTCAGTAAGTCAATAATGAGCTTTTACGTTAAACACCTGGAGATGCTTACAGACGTGTTTTTTGTTCAGATTAACTTTATCTGTTAGTTCTTCAGAGAACACAAGAATATGAGAATCTTTTCTCCACACGAATGTGGGTAGCTGTGCTTCTTATTCTTGTGTGGGTTCTCTCCTGGTTCTCAGAGTTCCTTCCCCAGTCCAAGTCCTGACTGAGCCTGAGTGCTGATCCGTCTCTATGTTAACCCTGTGATAAACCGGAGACCTGTCAATGTGTACCTGGTGTCACCTATAGCTCAGATAATCTCCTCCCCCAGCAAGACTAAATTAAATAAGAGTGAAACAGATGGATGGATGTATTCTAAACTTTGTTTGGTCAATATTTTCTTTTTGGTAACAACTGTTCCTGTAATATTGGCAAGTCTGGGTTTTTTTGTTGTTGTTTTTTTTTTTAAATGGTGCCACATTTGTAGAGAAAAGGCATTCGTGGGTTGAGCAACAGAGTTCAGTTATGTGGGCTGTACCCATGACAAACCAAATCTTCTCTGCCAATGCTAAACAGCTGCTATTGACTCTCTTTTGTGTAACATATATTGGATCGGATGACTGAAGTCTGAAGAAACAAGACATGTTTAACAGTTTATTTACTGAACTGAACAATCAGGGGCCTCACGAGCATCTGTACAAACCACACAGAGCCACAACAGCCTGGCACTTCCTCATCACACTGGTCACCAGCTTGATCACAGACTGGTGCAATCCAATTCATCAAAGGGCAGATTGCTTACTGACCGCTTGATTGATGAGTGACCAGGATGAATGAATGCTGCTGAACAGTAACTTCACATCAGTAGAGTTACTGAAAGAACTTGTGATTTGCATCATGCTGTCTGCCTATTGAGTCGTACAGCACAGGCTAAACAGGATCTTAAAAATTAATAAATTACATTCAGCCAATCAGAGCTTGAATAGACTCACCTCCCACAGGTAAATGGCCTCAGCGACTCCAGCAGCAAGAAAGAGTCCATTAGGTGAAGCAGAAAGACAAGTGACCACACCGGGACACACGATCTTCTGCTGCAGCTGATCCTGAACAACAAAAGAACAAGTGGGTGTGTCTACGAGGGAAGATCAACATATCCAGGCTTACTCTGTTCGCTGGCTTAACAAAATTTAAAAAGCCCAGTCAGAGATTATCAGAGACCATGAATATCAGAACATGGGCATCAGCTTGGTGTTTAACCCCCCATCTTCTTTTCTGCTTTAGGCTCTGAGCATGATCAGACATTCAATTTTCACTTCAATACCATTTTATTTACATACATCACCAAATCACAGCAACAGTTGCCCTAAGGTAATGCCATCCAGGTACCACACTTCATGGAGCTGTATACAGTTCAGAGCTCTGATGTCTCACATTAGAAACAAACATAAACCCCAGCAAACATTTTTATTGTGACGCTTTGTGTGCTTCTGATGATTGGGTATTTCCAGCAGCATTTCTTTTTATTTTCTTTAAAGACGTCTATCAGAGTTGCTAGAGGAAATTAAAAGAGGAAACGCAGTGTGAATAACATTTTTGCTACCAAAATAAAACTAGATCAAATACAATAAAGCAAGAACTGAAAACAATATTTGATGATCTCCATTGTGCGCTGAGCAGTTCAGATTACCCGAGGCCCCTGAGCGGGTCCTGGAGAGCGCCACATCTGGAGACCTACTTCTTTAACGCCCCTCCAAGCACCAGCACAGCTGCTCCTCTGATAGGAGGACATGGGGCTTAGTTGATGCATTTTGTGGAACATGACCCAGTGGTCTTAGCTAACTATAGGCCAATCTCCAACCTTCCTTTCATATCAAAAACACTTGAAAAAGTAGTTGAAAAACATCTCTGATCATCTGCAGAGAAATGGCTTATTTGAAGAGTTTCAATCAGGTTTCAGAGCTCATCACAACACAAAAACAGCTTTAGTGAAGGTTACAAATGATCGTCTTATGGCCTCTGACAGTGGACTCATCTTTCTGCTTGTCCTGCTATACCTCAGTGCAGTGTTCGATACTATCCAATCCATGAAGCCTGATAACACACACCAAGTAGTTAAACTGCAGGACTGTCTTAAAGATAAAGACCTGGATGACCTCTAATTTTCTGCTTCCAAATTCAGATATCAAACTGAGGTGATGGAACCTTCAAGGGAAAGTCAGACACAGGTCAGCAAGGTTCAAACAACACGTGATCAGCGACCATCACCACAGTGACCTGCAGCACACCCTCAACACTCTGAGAACGGCTCTGCGTACCTGCTGTACCACCAGGTGTGTCCATGTTACATTTGAGCAGCAGGCTTTCAAGGTAGAATGCTTCAAGGAAGAAACTGCACATCTGTAGGATGTCTCAACAAGACCTGTGTGTACTAACACAGCAGTCTGTGCGAAAACACGTGGACTCACGAATCAGCTTCTTTAACGCTGAGCTGCAGCCATCACACAGGTAAGGTGTGAGGACAGATAAACGGGATTCGGTAGGGGGTTCGAGTGGTTCTGACAACGGCTCTACTTTTTCTTTTTCACAGAATTAAAGTGTCAGCTTTCTAAACGCTTTGTTTACACCTTTAGAGGGACTGCGGGTTTTTGAGCCCCTGTCCGCGCTGAGCGGCGGAGCGTTACTTTGGTGACTCTCGCCTAGTGAGCGAGGTGGGCTCAGGTGAGCTCAGCTGGGCCAGGTGCTGTCCTACCTTTCTCTGCAGCTCCCACACGTTGATGAAGTTCTTGCCGAGCTGCGCGGACAGCAGGTACTCCCCGCCGAGCACCGTGAGGCTGCGAGCGCCGCTGTTCCCGCCGCGGTACGAGAGCAGACTGGAGCCGCTGTGCGGGTCGAACACGGTGCAGTTCCACAGCTGGGACCCCGAATCGCTGCTCAGCAGGACCTCCAGAGGAGCCGCCATCATCCACACACACCGGCCACCGCCGTACACTCTACGTCACGTCCGAGACCGACACGTCACGTCCGGGCGCGGTGCACTGTGGGAGATGTAGGGACAGGCTCTATTTAGAAACACCTGTTTTTCTCCAAAAATATTTAACACAAGTAAAAATAAAACTTAGAGCACGGGAGGCGTTATTTATACAAACATTCTAAACAAATGATAAATCATTCAGGTTTTTACTCACCTGAAAGCAAATATGAATATTTTGCATAATTAAACTTCCATTTTAAGAACCGCACATTTTTACCCCTCAACCATAAAAGGCTGATGGGGTACGACCATCCCCCTGCTGGGAGGCCAGCGTGGACACCGAGGTTTGTGAATGCGATAACTCAAGAGCACGCTGGAGTTTTAATTCGACACCGCAGGTGTCGCTACAAAAATCTTGGACGAGTTCAAATCTCAAAAGAATATCCTTAAGCTCTTTGGAAACTTTATTTATACACTGACACACATTACATCCTGTCTTTCAAAGCGAACATTCCTGAGTTCCACCCGCTCATACTCGTGATGAGGCAGCATACGTGCCTTCACGGATAAACTGTGCCCCCTTGTGGTGACAACTAAAATACTGCGTCTCAGTCAAACAATAACACGAATGCAGTCCAACACATTTCACAACTTGAGTACACAAATTAAATATCTCAACAAGCTTTCTCGTTTCTAGACTGATAAAACCATGATGATTTTATTTTATTATGCTTTCATTGAATCCGTTTTATCTTTTCTTTGGTGTTGTGGTTATCTGTAAAGAAAAGGAACCACATCTGAACTTAACATCCCTTTACACCAGACAGTTACAGTGGCTGGCCGGTTCACTTTTCTGGACTCAAACCCTTTGCACAGTGAATTTCAGTTTCTTCCAACCCAACAACCCAACTAGTCAATCAATGCATCGCTCAGCCAATCAGTCAGTGAACCAACATTAGGTCTCTATATTCTCTATCCTTGTTACTACTTGAATTAATAATTGATCAAGACACTGATTGATTACAGAAACCTGGTTACAGTAGGATGATTATAATAGTTTAAATAAATCAACACCCCTGAGTTAACTGTCAGAATCCTCTTAACACAGGACGATGAGAGGGTGTGGCAGGCTGCAATCTTTTCCTCCAGCTTATTGATCCACCAAAGACCCAGACAGAATTTTAATTCATTTGAAAGCCTGACACTTACCCATGTCTAAATTTAAAATATAGTTTTATTTGTTGTTATCTATCGTCCAACATGGGCCTTACTTAAAGTATTGTCTGATTTCTCAGACCTTTATCTGATTTAGTGCTCAGATAAATATATTATTTTGGTTGATATTTAACATCA
>NW_024582422.1:863613-880445 GCF_018398535.1 Haplochromis burtoni
AGTTTTTCAGCATCACTCTGAGCCAAGATGTTTCTAATTTTAGAGCTATTGTGCAAATGGAAGAAAGCAGTCATAAATATTTGTATAATGTGCATATTAAAGGGCATATCCTGGTCAAAAACGACACCAAAATTCCACACAGTGACGCTGGAGGCCAAGGTAATGCCATCCAGAGTAAGAATCTGGTTAGATACCATATTTCTATTTTTAGGGCCAACCACAATAACCTCAGTTTTATCTGAATTTGCCATGGATATGAGAAATGTCCATGGCAAGCAGGAAATTAGATGTGATCCAGGGTTTTGTGTCTGTAAGACATGTACTTTTAGCTTTATAGTCACAGAATAAATGATCTGAACAAGTTCAGAAATGCTTTTAGCCTAAATAATAGAATAGAATAGCCTTTTATTGATATTGTTCATGTACAATATGATTGTAAAACATCTTAATAAAAAGTAGCTTTTATCTCTAGGTAAAATACAACTTTTTAACATCTACCCCTGGGAGATGAACAGGAGAAGTGGCCTGTCTAGGAGTAGACTGTGTGTGTGTGTGTTTTAAAACTATATACGACAATTCTTGGTAACAGGTGGTGGCATCCCTAGTAGCCCTGAAACCATAGAGTTAAACCTGAAGTTACCATGATAACCAAAAACCCTGCCTCTTGCAGAGTTATGACTCTGCTGTGTGTCATGCTGGTAGAGATAACCCGAAAACTGTGAATTTACATCAGCTGTCAGCAGTCTACCCTACCTGCTCAGGTGTATTGACGGCTGACAACATTTCACAAACGAACACTCAGGAACTAAAAGTATAAAAAAGTACTATCAGTGCTACAAGTACACGATTATTACTTGATCATTACATGAGAACAGGTGGAACAGCACACCTGTACATGTTTCAGGACAACATGAAGGAAACTAATTTTTGTTAAAGCACAAAACCTTCTCTACTGTCCTGCTGGAAAATAATGAGGGCCAAAAGTCTGAAAAAGCAGAAATGTCCCCACAGAGTGGGTCAAACACACTGTGCTGATGTAAACAGTCTGTGGGCTCGTCAGCTTAATTAATCCTGACCAGCTGCTCCTGGTAATCCTCCTTCCTCTGTCCCTCTGACCAATCAGAGCACCTGATGTCATCCTCGCCCTTCACCCCTCCTCGTGTGTGTATGCGTTCAGCCTCTTTGTGGTTGACCGGTTGCCGCGGCAGCAGCAGTGTGAGGACGGAGTTTGTATGAAGCGTCGTTGTTTTCCTCTGAGAGGAGACCACAGCCTGCTGACCCCTGACACACACACACTGTGAGTAATACACACATGCATACATGCCGTGAGTAACACACACAATCACACACACACACACCATAAGTAACACACACGCCGTGAGTAATATATACACACACACACACACACACACACACACGTTGACTAACGAAGCTCAAACAGTTTTATGAAGAAGCTGTTCTTTAGTTCTGTGCTCTTAATTACATCATTATGACTTGGTGATTAAATTAACTGCAGAGCAGCTGACTGGTCACTGTTACCTTTAGTGACAAACACCTGAATCTTGTTTTACCAGATAATGGGGAAAACTAGAAATGGGTTAAACAAACACTGAAATCAAAACACTAAAGAAGTTATTTTTAAAATATATTTTTCTTCACAAAAATAATAAATTATTTTTAAAAAAATAAGGCAAAAAAAGATTGTTTTATGATGAAACAAAAAAAAATCGATAAATACTAAATAAAGGCTTCACTGACAAATCTGATTTTGTAGATTACAGTTTTATTTTTAACCTTCTCTCTAAAACCATTAAGAATCAGTTTTTACATGTCTCACTATTTCAGCCTGGGGTTGAGGCAATGTGATCAGGTGCAGTCAGGGGGTGTGGCTCCTCTCTCAGGAGGCTCATCCAGCAGCAAACCCAACACCGCGTCGGCCAGGCAGCGGCCAGCAGCATCTCCGACTCGTCGTCTGCGGTTTGAGGATGAGACAGAAAAGGAGGCGGAATCTCGTTACCTGGAGCGACAGCGGCAGAAGAGACAGACGGGGAACTGCGGAGTTGGTGTGGTGATGTCCAAACCAGACTTGAACCTGTACATCAATGGCACGGCGGAGGCAGGGCACGCGGTCGGCAAGCAGCCAAGGGGGCGAACAGTGGTGAGCAGAGCAGGTCAGAATCACACCTGTGAGAGAGGAATAAGATGCGGAGTCAATCTCTGGCAACACTCACCTGGAACTGAAAAGAGGGGGAGCCTAAACAGACAGCACCTTAACCTGCGGACTGAACCAATCAGAGAGACCTACATCGGCTCTGTCACCAGTGTGGAAAAGGATGGGGCTTACACACAGGTGAGACGGCAATCAGTGGAGCTAAATGGAGCCCAGGTGACTTTTCATCAAGCCATGCCCTACGCTGGCCTGCCAACCAACCCCTATGCCCCTCACTCAATGGGGCTGTGTACTACCCACCCGCCCAAACTGCACAGAGAGCATCAATTGGGGCCTGAGCCTAGGGAGAGGAGAGGGCGTGAGGTGGAGGAAGATCTGAACAACATGATGAAGAACTCCTCATCCTCCTCAGAGAGGAGCGCAGACACAACAGGTGAGAACTTATCTCCTGAAAAACATTTGCCTACACACTTTGTGTTGAGCTAAGAAATTTACCTGCTAAATCACCACAGTAACTGGTGCTGAAGGCATCGCCTAGTCAGGATCAGGTGATGTTCAGAGTTTGAGTTTAAAATCAGCTGAAGAATTTCCTTTGATTCTTTTATGTGCAGCTTTATGTGCAGTCGATGAAGCTGCGGCAGCTCAGACCGAACATTCCTGTGTTCGTGTGCTGTTGCAGAAAATGTCTAAATGTTGTTCTGCTTGATTATGATCTGCTGCTTAGTCTCTTTCACACTGCTGCAAACACAGAAAACACACCAAGCATAACTGTTCAACAATTTACATTAATTCACGCTGATCTGATTTCCACATCTTCGTAATCACCCTGTGGGACAGGAAGCTTGTATGTTAATGTTTTACATGGATTCACTGCGATTCAGATCTTAATTTTACCACTCTGTGCCACAAATCACCAGATTAAACAGCTACTGCACCGTTCGTCTCTCAGATTATTTATATTAGAATTTTATGTTCCTTACAGATTTTTATCTCTATTTTTATGATCATCATCTTCTTATAATGGCTCTAACTGGACTGGCAGGACTCACAGATATTATTTAGTGCAGAGGAAGAGTCACAAGACATATGAAATGCCCATTTTTATGTGAGCGCACTCAGAGCCTGAAGCCCAGTTTAACAGAGAAAGTTGATAACCAGTATGCTGACACCCATCATCTCTGACTGGGATTTTAGGTTTTGTTGAGCCAGCTAACACAGCAAAAGCCTGGATATCTTGAACTTCCTTGTACCTTCTGTTGTACCTCTAAACATAAACATGAGGCTACCATAAATCATTTTATTTAATCTGTGAGCAGTTTGTTTGGCCTCCAGAGTTCACTGCAGAGCTGCACATGATATCACATGCGCCTCTAAACACACCTTAACCTCTAGATTTCTAATTTGTTTACAGCTGAGAGTCATCCCCCGCCCACCTCAGAGCCAATGAGAGCAGAGCTCCACCAACTTGACGTTTCACTTCCTCCACAGTGAGTTTGTGTGATTTCATTGACAGCTGGTCAAGGAGATGAGCATCACACCTGGATTCATGTGTTTCATGAGTTTAGTTGCAGCAGCCTAACTGATCGCTTATTTGGTTTAATTGTGTTTTGATCACATGCTCATCCCCGCTATTCAATTCAACTCAATTTTATTTATTCATCACCAAATCACAACAGTTGCCTCAAGGCGGATATTGTAATGTAGATTACATACAGAGAAAAACCCAACAATCATATGACCCCAAATGAGCAGGCACTTTGGCGACAGCGGGAAGGAAAAACTCCCTTTTAACAGGAAGAAACCCCAGCAGAGGGAGGGGCCATCTGCCGCGACTGGTTGGAGTGAGAGCAGCAAGACAGGATAAAAGACATGCTGTGGAAGAGAGCCAGAGATTAATAACAAGTATGATTCAATGCAGAGAGGTCTATAATGTATAATGTAAATGTGTGGACCTCCACAATTAACCTTAGTGTGTAAAGAGGACTCTCCATTTACATGAACAAATTGGAGTCTATTAGACAGATATGATACAAACCCACTGCAGCGCAGTACCTGTAATACCTACAGCATGTTCTAATCATCATAATAGGAATTATGGTCACAACAGTATTGAACACTGCACTGAGGTTCAGCAGGACAAGTACAGAGATGAGTCCACTGTCAAGGGTCAGAGGCCAGTAATGGTTTAACCCTTGTGTGGTGTTCGTATTTTTGTTACTCAGCCAGTGTTCATGGGTCTGGTGGACCCGCTAGAGTTTTGGCTTTCCAAATTAACACTATCAAACAATTTTATGTTAAATTACTCAACAGATGTTTACTTCATCCCAATTACAAGACATATGAACAGCAAACATGGTTAATTTTTTCCCTTTACCTTTGTTAGATCACATTTATGAATTAATGTGCTTCTCGTTTTTCTTTTATATAAAATGTTATAAATAAATCAGTTATAATCAAGTGGAGTGAGTGGAAAGACACAACACATTTACACGTGAAAAAATAATTAATTGTTTAATTTTTCTTTTGAAAAAAACTGAACACGGGTCTCACAGACCCGAACACCATACAAGGGTTAACTACAGCCGATTATTAGAGATAGATTGATCATATTAAAGATTGAAGCATTAATTAATGGCAGGACTTCTTTCAACAGTCTTGTAGGAATGGGGTCTAAAAGACACGTTGATGATTTAGAGGAAGCAATTACTGAAGTTAACTCAGAAAGATCAATACACTGTTTAAATCCAGCTGTGATCTCAGGTGGTTCCAGGTGAGGTGTCATGTGACTGATCTCATTGATCTGTGTTGCAGTTTAAGCAGCAGAGAAGATTCCTCCCGTCTTTCTCTGCGACGTTTTTTCTCCACCGTCACACTGAGCAGGACTCGAACCAGCAGCCTCGACCGCCTCTGCTCACGGACCCATGAGCGAACCCACCCCTCCCTCACTGACTCCACCTCCTCAATTTCCAGGAACTCCTCCAGCCTGGTGAAGAAAACTTTATCTGTTGAGTCGCTCAGTGTGGTGAGAACATGAATTATCTATCTATCTATCTATCTATCTATCTATCTATCTATCTATATATATATAATATATATATATATATATTATATTAATATATATATATTATTATATATATATATATATATAATATATATATATATATATATATTATATATATATATATATATATATATTATATGGCTTCGAACAGACGTACATGTATTGTAACACCAGACTAGTGTGCTGTTGTCAATCAGAAGAAGTACCCTACTTGTTCGAGTCGAATGAAAGTCATCTTTGGAGCTGAAGAAGAAGAAAGATCGTTCTGCGAACTATAAACCAGCTGCTGAACAGTAAGACACACACTTCTCTTTTCTACCCTGATACTCAGACCAGCCCATCACAGCCTACCCACCTGTTTGTCTCTCAGGTTCTTACCTGGTAGTCTTGGCGTCAAAGACATCAGTTGTCCCTCTTCAGTTTGCTCTGTTGGGCGGATTCTTCAGATTTGCCCTGATGGGACATTTTTATTGGAGCTTAAGCGACCAGTGGGTCAGACGTTTGGCTTCATCATCAGCAGAGGAAGAGGACGACGTGACACTGGTACTAACTCTACCGACACTTCTCCTAATACTTGAAATATATAAGTATTTTTCACCTTACTAAATGGTAAATGGCCTGTATTTGTATAGCGCTTTTACTAGTCCCCCTAGGGACCCCAAAGCGCTTTACACACCCAGTCATCCACCCATTCACACACACATTCACACACTGGTGGAGGCAAGCTACAGTTGTAGCCACAGCTGCCCTGGGGCAGACTGACAGAAGCGAGGCTGCCATATCACGCCATCAGACTTTCTGGCCAACACCAGTAGGCAGTAGGTGAAGTGTCTTGCCCAAGGACACAACGACCGAGACTGTCGAACCGGCAACCTTTCGATTACAAGGCGAACTCCCAACTCTTGAGCCACGATCGCCCCACTGATACTACTGATATCATCTTAAATACTACTCACATTACTAAATATATCGACTCACTAATATGCTGGGGTCAGGGAGATTCTATCTGGGGACTTTATTGTCCTGCTGTGGAACAGTGACAGTAATGTAGAAAATGACAGTTCCCACAATGAAATGAGCGTGCGGCACCACCAATAGATCACAAAGCACATCACTGCCTGATCAGCCAGTCACAGCTGTTCCTTGCACCATGCAGCTTGAAGTTTCCTGGATGTAGTCCAGGAAAATGACACTGCATTAAACAACTGCACAAGGATTGGATCACTGCCACATTTGTCCCGCCTTTCCACACAATTTAATTTGTTCTGATTGGATCTCATTTTTATTTATTTTTTTCAAAAGTATAAATACATTTCATCATAGTTTTTGTCCTTGTGCATCAGTTTTTAATTAATTACCATGTTGTATTGTCAGGAAAAAAACAGTTATCGACAAAAACTATGCCGAAAACTATAGGTCAAAAAATGTAACAGATTGAGTGTATGTAAGCATCACAAATAAAACTACAATGTTTGGAAGACCTGTGTTAAACATTCCTTACACTGTTTAAATAAAGAAAAAAACTACATTTTTATAGAGGGGTTAATAATTCTTTCCATGTAAGTGTGAGAATTTTAAAATGAATTCTAAAGTCAACTGGGACCCAATGTAAAGAAAATAAAATGCAGGTAATGTGAGCTGGCATCCCAGAGTGTTTCAGGAGTCTGGCTGCAGCATTCATTATTGCTTGGAGGCATAACAGAGATAATTTGTCCATGCCCATAAAGAGAGCATTTCAATAATCTAAGTGTGATGATACAAATGCATGAACAATTTTCTTCATTTCAGAGGAGGCAACTATAGCTTGCAATTTAAAAATGTTCCTTAAATGGAAGAAACAGGAATGGGAGATCAATTTTACACTCAACAAAAATATAAACAGCAACACCTTTGTTACTGCTCCCATTCCCCATGGGATGGACGTAGAGACCTAAAATTCATTCCAGATACACAATATAACCATCCCTCCCAAACAGTGGTCACAAATCAGTCCAAATGTGTGGTAGTGGGCACATCTGCTATATTGAGATAATCCATCCCACCTCACAGGTGTGCCACATCAGGATGCTGATCTGACATCATGAGTAGTGCACAGGTGTACCTCAGACTGCCCACAACAAAAGGCCACCCTGGAATGTGCAGTTTTTTGCGCTATTGGGGGTCTGGGGACCCAGAACCGGTCAGTATCTGGTGTGACCACCATTTGCCTCATGCAGTGCAACACATCGTCGCATGGAGTCTATCAGATTGTCAATTGTGGCCTGTGGAATGTTGGTCCACTCCACTTCAATGGCTGTGCGAGGTTGTTGGATATTCGTGGGAACTGGTACACGCTGTCGTATACGCCGGTCAAGCACATCCCGAACATGCTCAATGGGTGACATGTCCGGTGAGTATGCTGGCCATGCAAGAACTGGGACATTCTCAGCTGCCATCTGCCCTGAACAATGTGAACCATGATTCATCCGTGAAGCGCACACCTCTCCAACGTGCCAGACGCCATCGAATGTGAGCATTTGCCCACACAAGTCTGTTACGGCGACGAGCTGGAGTCAGGTCAAGACCCCGATGAGGACGACGGGCATGCAGTTGAGCGTCCCTGAGACGGTTTCTGACAGTTTGTGCAGAAATTGTTTGGTTGTGCAAACCAATTGTTCCAGCAGCTGTCTGGGTGGCTGGTCTCAGACGATCTTGGAGGTGAACCTGCTGGATGTGGAGGTCCTGGGCTGGTGTGGTTACACGAGGTCTGCGGTTGTGAGGCCGGTTGGATGTGCTGCCATATTCTCTGAAACGCCTGTGGAGACGGCTTATGGTTGAGAAATGAACATTCAATGCACGGGCGACAGATCTGGTTGACATTCCTGCTGTCAGCATGCCAATTGCACGCTCCCTCATTGCTTGTGGCATCTGTGGCATTTTGCTGTGAGACAAAACTGCACATTCCAGGGTGGCCTTTTGTTGTGGGCAGTCTGAGGTACACCTGTGCACTACTCATGATGTCAGATCAGCATCCTGATGTGGCACACCTGTGAGGTGGGATGGATTATCTCAATATAGCAGATGTGCCCACTACCACACATTTGGACTGATTTGTGACCACTGTTTGGGAGGGATGGTTATATTGTGTATCTGGAATGAATTTTAGGTCTCTACGTCCATCCCATGGGGAATGGGAGCAGTAACAAAGGTGTTGCGTTTATATTTTTGTTGAGTGTATATGTGAGTCCAAGGTCAAGGATGAATAACATACAACACCAGAGGCCATAAGAAGATCATTTATAACCTCCACTAAAGCTGTCTCTGTACTGTGAGGAACTCTGAAACCTGACTGAAACTCTTGAAATAAAAGATTCCTCTGCAGATAATCATTTGGCTGTTTGGCAACTACTCTTTCAAAAACAATTTAGGTGAAATGAAGGTTGGAGATTGACTTATATTTAACTAAGACAGCTGGGTCAAGTGATGACTTTCTAAGTAACGGTTTAACTACTGCCAGCTTTGAGCAGTCTTGTAGGAATGGGGTCTAAAGACATGCTGATCATTTGGAGGAAGTAATTATTGAAATAAAGTTAGAAAAATAAAAATAAAAACTCTAAATAAATATCAACAGTATTGAAAGTAGCTGTGTATGTTATGAATAATTTTGTTTTGCAATAGTTAACATTTTATTTGTGAAGAAGTTCATGAAGTCATTACTAGTTAATGTTAAAGGAATGGTTGGCTCAACAGTGCTCTGACTTCTTGTCAGCCTGGCTACAGTGCTGAAGAGAAACCTTGTTCTTTTTTTCTTCAATCAGTGATAAATAGTAAGACGTTCTAGCTTTATGAGGGCTTTTTTTTTTATAGAGCAACAAACTACTAACAGTTTGATGTACATTACAGGTGTGTATATAGAAGACATGAACAGCAGCACTGGGAAGCTGTATGCTGGCCTGCTGGCTATTGGAGATGAGATCCTGGAAGTCAACGAGGAGAAGGTGGCCTGCCTCAGTCTGGACCAGGTGACAAACCTCCTGATCAAGAACCAGTCTGTCACCATTCGGGTCCTTCGACACCAGAGGACACGTTCAGAGTGACAACCACACTGCCTGACTGAAGAACCAGTTGCCAACACTGAACCTGACTCACCTGTTTATGGCAGTAACAGAGTTAAAGCAAAACTGCAGTCTATGTCTTACACTTTCTCATGATGAGAAGCTTCTTGTTTCCTGTTAAATCACTTTGACTTGCTGGTGTGAATATTTGTTTAATGCCATGCAGTATTTGTCCTCTGAGCTGATACTGTTTTTTTGTTTTTTCAATTTTATTTTATTATTATATTAATAATATTATTGATTTTTTTTTTTCATGAAGTAGCTTGGTTTTTTATTTTGTCTGTGTTTGTTTTGCTAAAGAAAAAGAAAAATATTGTTTAAAAACAAGCTGGAACCTGCCAAAAGAAAATTATTCAAAGTGAAAAACTCATTGGTCAATAATTGAAATCAGTCAGACTGGATTAAAATGTACCTTAATCAAATGGTCAAAGTCTGTTTTCTTTTCTTTTCTTTATTGAATAAAAAAAAAAAAAGCTCGAGACATATCATACCATCGGTCACCAGATAATACTTTTATCAATCACTGATCTGTAACAGCTTTCTCCATTCGGACACTCATTATTTATTCTTGTTTAGTGTGAGGAATAAAGTTTTGCGGAAACATGAGCAGTCTGGTTAATCTTTAGTGTAAAAGCAGGTGAAATTTTAGGTTTGTCACAATCTTTATTTCAGTTTGTTTTGCATTTCAGTCAGACATCAGAACACTGAGATCATTTATTCAGGAAACATTTTAGCGGCCCCTGGAGAATTGCCACCGTCACGCCGTACCATAAACCCGATATCTAGGACAATGTGACTGGCTGTTGCTGCCGTCATCCATTTTCATGTTTTAACTAACTTGCTCACCAGCCTTCAGAATAGTACACTAAAGGAGCCACAGGAAGTCATCCACAGGTCAATAAGTCACTCAATATGCTGCACATGTGATAAATACAGGAAACAGAAATAAAAAAGACAACAAAATAAAACGGTTTCAGTCAAAAAACAAAACAGGAATTTTAGTGTTTCTACTTTAGCTGTAAAGTACTGCCATGAAGTTCAAACTGAACTAAACCAGTTTGAACTGAACTAAATGTGAGTTAAACTCTGACATTAAATTAAAATTAGTACTCAACACAACTGGATAAAAGTGTCTTTAAAGTGGACCTGCTCTCCTCACTTCCTGTCATGTGTCTCCTGCTCCTGCGACGGATGTTTGTATTAAAGTTTCTAATAATTAGGTCACAGTGCATACCCTCCTGAGAACCAGCCTATTCATCATTTCCTCTCTAATGTACATTTGTTTTTGGTCTATATGTTTTGAATTATTTGTTCTACCCTACTAAGTCCTGACGTACTAAATAGAGGACATCCTGGGCTTTCCATTGAGATCTCATGTGTCTGGGTGGCCTCTTTTAGCTCCAAAAAGAAGGAAATCACAAAAAGATTCCTTTTTCCTTGTTTCTCAGGAGGATATAGTTTTCTCTCTGAGCCAAGAGCTCAGACTGCTCTCAACATTTTTTCTATTCTTGAATCTGGAAGATGCCACAGAGAGAGGATAGAAGCCCCACCCACCTGCTGTTCATACCTTCTGTTTATGAGGGGCAGCCAATAAGACTGTCTTGAAGTGTTGGAGGATAAATTGAGAGGCTGCACCAAGGCCTAGTATCAAATAAAAGAAGGATTACTTTGAGCTGTGACTCACGCAAAGCTACTGTGCAAAGGAGCAGAATAAGTCCACATTAAACTCGAGTGAAACTTGTTATTTTCAGTTTTAAATAAAAAGAACAACCAATCAAAACCACACCAAACATGACCTTTGACCTCTGAGGTGGTTCTAACAGTTAAACACTCAAGGAACCAAAAGTGCTGTTCACTCCCGATCAGCAGGAAGAGTCCATTAGAGTCTAAATAAAGTTCAGCACAGTCCAAAGAATGTTCAGTAGAGTATAAATGGAGTCCAGCAAACGGGATTAAGATTTCATGTCGATAGGTGGAGGCATTGATCAGAGTATAAAGAAAAGGAGAATGATGATGAAGAGGATGGTAAGCAGCACGCCGATGGCACACCACTGACGACGATCTGCAAACACACAGAGTTAATAAGATGAGTACAGGTGAGTGCACCTCATCAATACAGGTAACTGACTCCAGCTCAGTTCAATCCGCAGAGGGAGGAACTACAGCAAGATCAATAATTCCATCATCATAATCAATAAATCCAAATCAGCTTAAAGCTACAAAATTTCCTGCCCTAATTGATCATTTCTGATTCATCAGCTCTGAACATCTAAAACCCTGCCCACCCCTCTGAGTTAACTCATATCATGTTTCATGTGTTGCTGGGCAGATTACCGCTGGTCATGTGGGACACCTTGGCGAGCTTCTTCATCACGTTGTCCAGTTTGGACTGAGTGTTGTCCATCTCATGGCCAAAGTCATCCAACATCCTGCAGGAAGGACATCAGTAAGTCTCTGACAGGTGCCTCCACTCCCCCCTCACCTCTTTGCTTATTACAGGCCAAATAAAGTTCCAGTTCAATTAAATTTTATTTGGAAATTACTATATCAGAAACTAAAAGCTGTCTGATGCTTTTTCATATACAAAAGAGCAGACAA
Organism: Haplochromis burtoni; assembly: GCF_018398535.1. Classification (NCBI taxonomy): domain Eukaryota; kingdom Metazoa; phylum Chordata; class Actinopteri; order Cichliformes; family Cichlidae; genus Haplochromis; species Haplochromis burtoni. Next base: position 875,537 of record NW_024582422.1, read on the forward strand.
TGAGCCGCTATGGTGAGGAGCAAGAACAGGAAGTGACATTTAATCGTCACATAAAAAACACAACAACAAAAACAAACATAATGCCTTTGAGAAAGCACCGACCTGGGGATCACAGGAACTTTAGTTTACCGAATCACCTTTACCACTCTGACATTTTGTAGTCACATGACGTTCCCACCCACCCCTCTTACTACACTCGGTTCTTACACGGCCTGCTCATCCAGCTCCATGCCGATTCGCTCCGACATGTTCTTCAGGACTCCGATGGTTCCCGACACAAGTTCCAGCTGCTCATCCTGCTGCTCCGCAATCAGCTATCAGAGACAGGAAACACTTTAGCGGCATTGTAAAGGTGGAAAACTTGTTTAGGTTTCTCAGGTGTTCTTGTACCTGCTGCTGGACCTGCTGTTCCTCGATGATCTGAGAGTTAGCGTTCTGTAGCTGGTGGTCCAGTCGGCTGTACTTATCTGCACCAGGCTGCCATATGGGGCCCTGAGCACCACGTTCACCCAGCAGAGCCTGAAGGTCACAACAACAGTTACACGTGCACCAAGACCGGGTATTACAGGAGGACCCCAAGAGGATCCAACTGAGATCTTGTGGTGCCCTGAAGGTTCTGCAGTCTCGGGTAATGGATCACCCGTAGGCAGGTGTGACAGTTACCTGTTTGTTCTTTCGGTCAGAAGCAGCAGGTGGAATCGACATCTGAGCTTTCATTTCCTGCAAAACAAACACAGCAGCAAATCAAATCGATCAATTCTGGACATCTCAGGTAATCAATCACCTGAACGATCTACCTTGTAAATTATTAGAATATGACTGGGTCCTTCTGTCTGAGCCATTGATCTCCTGTTGTCAATAAAGTTACCTTGACGGCAACCCGCATGCTGTTGATGAAGGCCTTCCTCTTAGACAGCTCGGCAGCATCCAGGTTGAACTTCTTTGGGTTCGACTCGACAATACGTAAACTTACCGTTAAGAAGAATTATCTTATTTTCATATAAAACATGTTACATAATGACAATGTTGGTGACGTGACCTCAACTCAGGGGTGGCATGTAGCCCCCTAATGCATGCTAAAGATGAAAGTAAAACCTAGTTCAGCTCAGAGAGCATATTTAACAAAATAAGAAACACATTTTAATATATTAGCTGAAGTTAATGACGAAAAATCACAACAACAGTTGCTTTATAGTGTTAGGTTAGGTAAAGGCCCGAGAAAACTGAAAAAAACCCAACAATCAGACGACCTATGTGCACGCACTTGGCGACAGTAGAAAGGTGGAGGTTTCTTCCTTTTAACAGAAGGAAACCTCCAGCAGAACCATGCTCAGTGAGGGGTGGCCTTCTGAGAGATCAGTTAGGGACGAGGGGATGAAGACAGAACCATGCTGTGGAACAGAGCCAGAGAAGCAAAAAGAAAAGTTTGAAGCCTAACCCTAATCTTAAAAGTAGAAATAGTGTCTGTCTCCTGAATCCAAACTTGAAGCTGGTTCCATAGAAGAGGGACCTGTTCTAATAAATTCAACACGATCACTTACTCTGTCTTCACAATCAGTGATTGATTGGAGCCAATTTCAGTGTTTGTAAATATGTAATTAATGATTACTAATTGATTGATCTGCTCTCAGCATGTACGAGGAAACGGGTGTCAATCAGCAGCTTCAGATGCAGTGGGAGGGGAGGAGTCTGTTAACCCTCCTCTTCTTCATTAAATTGTCATCAAACAGACTCTAACCATTTATGAACCAATCAAATTGCTCCATCTCACCTTGTGCACCAGGTCTATGTGAGGATTTACAAACAAAACTGTCTTCACTGTCCAGGGTTTTAAGGTGATACACATCTCCTCTTCTTCTTCATTCTTTCTTTTTCCACAGCTGAACGAATCAGCCAATATCAGATGCTCTAATCATAAAACTGTATTCACCTTTCCAGTACGCCTGTATATACACCTGTGCGTGTTTCTGCTGGCTTCACATTTGAAGGATATTGATTGTCTCGTCAAGGTCCTCTAGGTCCCACTCGATGGAGCGCAGGCTGTTCCTCAGCTCATTGGTCGTCCAGTCTATCTCCTCCTTGGAGGCTCCGCCTCCCTCCACCATCAGTTCGCTCCATCTATGATGGAGGCTCTGAGCAGCGTTGACTGCTTTCTGCACCTCGCTAAAAAAACAAAACAAAAACAAAAAAACAAACAGGTGAAGTTGAGCTTCAGAGGAACCTTAATAGCACAAACCAGAAACAGAACCAGGTCTATCTGCTGCAGGGTGTTTTCATGTGACGTAAGGTAACTGGAAAACTAAATAAATACAAAACTGGAGGGTCAACTTTATGTATCGTTTACTGATCAGTGTTTAAATGTCCAGCAACAATTTCAGTCAAATCTGCACAGCCACCCGGTTGTTCTTTTACAGAGCCAAGGAATCAAAATGTTTTTAAAATCACATGGCTCACTATCTGTACTCTGCCATGTCCCCCTTTCTCCATGCAAAATATGAAAAAGAAGAAAACATGTGAAGGAACTGATTATGTCAAAACGAAAAAGCTACTTATAGAAAGGAACCTATTAGGGTGAAGTAATGTTACACCTGTAAACAGGTTATATATCACTGATCAATAAAATCAAACATCTCATCTGTAACGTTCAAACAGGCTGAAATCAGAAGCGATATAAGCACAAGCTGTGGTCCTGTGTGTGAATCAGGAGGAGATACAGGTGTTCCCTCATGTGACAAGTGATTAAGGTGCTTGAGAGGCCAGCCTCGCCCACCTGAGATCAGAGGTGAAAACGTCTCAAGCCTCTGAAGTTTGCACAGTGTATTATACAATCATCATGGAGGTCACTTTCAGTTAACATGATGCAGTTGCTGCTGTGTGGTGGTTTATACGTTCAAGGAGACACAGTTCACTTTGGGATTCATTGGGAACATCATGAGAGAACACACACCACACCCCTCACAGATCACTGAGGAGGAGCATCATAAAAGTTGGAGACACCAAGCGACCATAGAAAGTGATCAGGAGAGCGTTCTGCGATTGGCTGCAGACACTATAAAGCTGCGGTGGAAACGAAGCCAGTGCACAAAGTGTTCTCCACCACGGATCATCCTGATCTCGCCTGCTGCACAAACTGCTTCACCTCCACAACATACAGGAGGTCTGTGACTCTCTGTTAAACATACACCTATCTGGAAATGTCATCATTACTATTAATAACAATATTATTATTATTCACCCACTCATTCATTAATTCTCTGTCGCCTATCCAAATGTTATTATTTTAATTGTTGCTGTTTCAGCTTCATTCCACCTGCTCCAAACAGAAGCTGGTAAATTTGATCTAAATAGAGTCTCTCACTCTTTCTCATCATCATCATCATCATCATCATCATCGTCGTGGTACACACAGACGGTCTAAAACACCTCCTAAAACTTTAATCTGATAAAAAACACACAAAGCTAACAGGCTAACATGCTAATAAACTAACTGTGAAGACACGTTTATGTTAACGTTAGCACGTTAGTTGCCGTGAATCTGCTCCGGCACACACGTCGGTCTCACTATTGACGGAAACAGACCAACTATCAGATCGATTATGGATCAGCTATCACCTGTCCGCAGGCTAATGTTAGCTGCTAGCTCTGTGTTAGCGACGCGGTTCTGACCCTTTGACGACGAAGAACGGGTCTTCCATGGACATCCCGCCGGCTCTGCTCACTCCATCACCCACTTTCTCGTAACCGAATCCGCGGATTCTGATTTCCGCTGGTCCGTCCTCACGAAGCCGCTAACGGAGCCGCTAACAGGCTTTGTTTACACGTAGCACCGGAAACAGCTCCGCGATGGCACTCTTCTTCTTCTTCTTCTTCTCCGACTCTTACTACAGTTTCCAAACACGAAAACAGTGCCACCAGCAGTTGCGGGGAAATAACATTTAATTGCAATATTATACAGTGGTCCCTCGCTATACCGCGATTCACCTTTCGCGGAATCGGTGTTTCGCGGATTTTTTTTTTTTGTGTGCAATTTTGCATGATTTATTTTATTTTATTTTTTTACAGCGCATTGTGTTCTCCGTCCTGATTGACTGTAGATCATTGATTGTCAATCAATCTCGTGCCATGGTCCTGTACAGTACAGAATGAGTTCAGCTTGTCCAATTTACATAAATCTTCGATTGCTAGTAGTGTGACTCTGAAGTGTATTATTGTATGTTTGTTTTCTCCCCAACAAACACAACAATGTCGATGAAACGTTTTGCACCGTCAAAGGCAACTGTGGGTGCCTTTGGTTTCATTCTATAATACTGGACTTTTTTTCTACCAAGGTTTCAACTTTGAGGGTGTTTAAACAAGAGAGAAAAGTGTGAAAATGGTCATGCGTGTCTGAGAAAAGTGTATAAAGTGTGTAGTGAGGGCAAGGGCGTAGATTTGGTTTTGGCATTGGTGGGGACGGATGATTCAACCACCGAACCCTGCCCTGTTTCTTTTTTTGTCCCTTTTAGTCTTTGCTCAGTGGCGTGTCCAGCGGGGTGGCCTGGGGGGGCACAGGCCACCACCCCCAACTAGACTGGCCACCCCAGGTGCCACCCCAAAGGCAAAACAATAAAATTAAATCAAATATCAAATGTACGATTATGTTTTCACGGTGAAGCTCAGATATCCGAGTGTAAGTGAATGCAGCATCGGCTTCTGCGCTATGTGCATCATGTTAGCAAAGGTAGGAGAGCCAAGCACGAAAGACAGCACTGCAGGAAACAATTTTTCGGTGAAAGAAAATGAGGACAGAATAAATGTCCCGGTAAGTAATATTGAGTTTGTTGAGTTTAGTAAACTTCGGTGAAATTAGAATACCAAGGAAAGAATAACACTTAAAGAATTATTGCAGCCGTGGAATATATCAGACAGT
>NW_024582422.1:895933-896608 GCF_018398535.1 Haplochromis burtoni
AATTTGAATGAAAACAACGGAATTAAAATGAAAAGAACAAAATTTGAATGAAAACAACAGAATTTCAATAAAAGGAGTAGAATTAGAATGAGAAGAACAGCATTTGAATAAAAACAACATAATTTGAATGAAAAGAAAAGAATTTGAGAACAAACAATAGAATTAGAATGAAAACAACTGAACTTGAATGAAAAGAACTTAATTTGAATGAAAAGAAAAAAAAATTGAATGAAAGCACCAGAATTTGAATGAAAACAACGGAATTACAATGAAAAGAAAAGAATTATAATGAGAAGAACAGAATTTGAATGAAAATAAAAGAATTTGAATAAAAAGAGTAGAATTAGAATGAAAAGAACAGCATTTGAATAAAAACAACAGCATTTGAATGAAAACAACGGATTTAGAATGAAAAGAAAAGAATTAGAATGAAAACAACAGAATTAGAATGAAAACAACAGAATTTGAATGAAAACAACAGAATTTGAATGAAAACAACAGAATTTGAATGAAAACAACCGAATTTAAAGGAAAAGAATGGAATTTGAATGAAAAGAACGCAATTTCAATGAAAACAAAAGCATTAGAATGAAAGCACTGGAATTTGAATGAAAACAGCGGAATTAAAATGAAAAGAAGAGAATTTGAATGAAAACAACGGAATTAGAATGAAAA
>NW_024582422.1:898494-899600 GCF_018398535.1 Haplochromis burtoni
AATAGCATCAACTGCTATATCTTCACATGCATCTTCCATAGCTTGGGAAGGGGTATATGTGTGTGTGGATTTCGGTCATACACTTTCCATCTCCAGGCAGAAAAAGATTCCTTATAATGGGCTTGAGGAATGGAGAATATGGAGGGAGATAAACAACTAAAAAGTGTGGGTGGACAGTGAACCAGTTACCGACTCTGAAACAAACATGATACGTAATACAGACTTGGAGTGGTCACTATTGTGAAGCATAATCAGAGTATGCGTATGTACAGTACTGTAATTTATATACTGTTGAGAGTATGCATTAATTGTGGGATTGTATGGGACTTACTTCCACATGTATTGCAATTCATTGACTCTTTCTGAATTGCGTTCAAATGGCACCCTGTAGAGCTGGTTCATCCTCAGATTATTTCTGAGGACACGTTCCAGTGTTGATAAGCTGACCTTATCAGTATTTTGAAACATGTTGTTGTCTTTTATTATTTTTCTTTGTATTTGCTGTGCTGTTATGGCATTATTTTCTAGAAGCATGTTAATGATTTCATTCTCCTGTTCAGGAGACAGAAGACATTCCCGACCACCTCGTGTTGGTAAGCTTTCAGCTCTGCAATACAAATAGTATACTGTAAAATACTATGAATAGGCCTACTATGTAGGAATACAATATAGGAATACATTTCCCAAATACATGACACATACTTTACTTTCACATTCTACAGAACAGTCCACAGGCAATACTGTGCTACAGTAAAGTACTCATTGAGTACTGTAAGATTTCTTACCTATTCTCACTTCAGAAAGTCTGGATGATGGATGCTACAGTGCACCTGATCAAATTTGGCTGTACACTTTGCCTCCCTTATTGTTAGACCATGGTTGACCACATGGCCAACCAAAGTGGCTTTGAGCTCATCGGAGATTACGTTCCTTGGCCTTCATCGTCCTTGTCCTCCTCCTCTTAGTCTCACTCCTCTGGTTAGCATCCATTCCTCCAAAACAGAAGAGTTCACCTGTTGCCCCTCACAGTCGGGGCTGAAAGCCGACAGCTCGCTGATTCTGATCTGTCCACGCTTTGTGTTCACGCCCTTTATGCGCTGATTCTA
>NW_024582422.1:901225-932294 GCF_018398535.1 Haplochromis burtoni
AAAAAAAAAAATCCCACATGCATACTACCCTTTAGGGCTAAGCCCCGGGTGTTTCAAATGTCTGGCTCCGCCTCTGGTTTAGACCACAATGTGTGTCTGTTTTGACCACACGGAGACTGTCAGAGTTCTGGGGGCTTTTCTTTTTTCTTCTTTCTTTTTTTTTTTTCGTACTCAAACAGTTGGTCGCACCTGTGCGACCTAGGATTTTTTAAGTTGAAAAATTTTGCGACCAAATTGGTCGCAGTCTAGAGCCCTTCATGTGATGAGTTAGTAGGAAAAGTAGGGCAACTGAGCTTACCATTTTGAATGAAAGTGTGTTTCTTGTGAAAACAAAGATTTTCTTCATGAAAATTGTGCCAAATGCAGAGAATTGCATGTAGTGTGTTTAAAAAAAAGTGTGTTTTAAAACTGCAATTTGAGTGTAAAGCAGAAATTGTGTTTGTAGTTTAGCAGGATTGGTTCAGGGGGTTGGTGCATCAGATACATGTTGTAGTCATTGTGTCTGAAGTACAAGAAATTGTGTATAAATAACTGTGAAAAACTATAAAAGGGTTTTTTTTCCCCCTCCCACTGTCAACAGAGTTCTTGCTCATAAGGGGGTCATGTGATTGTTGGGGGTTTTGCTGTTTTCTTTTTATTATTGTAGGGTCTTTTCCTTACAATATAAAAGGTACAACATTTGCGGGAGTTGACCATCTCATTCTGAGCAGACAGATGTTTTACAGCTGGATGTTAATGTTTGGGTGATGTCATGTTTAGTTTTCTGGTACACGTGTTGTTGGTTCTATTTTATAAATAAAGTTCTTCAGTAAAATCAAAACAAAACTTCTGATTTGATTTTCGTGTTTTCCCAATGACTCCAGCAGGGGGCAAATAAGGAGCACAGTCCTATTTTACAGAAGAAGAGGAGGAAGAAGGACAGGGGGAGATCTCGCGATACTTCACTGGGCGGCAGTTGGTTCTTTGTGTGCAGTAGGGAACGTGCTTGTTAGGATCGACAGATCATCTCATCTTCCAACTGCGGATCGAAATCTGACCCAATCACACCGGATCACCTGTCCGCACTCCCACAGGTAAGAACGGTGACGTCTTTGAGTGCCAAGGTGCGAGTGGCCGAGTAGCCTCGTGGTGTGTCCGCGGTGCTAACAGCGGCTAATGCTAGCAGCTCCGCGGCCTCAAAGTGCGCGCTTTTATTTTACCCACTTTACCTGCTTACCTATCCACATGTGAGACACGACTGTAACGCGAACTGGACCGGAACTGGAAACCTACGGGTTTTTCTGAGAAACGCCGGCGATCTCTGTAATTAAGTTAGTGATTAAGTAAATATGTGTTAATCCATTAAGTTAATGTGTTCACCTGGACCTGTGGGCGGTGCTTCAGCGGTTAGACGGTTCTCGGGGTGTCAGGCAGGTAAATGTAGTTCTAGAGCTCTTTGGTTGGTTAGAAATGTTGATGACATTCTCAGACGTCATTCTGATTGGCAGTGTTTGGGGTCAGATGTCATCTTATAGAAAGCTGCAGGTGAGTCAAACAGGCCGAGAAACATCTGGAATCAATGTCTTGATGCATGCTCAATCATCCAGGTAAGTAATTCCCAAAAGGTTGATTCTGTTAATCTTGATGTGGCTTTTCCGATGGGAGAAACATTTCATCCTCATGTAGGTGACTTCTTCAGTTTCAGCTGACTGCATGACTCCATTGTTTATTCAGTAGGTTAGCTTCCGTTGTTGTGCAAATGTACTGTTTATAAGGTTGGAAACCTGCAGTCAGCTGAGACTGAAGAAGTCACCTGGATGGTGATGAAACGTTTCTCCCACTGAAAACGTCCAGATGAACATAATCAACGTTTTGGGATCTGGAATCAACATCTGCACATTGATCCACAGAGAACACCCGGACTTCACAGGTGCTTCTCAATCAATAATGCTACTGTAGCAACAGGAACATAAGATAATACAGAGTGAAATGAGCTAAACTGGCGACCCATCATCAGAGACTTACTGGTTTGGGTTTCCTGATTGAAACAGATTGAATTCTGATCACCTTCAGTTTATCGAGTAGCTTGCAAATGATAAGCAATGATCAATAATCAGCTGCTTTTGCTATTTTTCCCAGACGTTAACTTCCTGAATCATTTCCATGGCGCAAAGACGAGGACACATCAGGTACCTGAAGGTGAGTGGATCAGTAGTGATCAAGTGTTTTTTAACCTGTTCAGAGGCTGTGCTGTGAAGCAGGTTCAACAAATTCAAGCTTTCTTTCAGTTAACCAGCTTAACAAAATGATAGCACGAGGACCAAACATCAAACTGTTTCTGCATTTTCTACATCAGCAGCTGAACATATGCATCATGTGACTTCACACCTGGGTTTCGGCCATGATGTCACCCAGAGGCCATTGAACAGGTTTTACAAATAAAACGATGAGTAGAGGATCTCAGTCTCACTGACTCAGACCGTAAATGACAGAATCGGTGAAAACAAGGCAGTTCCATCAGATTTAAACCTGCTCCTGACCATGTGATCGGCACGCATTACCACGGTGATCTCACAGGTACAAAGAATGCCACCTTTGTGGCACAGAACTCTGAGCTTAAGCTTGCTAAGTCGGCAATCTGGCTTTGTACTACAAATGTAATCGCAAAGAGAATTCAGAGCTTATCTGAAAACCGGAGCCTATGATTCCTTTGGGTGATCTGGTTCTGGGTCAAGTCGGTGAGACTTTTTCAGGTGATTTTCAGACTTTGAACATTCATATGAACACTTTTTACTATACCTGACTGCTTTCTGTTTCGCCTTCACGCACCGATAAACGCATCATAGAGCAGCTCAGGCTTCGGTGTCTTGCTCAAGGACACTTTGGCCTGCAAACTGCAGCAGAACCACTAACCTTCCAATTAGTAGATGAGTGTCACCCATCCCAAATGACAGAATCTGAATATGTGAACCTATGTCAGCATGAAATGCAATCAGATTACAGTCAGACTGTCTGCTTATAAAATGTCACTTTAAACACATTTAGTTCAGTTTGGATCTGAAAGTCATTTCAGCCTTATCGTCACTAAAATCCATCATTGAGCCTGACGATTGATTGCTGATTGATGTCATGTAAACGGTGATTCTACAATAACTGTAATCATATTACACTCATACTGTCACTAGAGATTTAATTCTAAGTTGTAATCTGTCATTGATGGAATAGCTGTCTCTGTGCTGATATATTGATGAGTGGTTGGTTGGACTGACTTAATAGCTGTGACTTTATGAAAGCAAGGGTCACTCAGCTGATTCAGGTCCAGGAGGAGGGGAGGAGTCAGAGGTTACCCAAAGTTTAGTTTCCAAAATTCTTTACCATGGTGGCTGATTCAGTTAATTCTCCTTCTAGAACAGAAACCCAAGTCTATCTTATCTCAGGGTTAACAAACTCAGAGTTTTAGCTGAACCCACTTCCTGAATCAGGGCCTGGGGATTAGTGCATGTTTACGACAGGTGTGTGTGGTGTGTGTGTTTCAGGTGTGTGAGGTTCAGAACTCTCAGGGTGATGTCAGAGACGCTTCGCTCGCCGCTAAAGGAGCTGCTGGAAATGTGAGTGCAACGCTTTGATGGGCTGAATCTGTTCACTTCCTTTATTCTGGCATCTTTTTGACTTTAGTGAAAGTGATGATGGTGATGATGTAATGACCTCAGGAGCTGTACGATAACGGGTACGGTGAGCAGATGATGGAGGACGAAGACGCACGCACGAACCTGATTGTGAACTACCTGCCGCAGAGCATGAGCCAGGACGAGCTACGCAGCCTCTTCAGCAGCGTTGGCGAGGTCGAGTCTGCCAAGCTCATCCGCGACAAAGTGGCAGGTAACGATGAAAGTACTACTAATGTAGTGCTGAAGTACCACTAATACGGTACTACTGAAGTGCTGCTGCAGTATCACTGTTAGTACCACTACTGCAGTACTACAGTAGAATCACTGTAGTACTTCTGAGTACCTGGACTGCAGCAGGTGCTGAGCTCCCCAATCGTACTGCAGTATTATTCAGGTAGTACTATGGTATTACTGGGGTACTGTTACACACAGTAGTACTGTGGTATTACTTTGCTTACGACTAATGATGATAATTTTACTAAAGACAAATACCAGATTACTTTTGAAGCATTATAAGTTTTACTGTGAATATGTTTTATTTCAGTACTTGAAGTAAATGTATTTCAGCATTAACACGTGTACTTGTTCATGCTTCACTGTACTTTGTACTCCTTATACTGCGAAGTAGGTCACAGCTGTATTTTGCAGTAGTTGTAGTATCAGTACATAGTCGTTATAGTACTGTTTGCAGTATTTCCTGTTCACTGTTGTTTTTTGAGGGGTTTCAAGATGATCAGCTGATTTTGTTTGTTTTGGGGGGTTTTTAACTCTGTTTTTTTGTTCTTCTTTTTTTTAGGTGAATTTTGTGATTTTTCTCTCTCTTTTTTTTGTCATAAAACAATTTGGATATTTTTGTTGTTGTAATCTTCATTTTTTTTTCACACCAGGTTTAATGACATCAAAGTGTCTAACAGGTACTTAATGCTGATTGGTTACATCAGGGCTGGGCGAACAAAGTAAATAAAAAGTTATTTACTGAATGATTCAAAACAAATTAAAGAATGATTTAGAAAAAAGGTGTGGCAAGAATATGTTGACACTAATTGAACTTCTTGTTTTTTATTTTATAAGAATTTGAAACTTTGTAATTACATTTTGAGGCGATGGCCGTCTGGTGATGAATGTCTTCAGATGACATGTGGCTTGGTTGCAGGTTTTCAGGTCTTCTGCCCTACAGCAGAAACAGAATAACTTTGATTGGCGAGTAAATGGCGAGCATGTCAGTGCCCGAGCAAAGAATGAAAGTTTTGGTTGAATTTTTTTCGTCCAGCCTCTGATAAAGGTGTTTTATTTTTTATTTTTTGTGGGGTTTTATTTTGTTTGTTTGTTTTAAAAAGTATTTTCACCTGTTTGATTTTTTTTTTTCAGGCTGTTTGTAAAACTTTAAAAATATTTGAAGATTTTTTTTGTTCTGAACAAGTCGAGAAAACAGTCGTTTTCAACAGTCGTGTGGGGTGATGCAGGATTGCATCCTGCCAGCGTGTAATCGTCAGGTCGTCGTGCGTTCAATACAACCATGTGCAGATGATTTGTGCCGACGGTTTGATCATCATCATGTGGCTAACCACCGTCATGCCAAAGTAATATATCACCAGTGAGTCATCTTTAACCTCATTCACTGACGACGATAAATTATTTACTTCCATGGACAGATCTTACCTGAACTGGTCAAATCAGGTGAGATCTTACCTTTTCAGATAAAAAAATAAATTAATATTTATATTGAATATTTAAACATTTAATCTGGATTTTATTTCAACTCGATGTAAGTGCAGTTTTTATTTTCATCACTTTATTTTCTGTGAGAACTAATTTGTGTTGAAGTGTAACAGGAGAGATGACCTTTAACCTCTTTGTTTGTAGTGAGTTTTTTTCCGAAGTTGATTTTTTTTATTTTTATTTATTTATTTATTTATTTTAAATAGCCAATGTACCTTGCAGTGTCACCTAACTGTTTTGAGAGCTAAAACGTGGTAGGTGCGCGGCGGACAGGCAGCGTGGTGGGTGGCGGCAGGTTTTCCCGGTTTGTTCAGAAAACTGATGTTTTCCAATTGACTGTATGGATCTCTGTACTTAGTTTGAACTCTGTGTTTGTTTCTCTCGGACTGTGTAGCAGCTGTAACAGACGCTTTTGTTTTTTATTTTGTTGTTTTCCTTTGTGTTTCTCTAGGCCACAGTTTAGGTTACGGCTTTGTTAACTTTGTTAACCCTAGTGATGCAGAGAGGGCTATCAGTACCCTCAATGGCCTGAGGCTACAGTCTAAAACTATCAAGGTAACGTGCCACAGGTGCTCTTTGTTTTTCCTGTCTCAACTGATGTGTTATGTTCCCCGGACAGTAGAGGGCACTCTCACCTGTCTGATGGATGAAGGTATTTTCAAACTCTGCTGTTTTGTTTTTATTGTTTTCGCACCGACACGTGTCAACACTGAATCTGTGAATTTCTTCAATTCAGTGAGACAACGTACTGCACCTTTTACTTTCAGACATTAATGATATTAATGCTTTTATTTTGGTGATCAGAGCCTGTTTGGATGCTTTTATTTTGTGTTTTGTTTTGTTGTTTGGAAAAATTGTGGATTTTTATTTATTTTTATTGAATATTTAAAAATTTAAATCTGGATTTTATTTGAACTCAATGTAACTGTATTTTTTATTTTCATCACCGTTTGTTTTCTGTGACAATTATATTGTAAAGATGATCAGCTGACTTACTTCCTGTCACTTCCCCGCAGGTTTCATTTGCACGGCCGAGTTCGGACGCCATCAAAGATGCGAACCTGTATATCAGTGGTTTGCCACGGACTCTCAGTCAGCAGGACGTGGAGGACATGTTCTCGCACTACGGTCGCATCATCAATTCTAGAGTGTTAGTGGACCAGGCTTCAGGTACCGCACGCGCTCAGTAAGCTCAGGGTCATGTGATGGCTTGTGATGTTTGGAACTGAAAAAATTCTGTTCTGGTTGGCTGTTTAGGTCTGTCACGTGGCGTGGCCTTCATCCGCTTTGATAAGAGGGCCGAGGCCGATGACGCTGTCAAACACCTGAACGGACACACGCCTCCCGGCAGCGCTGAGCCAATCACGGTCAAGTTTGCTGCCAATCCCAACCAGGCCAGGAACTCCCAGATGATGTCACAGATGTACCACGGCCAATCACGACGCTTTGGGGGGCCTGTCCATCACCAGGCACAAAGGTTCCGGTATGCTGACCTGCTCAGAATAACCTGATTACTGTAGTCTGAGTACTCTAACCTACCTTGTCCCGAGATCCAGCAGCTAATTGACTTATATGATTGTTACTGTTCGATGAGAATCAGTTAATCTGCAGCTGTCTAATACTTCGTGTGTCCAGGTTTTCTCCAATGAGCACCGACCACATGAGCGGAGGGGGTGGGGCCTCGGGGAGCTCATCCTCTGGTTGGTGCATCTTCATCTACAACCTGGGCCAGGAAGCTGACGAGGCCATGCTGTGGCAGATGTTTGGCCCGTTCGGTGCAGTCTTGAATGTGAAAGTGATCCGAGATTTTAACACCAATAAGTGCAAAGGCTTTGGCTTTGTTACAATGGCAAACTACGAGGAAGCTGCCATGGCGATCCACAGCCTGAACGGGTACCGCCTGGGGGACAAAGTCCTGCAGGTCTCCTTCAAGACCAGCAAGGGGCACAAATAGAGGAGGGGGCAAGGCTAAAACTAATAACAGGTGTTTTTGTTTTTGTTTTTTGTCTGTTTTCTCAGTTTTTCCCAGCATGCCCTCTTTCTTTATGTCAGTAAGTAATTTTTCTGGCTGTGTGGGCATTCATCCACAATAAAGGACTGAAATTTGCAGTATGACTGACAGCTGACTGTCAGCATTGTTATGAACATAACTGGAGTTGTATCAATTTCTGCAGGTTTACTTTAAAACATTTGGGGTCAAAGGTTACGGAAACTAAATCTGCTCTTTTCTGATTTGAGTAAAACGTTCAATTGGTTTTATGTACAGTTTATGTAAATGATGTCATGGTAACCACTGACAACTGATTAAAGGATTAAAAGTTTGGACAGGTAACCTGACGTTATCATGTCAGGTGATCAGGTCAGTGTTAGACGATTAGTTTCATGTTGTACAGGTGAGGTAGAGGAATGCACCTGATGAACAGGTAACTGATGTGAAGTCGATTTTCATTTGTTTTATTTTTGTATTGCAGCTTCATTGTGACATTTATTCAGCAATAAATCTGTTATTGTGAAAACTTAACCTGTGTCTGAATGTTTGTCTCCCCTTTGTCTGAATTTCTTTAAACTGTCAAACTTTTTCTTTATCGATGGACACAAAGTGTGGAGTTTATTTTACTATTTCTGTGTCGTTGCATATTCAGTACAATGGCGTGACTGAACGATGACAAATGCAGTGGTCTGGTTGGACAAATCTGTTTATTTGGATCCAAAACATCAGAAAAATCTAGCTCGGTTTGAAAGAATAAATGCCACAAATTTGTCCTGTGGAATTACGCATCCACTGTGTAAGAATAGTTAAGTCCGAAAATAATTTTAATGTGGGAATTTACGCATCCTGTGTGAAAGTTTTAAAAGTTTTACTGGGAGCCAGTTATAGAGGACCACAAGGCCACATGCATTGAAACAAAGAATTCTGTGCTTAAATTATGAATTGTATAATAAATCATCCATTTGTGAATTCATTTTTCAAAATGATTTTATTTATTCAAACAAAACTAAAGTAATTGGTTTAATAGTTTAAAAATAAAAACATTTAAATCAATTTTTCAAAGAGAATTATTAATCCATTAATAAATGAGAAATTGATTTCATAAAAAAATTACACTCAATAGAAACAGATTTTTGAAAACCATTTTTGAATAGAAAGCCCTCTCTTACTAATATTTTCCATATATCGTACTTGTTTAAATCTGTCATCTAAATTCTTTATAGGATTCAATTTGTTGTGCACCAAAATATCCTTTAGATTTTTATTTCTTCTATAAGCTGTAACTTTTAAATTGCTGTAAAGAAGGAAGGGCTTGTTGGGCCATCAAAAAAGAGGTATTAAGAGATTGATTCAAGACTCCGATGTATCTTGAAAAGGTGATTACAAACTGAATCAATTCACTCTGATTATTCCTCCTAATTGTTGGCTGATCCTATCAAAGAGTGCTTTCACTTCACTTTAAATCTGCCCTTAAAAGCGGACTGAGTACCGGTAACCTCTTGGTCTTAAAGCCTTAAACAACGCTGAAGTAGCTTCTTCCACATGCATCTTAAAGGTACAGATACGATGGAATCTAATCAATTGAGATTTAATAATACTCCTGAAAACATGTCTAGGATGAAAACTTTTTTATATAACAGTATGTGTCTATCTGTATCCTTAAAACAACAAATAGTTGTTTGCTTTGATTATTATTGTTTCTAAAGAAAACTATTGTGTCTAAAAAGTTAACTTGGAATTTATTTAGTTGAAACTGTAACTTCATTAAAGGGGTGGTGATTGTTCAATTTATCAAAAAAGATTTTGAAAGCTTCTAAGCCATGTGTCCAAATACCAAGGGGTTGGCGATAACCACAATCGTCATGTGACGATCATCAATAACTGGAGAAGCATAAGCAGGAGGTACAGAAGCTGAGTTGGGAGTGAAAAAAAAGGGTTCCATTTTGAGGACCCATAATGCATTGGAAGAAGGACATAATCAATTTTTTTTTCACTTTTTGCATTTTTTATATATAATTTTTTATTAATTGTCTGTTTCTGTGTCTGTGTGTGTCTGTGTTTGTTTGTTTTTGTATCCCTCTACAATATGAATTGCAGCCCAGTGATGCTCCAATTCAAATTTGACAGTGCTTTGACAATGCTTCCATCTAGTGGTGAAACAGTTTGTGGCAAACTAACTGGAGCGTGCCTCACCAGGAGAGAGTTATTAGGGCTCTCAGAAAAAATCCCAGCCTTGGAGATCTTCTGGTGAGAGCATAATTGGAGGGGAGAGTCAAAATGCCCCCCACACAATATCCACACTGAATCAGTTTCTTTCCGTTCCGCTGGGTCCACTGTGACTCACCTCTCCCTGTGTTGCAGCGCCTCCAATCTACAGTTCACTAACGTGCCACTATCATCCCTGGGTCTCCCGTATCAAGCTTTCACTCCTGTTCACGTAACTTTCATAGCTTTAATCAGCGTATGCCTCTCACAGTTAGTGTTTCTATGACTATGTGTGTATGACCTTGTATATAGCTTTGTAGTTTTATAATGCCTCACAGTTCATGTTATTAGGATTTACCTTAGCTTTGCCCTTGCACCTGTATATAGTCACTGGCAGAGTTTATCCCACAGCCATTGTTATAGTTCACCTGCTCTCAGCTCATATTGTGTCACGTCCTGTACATATGACTGTTTACACCATATCACAATCACTGTAAATAAATCTCATGTTACACTAACCTGTGCCGCTGTCTTGGGTCTGTGTTTTTGGTCCATTCTGTGTTGTGACAGTTTTGCCGTGACAATATATTTAAAGTGAGTATGTAGACCGATGTCTTACGCGTATTAAATACAGGTCATACAGGTGTCCCCTCACTGGGATTGCATGCTAAATGATTGTTTGTAAATGAAACCTGTGAATATTAATTGGAAAGTAGAGTTGAGTCAAATTGGTGTGCGCGCCACCCCCGTCCTCACAGAGCAGCCCTCCCCACGAGACAGGCACCATTCCTGGGATAAAACCTCCAGCAGTGATCCCCCCTTTTTCTTTTTATTTGATTTCACTGTAACTGAAAATAGTTTATAAACTAATGAACCAACTGCTAATCGTCATCTGTGAAGGCTGAGAACATGACTACAAAGTCTCAAAGGTCAAAAGGTATTCTCTCTTAACAAGTGAAAGCTCAGTAATGGCCAAAATATTAGTCACATTCTGCCCAATTCTGTTTGCAGATTGCAATTTTAAAAAAAATAAAAATTGATTTTAAATACTAGTGGGGAATTTTTTCAGTTGCTTTCTCCTTCGTGACCTGTACCTACCTGAGAGATCGTGAGAGAAACAAGGCACCTCTGTGTGTGTGTGTGTGTGTGTTTCCAAGCCTCTGCTCAAAACAGACTGTGAGAGGGGAGATCGAGACAGAGAGAAGCCGTCATCTGCTGGAGTGCTGGTCTGTCTGGAACGTGCTGCTGCCTGGCTACTCAATTTGTGCCTAGGGCCATCCGTCCTCAAACAGTCACCAGCAGTGGGCAATTTTTCAAAGTCAACTCTACTAGCTGTCAGAAGAGTCTGACTGTAACATCTATTCATAGAAAAACTGTTCCCTGATTAGTTGGACAATGCAAGGACTGGCTTTAAATTATATCATAACTGACTTACACACAGATGATGAATTAAAAGAAAACAAAACACAGTTAAGCATCTTAGAACATCTACAATAGATGATCAAGGTGGTTGAAATTTGGTCAGTTTCATATATAAAATTAAAATGATTCATGTGGTGTCATGACTTCATGCTTCATGTTTGACTAGTTTATATTCTATTGTTTTATTGTTATATTAAATGTAAGTATTCTTATGTAAACAGTATGTTTTTGAGGGAAGACAAACTCAACACATGACGCACTCTTCAACCTAAATTCAAATTTTAACAAACTTTAAAAACAACAACACTACAATCTAGAACCATAATAGAACCAAGTATATAAAAAAAAACAACCCATCATTAAAATAAAGAGTTTCTTCTATTGGTGAGATTCTTTGAAGAACCAGACCACCTTTATTAACCTGAGAGTGCTCATTGAACCATGCAGTGTGAATAGGAGAGACCTGGGAGAGACCACTCCCATTGCATATTTTATCACAGGATAAAAGTGATCAATCAAAACAACTTTACATTGATTTCCAAACCATACCAGCAAAATCCCCCCTGTCATCAGAGCAAAGCCCCAAATCCCCTCACTGTGGAGAGCCAGAGTTCAACTTTTTCCTTTAATTTGTCACTTGTCTCCGGTTCTTTCTGTAGTGAATTTAATCCTTTTTGTTTTTCAAATACAAATATTTCTGTTTTTCAGTTTCATTGAATTAAGAGCAAGATATGTAAAAATCGATCAATCTGTTAAAGTTGAGCATAGCACAAAACGTGTGCCCGCCCTGAACATAATCGATTCTTGCAATGAAGGCCATAAAATCAATTTTGCCTGGCACCACATGTGATGTGAGACAATAACCTTGTGTGTTACATGTGTGGTGTGTGTGTAGCTGTGGGAAGATGGATGGATGGATGATGGATGGATGGATGGATGGATGGATGGATGGATGGATGGGGGCTACTAAGAATGTCTGATCTTCTGTTGACTCCACCTGTTATTCCTATAAACTGTGCCTGCTATTGTTAGCACTGCGGGGCTCAGTTGTAGCTGCTGCCAGCAGGTACTTGGTAACCTGTGATTACTGAGACGTGTCTGTGCTCTCCTGATGCACGTGGCATGTTGTTTGGAAATGTAAATCTTTACAGATCAGCTATGTGAACACAGCAGATTATTCCATTTAGATTTTTAAATCTGATTAACATAAATTCATGCTGGTATATTTTATTCATGCAGGTTGTTGTTGCTGCTCTTTCTGCAGTGCAGTCTGTTGATTAAGTGAGTGAGTCCAGGGTAACTCCTGCTTCCAGGGATCATTTTGCAAACATTGTTCTTCATTTATAGTATTTATAAAATCCACTTCTTTTTTTTTTTTTACAAATCTCAAATATTCAGATCATATTTGAATAATAAACTTGCTCTAATAATAATAAACTTGTGAGGCCCGTCTCATGTCATGTTTAAACAGGATTTTAGAAAAATGTTTTCAAAATCAAGTCCTAGAGACTGATATCGTATCCCAACATACTTACAGCTAATAGCTATGAGTAGATGGGTGATCTATCTGAGTCAACTAAACAGAAAGTATTGCCTCATTTGTCTCTTTAATTGCCCAAAGATGTATTCTCCCACACTGGAAGTCACCCAAGCCACCAACAGAAAAGTCTTGACCGACAGATCTAATGTCATTCCTTAAATTGGAAAAGTTTATAGTTTCTCTTAGAGGGGCCAATAAGAAATGTTATACCTCACGTAAGCCTTTCCTTTCATATCTCCTTCCTTCTAAGGAACCCAAATTCCTTTTCCCTTAAAAAAAAAACAAAAAAAAAAACTTTTTCTTTGTTGCTTTTTTTTCTTTTAGCAAACACTTGTTGTGACACTAAGGTTTAACTATATGTAGACTGTATGTTTTGTATGTAAATGTATAATAAGGTCTCAATAAAACAAATTTATAAAATATTGTGTTTGTGCATTCCTTGCCTCCCTTCATTGGCCTCCAGTGAAATCTGAAATTCATTTTTTAATTTTACTATCATACAAAAGACTGACTGCTTTCATAAGAACTGTTAAAACTGTTAAAACCCAATTCCACTCAGGGTATTTTAAGTGTTGTGCATTCTGATTTTAAATGTAGAGGTGACCAAAACTAAATTTTGGAACAGCCTTCTTCAACTTATCAAGTAGGTTATACCTCTGCTTTGATTTAAACTAGCTTTAATACGATAGCATTTTCTGAAACATTTTATACTGATTATCGTGGTCGTTCGGCCTTTAAAAAAAGCATGATGATTATGTAATTAATCGATTAAGAGTACGATTATGTGTCTGCATGAATGCATGCTTGTATGGTATGCAACAAGCTGCTGTACACAGTCACTTATCAGTAATGACAAATTATCAATAAGTCATTGTATTTTTATTATGTATTATATGGTGTGGTGTTGTATTGTATAGCTATTCTCTCCTGTTTTAGTTGTTTGATACAGAGGGTTTATCCTAAATCTGAAACACAATTTTAATTTTATATTTAAAAAAAAAAAACCTGTGCAGATTTGTAATGTATGAATACGAGATTGTTTTCAATACTTTTAATTCAATTCAATTTTATTTATAGCACCAAATCACAACAGCAGTCGCCTCAAAGTGTTTTATATTGTAAGATAAAGACCCCATAATAATACCGGATGGAGGCTCGTTGATGTTATAACATCTCAACGGCGCACACGGATAGTACTCTTCATTTATTTAATAAAATGTGGTCATTTGTCTTCAGGTGTGACCTTGTTTCATCCTCATTTTTGGAAAGAACACAGATTACCGTAATCTCTTTCTCAGTGGGGATCTGAGGTTACATGATAAAGCAGCATGAATGTCTCATAACAGTGCCTGCCCTGCCCTTCTCTTTGAGATCTTTACAACATTATTAGCACAGGGAAACTTTGAGTTTGTAAAAGAGCAGATAAAGACTTTTATATAATTTCTTCTGCTTTTTTGTTAAAAAACACAAAAAACTAATGAAAACATGGTGTATCTAATATGAATATTTCCAATAATACACAATCCCCTTTTTGCAGTAATATCAATAGTATTTAATACTACTACTAATAATTTTTCAGACTGAACTGACACGATATATACTGAATAATGGTGCCAGAGATGTTGCTTTTCTAGCTGATGGCCTTGTATTACATGTTTTCATTGTTCATGTATAAAATCTGGATTTAACATACTTGACTTAAAAGAGCAAAACAAATAAACTTGTATACAGTGTAATATTAAAGCTCTTTGCCCTGTATTGCACAAGCCTTGGGCTCTCACCACCCAGTTGCCTGCGCTCCATAATTATTGACAGGTTTGATGTACTCAGCGAGTGGAAAGTATGGGGAAATTGGAGTTTCAGTTGTCTACCCCGAGGCTGATGACTGTAATGGAAAGATTAAAAGGAGTGGTCACATCACCCACCCTGTGCCAAAATACTAGCTGTTCCGTCACAGCTACCACCTCGCTGTTTATTCCAATCACCTCCAGTTTATGTTCTACCAGTGACGTTAAATAGATTATAGAGGATTCACTTATTTAAAGACTGGAGCTAAATCTCTGCAGGTTATTTTTAGATTGTCCAAGGATAACAACAAAAGCGACAGCTTGATTCACTAGAGGCATCTAATTGAAGTAAGTCACTTTTGCCATGTGGGACAGTGCAGTGTAGCAGAGCAGCTGGTCTGTTAGACACTCAATAGGTCAGCTGAGTGTTGTCAGTACTCACCCCATTCACTTTCATCTGTTGTACCAAGACCTGCTGCACCAAGAAGCTCCCTGCACAGCTCCATCATGTCTCTACGGCTTCTGCCTGCTATCACTATGGACAATGACGAGGACGATGATAGTAACTTCACAAAATGGATGAGCAGTTACTGGGGTCACGGACCAGACGCTGTACATTCCAGAGAAAGAAAACACAGTTTCAGAAGGCCTTCAAAAACACAAGTTGATAGACGAGCATCACTCCCGACTGCGGTAAGGACCGGCTGCACTTCATGGATTGACGTATGTGTTCAGCTCTGCAGCATTCGACTTGATGCATGCACTGACATTTAAACAGCAGCAAAACACTTTTAACAAACATTTTTTGCAGTTTCTCTTGTCCAGTTTTACACCACATATGGACAGCGTGCTTGTACACTTGACACTATAAACATCTTAAATTTTATTCTGTATAGCCCTTCATTGATAATTGGAGGGAAAATAAAATATATGCACTCTCTGATGAATGTATTTCACTATACTAATTAAAGGCCAGTTTAATAAATATAATAAAGTACATTTATCAGACAGTATACTTTCTATGTATTTCTTTAAAAGCAGCTCAGGGTGTTAGAAAGATCCCATACCTTCACTGACTGCAAATATCACTGCATGGAATATTTATAAAACACAGAGTTTTATTTTCTCTGAAAAAGACAAAATATGGACTATGACAGCAGAATAATGCACATGTATGTTTTACAAGCTGGTATGAGAACTAATTAAATATTAAAGCTTCCGAACAAAAAGCCTCTAGTAGTGTGCAAACTGTTGTTTTGGTAAATTTCCCCCATGAAAGCCTGCAAAGTACTAAATTATTGATGCTCTAAGTGAGTTGTTTTCTATTACTTTACATCAGAGCGATCAAACACTGCAAATGCCGTGCCACGTGCTGAGCTGTTCACAGTCTCATTAGGAAAAACAGAATAGTTCTATAATGAATACAGACCAGTCTGATGTTTGTGTTGTAGCTGTGTCTGTGTAGGTCTGTAGGAAAATTATTTTTTCCAACTAAAAATGCCTTCACATCTGATATCATTTTCTTATATAAACAATGTTTTTAAGTCATGGGCTGCTGCATGCCAAAGCTCTTACACATATTCTTCATTCAATAGCGTTCCAACTCTTCCATAACCTCTGGCTATGTGGATGTTTAGCAAAACATAGAGGTACAACTTAAAGCAGCAAACGAGCAGAAGAGCAACCAACATGAATGGCGCACAATTTAGTGATTTGTATTTTTTATTAATAACACAGAACAGGGTAACTTATCTATCAGCATAGTCAAGTGTCATGGCCTGTGTGGTGAATAGTGGTGCTTACTTTATAGTTTTCGGGTATATTTTCATTAGTGTGTATGACAAGTTAAGCGAAAACTAAAGGAAGGAAGGAGCCAAAGAAACTCTTTCTAATCTAAAGCAGGTGATAAGAGTCACAACAGTGTAAGTGCACACATATAAAGTGGTCTCTCTGTGGAAGAAAAGAAACTTACAAGCAAGTAGTTTGCAGACAACACTGGGTGAGCACAATCAGTTCTCATCATGAAGGAAGCACTGACAAATGCAAAAAACAAATGTAGTAGCATAGTGTAACCTTTCACTAATAATCAGAAGAAGTGCTGTTTAAACTGAAGCCTGCAGTTCCCTGTATGCTCTGTTTTTAAGCAAGCAAATAGAGAAGTAATGCACAGATTCTTGGTCTGATAGTGGAACTATTGGTCAGTATATTTAAAATAAAAATTTTGCTGAAAGCCTATGCTATATAAGTTTATTCTGGGAAATAAAGAAATTCTCATTCAAATAACAACTATTCTGAATATTTTTAGCCTTTCTTCATACTACATTTATCTTTTAAAATGCAGCAAATGCAAAAATGGTGTCACAGATGAGCCCATGACGTTACTAAATGTTCCAGGACGTTTATCAGTCAACAAGGCGGGCAGCTACAAATAGCAATGTTTGTCCTATAACAGCTAAAACTAGCAACATCAACATAACAAGCCACTTCCTTGCACCGCAAAACAAAAAAAGCTTCTTGCAAATACCATAAAAACATAGTATATATATATATAATATATATATATATATAAAAGATGTAATTAACCCCTATGACCCTTCTTTTTTTGAAGTCCTGTTTGAAGCTTAAAGTTTGAAATTTTGGCTGGTGAGATCGAGGTTTATGAAATCGAAGTGAGGGGTTGATCCAAAGAAAAAATACACTGCACATATAAAAACGTTTGACTCCTAAAGTAGCTACACCCTAAAGCGGTGGTAGGCAATTAATTCAAAATTGAAGAACCTGCTCAGTTAAAGAAGTCTTGACAGTACTAACTGAGATAGTAGATCAACAGAAAATCTGACATATTAAGGTGCATCAGCGTTGACTGCACTTTTCACACCTTTACACATATTTTGACCTATTTAAAGTAACATTTATCACATTGTTTAGTTTCTTTAAACAGAAAAAATCACATTGTCACAGATCTCTCATGTTATTTTTTTTCCTCAAATTTAAAGTCAAAATTACATCTAGACACCGTATTTTTTTCCTCAGCAGCAGTAATAAAGTTAAGTAGAACCAGAAATAACTTCTGGGGTTGTACAATGTCAGCCTGTGTCTAGTGCATCGCTATTTAAAGCTCCCATTAAGAGTTAAACCTTAGTTTAGTAATGAGTGCTCCAGAAATACATCATTTGAAGAGAACAGTTCAGTAGTTACAGATTTACAAGTCTAGCCAAACACTGAAATTCATCTGTACCTTCACCTTTGATGTTTTACTGGAGTTGCATTATCAGATTATTGCTGTTGTGTAAATATATATTTACGTTCTGTCCTGAGTCTAGAGTCAAACTATATATAGGTAGCTGCTTTGCCAACATGTTACTTAAGGATATTAGCGAGTGAGTGTTTAACCCCATTGACAGACATAAGGCAGACATGGTTGTCTCTCTAGTTTAATCTTCTTACAACTCCGCCTCACTATTAGAGGGAATGTGACACAATAATTTTACTCTCAAGTGTTGTTACGTGGTGTAATAACACTTATCGTTGTGTTCTTAATCCTCAGTCACAGTTAGATGTCATGAAGTTAAACAGGTTTCATGCGGCTACAATGGCGCCCACTCCCAGCCACGTCAAATCAAGAGAGGATAAGGGGGAAACCAGGGTCCACCAGAAGCCTCGCCGTGCCTCTGCAGATGACAACATCCGCGCTAAGACTGCGATCGCAGAGAATCGCATCACCACCATCCCAGAGCTCACAGAGACACTTGAGAAGAGGCTCTGTCTAAATGATAAGAAGACCACGTCTCTGGTGAGCAGGAGGATTTATAACATTAACTAAACGAACGATAAATGGTCCTTACAGATTTTTACCTTCTCATAGTGTTATAGATGACCGAAGGACGATCAGACTTGATGGTCTTTCTCCTCCTCATATAAAATTACGAAGCCCGTAAAAATTAAGGAGCCTGAAAAGCCGCATTACTTTTATGTGCTGCCAAAGACAAAGCTGTGAATTACATAACCTACAAATACCCACATAATTAACTGGTCTTGAATGCACACAAGGACCTTGAAGTTTTCTTTTTCTTCTATTGTCCATGCTTTTTGTCGGCATACTAAAGAATATAGTTGTGAATGCATGTTTAATCCTTTTTCATTTTTATACCTGATTTTTCTTGGAACAAAATTTTTTGTCAAGCCCTGTTAAAACTCATTGTCAGGGGTTTAATGTTAATGAAACGGTGTTTCTGTATCTTTGTGGTGTCACAGGAAATCAATAAAAAAAACGTGATACATAACATACACAGTGCAAATAACATTTACAGCTTATCATAACTTTGTGAAAAATTATATCATTATTTATTAGTTTACTGAAATTAAATGGAGCTCCTTCACTTTGGTATATAAGTTACATATATGAAGTTCCTGTCACTTAATCTCCCACTGATGCAATAATACAGGTTTATTATTTTTATAAATACATAAGTTATTGAAATCTTGGTCAGATGTTGTTTCTTTTTCTCACAGAAGAAGGACGATACGTTGTGCCTGATCTGTCATGAGGACATGCGTAAGAATGGGAGGGGAGTGCCACATTGTACACACCGCTTTCATAAAGAGGTAAGAGAACCTGCACACGTCAGATCTACTGCATGACCTCTGTCTACACTGTGTTCCCTAAAATCCCTGCAAGTCAGACACCAGATCTCTGATGCATGATATCAGCCTGTTCCCTGACATGCATGATGTGAACTGGAATGAAAACACAATGCCTGCAGCAGAAACTTATCCCTGTAGATGCATGGAGTACACTGAACAGCCTGAGGTCCCAGGAACTGGATACTTACTCATTATGATGTTTCCATCTGGTGGGTGCTGAAGGCAGCTCGGAGGTTAGAGCAGTGTCGGCCCCGAAGCAGCAGTGAAGCAGCTGTTTTACAGGGGAGGAAGCTCTATGAGGAGAGGAGGAGGTCTGCAGATGGACAGATTTCCACGGAGAAGGAGCAGCACACACTCCATCGTCAACATTCCCTGAGGAGACATCGCTGATATTGTTTTCAAGAAGGGGAAAATGCATGATTTGCAGCGAAAACATCAGGATTTCTCCTGAACTTTTACTATGATGTGACACTGAAAAATCAGGGCCTCAAATCCCCTCTGGGCCAGAGTTTTAGGTCACTTTTGGAATAATTGCAACTTCTTCTCTTCAGTGTGCAAACACAGAGTTAAAAATGTTTGAAAAGGGTTAGAGTTAGAAAAAAAAATTGGAAAAAAAAGCAGTTTTCTGCTTTAAAACCTCAGCATGACAAACTGTACTGCACCATGACTATGTAAACAGGGGAGTTGCTAAAGTGTTGGCTTGGGGCCTGAAATTTATTAGGTCCACCTGGTGCCCCAGCTTAATCTTTATTATATAAATGCAAACATGAGTGAAAATAACAGGGGGATGTAAGGTGTCCAGTTACATTTTTGCTGTAAAAACACTGTGCTACTCCTCAATACATTATTGTAAATATAACTATATAATGTTATATAATATGATAATACACACTAAAAGCTCTTCTGCTCAGTTATGGATGTATGACTCCCCCATGACATGCCTCACAGTGGTTTGATCCACTGCTTGTTGTTTCCTGACTCTAGTGCTGCATTCTGCAAATTTTGGCATTGATTCAATACTAACTAAATACAGGGCCAGTATTACCGATACCATTTAACCAATGAAAGCAGCTTATGTATTGAAGATGAGATGAAGTATCATCAATATGCAAAGTCTGAACACACTTTAATGAAATCACTGTGATTTTTCCTTTCACCAAAACAATTCAGCTGTGTGCCTGTTTCTAAAGCACTTTGGATCGGTTTATGTTGGATCAGTTTATGTTGTTCAAATAAATAAAGTAGGCATGACGGCCAGCACAAAAAGTTTCAGGGATTTTTCACTATTGTTTTTCACACATTTCACTATTGGTTAGAAACAAAGTATCAATCCTATTGCTCTAGTATCGATTCAACACTAGTACCAGCATTGGTATCCATGGATACAAGTCTGGTCAAAGTTAAAATCACCATAACTCAGTGGATTTTTTTCTGATTTCATTTGGTGTTTTCTGCTTTTCTGTGCTCTACACCACCCTTACTGGTTCTTGGGTCCCTCTGTGCCAAAACCATATAAAATTTCCTGGAAACGCCTCTGTATGTAACGGTCATTGTATTCAGTTATTAGACTCACAGCACGTTATTGGATGAGAAGATACCTCTATGGTTATACTAATTAAATGGTTTTAAATATCACTTTAGAATAAATATACTTTATAATCAATAGAGAATATTTACAGTTTATCAAAGCATTTCATCAGAACTACAGTGAGTCACTTTACATACTGTTGAATCTGTTGACAATCAGAACTTGTAAACATGTTAACATTTTGTCAAAGTGAATATAATAAAAGTAAAAAATAAAAAAAAAAAGCAAGGCACCACATTAATAACTGTAAAGAAATTTATTTAAAACCTTCTTTGACTCGTATCCTTTGAAACAGAGAAAGCTGCTCAAATAGGCAGCAACACTGTCCCTTCCAGCTAAGGGTTAGGGTCTGTGAACGTAGATCCTGTTGCTCATGCATCAACATGTTGGAAATGTCCTCCTGGCATCAGTTGAAAATATCAATGACTGCATAAATGATACATGATACAGATCATAGCAACAATGATGCAATGGTGTGTTTTAAAATGTGTTTCAGTGCATGGAGCAGTGGCTATGGAGGAAAAGGAACTGTCCCACATGCCGTGTCTACGTATCCATGCTAAAGCCCCTCTATTGGCCTTCTTGTCGCACCACCGTCCCATAATGGTCCTGCACCTACACTTGAAATGCCTGCATGTATATGTGACCCCAAGACCTCCTCCTCTCCATCTCCACGCCTCGTTCTTTCTGCATGAACACCCTCTGCAAAACTGTCTTCTGTCCCTGAAGGAAGCAGGAAATGAGAGTGAGGATATCTCATGTGAGAGACACGAGCTGTCATTGGACGGTGATTATTTATATAAGAGCTCTTGTAAATTAATGCACTATCAGGGGAGGATTAGTCTTTCTTGTTCTTATTTTGTTTTTGTCCAAAAATGATTCTAAACAATTTCTAATGACATGCAGTTAGGTGGAGCAAATATCCTCAAAACTGACAATATTTTTTGGTAATGAACAAAATAATCTGCCTGAATTCTGCTGAGTTTGTGGTTGAGGTTGAATATTTCCAAGTTCTGAAGTTGAACTTAGATATGAAATCACATCATGAAATATAAACAAACAACCCATAAATTAGTCTTCTTACAGCAGGTAGCATATGAATGTGTGCATCAGTAGCAGTCGAATTTCAGGGCTCATAAGACCTCCCATCTGAGTTCCACTGAGCACATCTTTGGCAGGCTGTTTCCCCTCAGTTTAAAGCTTTTAAATGTTAAAAGTTTAATGCTAAGCTGACTAGTTTCTGACTTTGGTTTTATATTTAGCACAGAAATATGGGGAACGTAAATATTTTCCCAAAACCATTCATACACACAAATATTCTATATATTTTTTGACAACATTTGACTGACATCTTATAATAACCACAAGTTCCTGATATAGTTTTAATTAAAAATCTTGAAAACAGTCTTTAAAAAAAGCTGAAAACTACAGAGAATCAGCTCTAAGACAGGTGACAAATTAAAGGAAAACCATCAAAACCAGTGACCCACACACTGAAGGGGTCCAGTGGCTATGTTTTGGTGCACTGATTTGAGTCCAGACAGCGTCACTGTATAGCGATACAAACTTAGTCTGACTGGTTACTTTTATGCTACAATGAAATATGCCACCTTCTACTCGACACAAGGGGTTACTGAATGCTTTTATTACTCAGTGGTGGTATGCACCATGCTACATTTACTCAAAAACTTACAGAAAAACCTACTTTATTGAAGTGTGTGTTTCAGAGGCTTCAGTCGGTGCTAAGGTGCATTAGAATTGCTCTGTCAGCACATGGCAGCTCAATACCTTATTGAGAAGCATGAAGTTGATTTTCCTTCTTTGTCACCTGTCAGTATGGGTTTTTTGCATATTCTGCAGAAGGTGGTTGGTGTATTTCAGTCAATGCTGATTACCCAGTAGAGAAATTTCAACAGCTGCACTAGCAATAGCTCTGCTCTGCTATTTTGAAGGATTGAGCATGCACATTTATTTATTGCCTGCATTCACAATGCTTTCTCTTAAGTAACAAAACTCCTCCCCTGCATCAGTGTCATATCTTATCGTACATCTGCACCGTCTTCCTGCCTTACCCAATTAGCTTTTGTTTTGCATGTAAAGGTTTTTGCGTGTGACTTCTATTCGATCGTTTTCAAACATCTCTCTTGTGCCGTGTGTTTTGCACTTCCATGTGAGAAGTTTACAGTATGTACACAAAGTCCAACTAAAAAGAGCTGGCCTATGTATATATTTACCCATGTAAATATGCAGTTATATAAAGGATAGCTCTGTAGTTAATGAAAATTAGAATGCAATTTTAAAATGCTGCTATAGCAGTTCATTTAACCAGCAAATGCTCATAACTACCATTAGATTTATGCACAAAGACACAAAACCTTTGCACTCTGCAGAACAGTTAAAGGCTGTTGGGTTCAGTATGCTTACACCACGGAGGTTATGTGTTTAATTACATTTTCCAACCTTGTGCTTAAAAAGCTGAAGAACTTTTTATGACCCTCAGCAGCACCAACTTCCGGCTGCTGTGTTCACTGTTTCCATTTCACTGTTGTTGTTGTTTTTGCACTCTTGAATAAAAACACAATGGAGTGAAACACCTGTTCTGTATCTCTTTGTTTATCTCTTGATCCCTTTTGTTGTTTCCTTATTCTATCCGCCTTACCCAGGTTAATGAAACAAGTAAAAATAAGTGTTCAGGTAGTTAGGTTTTTGTCCTCTGGTTATTTTCTGTTTTACTTTGAAGGGTTGTTTTCTGTCCATCTTTCCCTGACCCTTTGATTGTTGTAACCTTCTAAGTATGCTCGCCTGTGTCTCATTCTCCTCTGCCAGTTATCCCAAGTGTCAGTGTTGCTCCTTTCTGAGCTGCCTGCTTGATTCACCTGAGTTTACGATTTTGATCTTCACACTGAGCAACCAAATGTGACGCACAACGTTTCTTATCTAATATGCCAAATATCTATATCTTGATGTTGCCTAGAAACCACCTAGTAAAATGAGTTTATTTCCTCTAACGTTATGCACCTACAACACTTCATAAATGCATCATATCATTTTAATCTCACAGCCACCAGCATGAAGAGGGTAAATAATAGTAAAGCAAGGCCATGTGCTTGTACAGAAAGTTTTTCTTAACTGTTGGTTAGCTGGATGTGTTAACCTTAATTACATATAATGTAATGGTTAACACCAGCTACAACATTAAAGTGCTATAATGAATAATTATGGCCCAGTACTATAATTGATAACTCTGCATAATAAGTTCTCTTCTTTCCTTCAAGGCCCCTGGTACTCCCACGGAAGAGGATTAGGGCCACTGGAAAAAAAAATCTGAGATTAAAGTCAGAATTCTGACTTTAATCTCAGAATTCTGAGAAAAAAGTCAGAATTCTGACTTTTTTTCTCAGAATTCAGGAAAAGAAAAAGAAAAAAAAAAAGACGTGCCCACTTTTTTTTTCCAGTGGCCCTAATCCTATACTCCCCTATGTCGCCCCACTGAAAAAAAAAATCTTGGAGACGCCCCTACGTGGCCAGTCGTTTCCTTCATGAACATTCCCGACTTTCTACTTTTTTCCTCTATTGTAACTTAAACTGTGTGGACTGGTTGGAGACAATTAAGCGAGTAAAACGAGACTTGGTCAAGAAACCTCCTGCCAGAGGATGAGGAAGTCTTCCAGCTGTGGTGTACGTGCTGGAAGTCTTGTCCCGGCCCAGCCAGGCCTGCCCTGGCACGACGGAAAGTAGCGGTTTTCCCAGAGTGAGGAGGGACCGAGCCGTGCACGAGCAGGCGGAGTGAAAGTGCACACGTGGACACCTGAGATTGACGTTACCTCCAACCAATGACCGCACAGACAGGTGACGCAAGCTCACACTCATCCAATGGGAGGGTTTGATAAGAGAAAAGCTCGAAGTGTTTAGAGTAGGGGAGGAAAAAAGGGTTGTGAAACGGATCTGGTCTGGATCCTGCTGGGATTCCGACTCGGAGAAGATGTAAAAAGAGACCCATATTCTTTTCCAAAAGAAAAAAAAATATGATTTTATGCGATTGGGGGGCAAAGTGAAGATGCGTTAAAAAATTTCTTCCCCTTTTCTGTCTGAATACTTCCACTAACTTTTGATCTTCGGAGAAAAACAAACTTGGGTAAGAGACCCTCTCTTTTCCTCTCACAGTAAAGAAAATCAAGCCTACTGTTTCATGTGTAGATAAAATGTAAAGCCAGGTCAAGAAAGAAAGAAAGAAAGAAAGGAAGGGGAAAAAGATTAGGAAGGTCTCCATCGAGAATTATGTACAAGACATCGGGTGGCCGTTTAGACAATGTTGCTGAGTGATTTCACGATTTAACTTCCACAACACTGTTTCATCTCCTGAAGCTAAAATAAAACTACTTAAAAAAAGAAAAAAAAAACTACTAAAAAAAAAGAAAGTTCTGATTCTGTCAAACGACTGTTTCCATTTTTTCTCTTTTTCTTTTTGTAGACCTCAAGACATCACTGTCCTCAAAGTTTACGTTCAGGAGAGATAAATCAGAGTAATTTCACTTCAGATTGGCTTGGAAATTTAAACTTGCTAAAACGTTTAGTATAAACCCTTAGAGTGAAGTATCACATATTGTAGGTTCACAAATGTGATGCAGATGCTACTTATTCAGTAATGTCTATATTTAACTTTGGCTTGATCTAGAATATTGTTAATCTTACAGTGGATGAGACGGGATCCGTGGTGGTATGCACCATGCTACATTTACTCAAAAACTTACAGAAAAACCTAATTTATTGAAGTGTGCACCCTTTCTAATTAGCTCAGCTGAAGTTTTTTTTTGTTTGCTTGTTTGTTATATTTTTAATAGCAAAACTCAAACAGGAACACCCTTTGAAGACAGCTGCCTCCCAGACATCCCAGCCTCAAACATATGCACCAAAACCTCTTTATGCTCATAGTTTTGACCAATTCACAGAATAGAAATCATATTTGTACTTGTGGCGAACACTTTTACTACACCACTCCCACCATGTTGGTGTAATAAAAGCATACTTTATTTTATTTTACATCGTTGTCATAAAAACGGTCTGGGAGATTTTATATCTGGCGCAGATGACTAGTGTTTGTGGCTAAACTAAATCAGCCAAAACACTGAATCAGCCAAACACTGATGAATCCTCTAGTGGCTCTTGAGTGCCATGGAGACTGGAGTGTTTTCCTCAGTCTGGAGAGGCTGCACCCCCAAAAGACTGTCGGACACAGATGAGCTGGGTTTAACATCTCAATCGGTTTCTATTGAGTGTCCTCCTTCAAAGGTTTCCTCTGTTGCCGAGCAGAATATTGCCTGGTCATCTCCATCACAAAGGACAGTACAGCCATGTGCCTTTTTCTTATTCTCTGCCTGCTATTCATACCACTCCAGCTTTGCTCTCACTTTACAAAGTGCAGTCATTACCTAAGAGCACTGCAGTCAAACACTTTAAAAAGCTTTCTTTCTTTAATTAAATATGAAGCCTTATGAATTTATGGAAGTCGGAGACAATATCATTATGTTTACCATTCCAGTACCTCTGATCACATAAGTAACATTTTAAGTTAATATGATAAAATTGTTCCAAAGTCTTGTTTTAATGATAATATGAACTATGTTGGACTATATCAAGCTTGGTAAATGATGTAAATTGTTTCTCATTTTGACATGTTTCTCAATATAATGACATATTGACTGCTTTTCATGCTTTTTCCTGCCTTTTGAAAAAGGAGAATATCAAATTCTGAGTTTTAATTTTTAGATAAGTCTGCAAGTTTTCCCATTAACCTTTTGCTTGACCTAGAAACATAATTTAACTTGACACAATAGACACAGTTTCCACGTCTGAAAAGGGAAATTATTGAGCCTGCATTCTTTCTAATAACCAGCAGGGGGTGGTGATTCTGTTTTCAAAAATATATTTTGGTGCATAATAGACTATTAAAATAATCTTGGTCTTTTTCACCCTTTGACCTCAGTAAAACCTTTACATATGGGTTATAAGCTCAGGCTCTAGTTTCAGCTCTTCTTGAATACAACAGGGTGTTCCTTTTGTAAATGATGGTCCCCGTTAGTCTTTCATTCAGTCTCTGATAATGACCAACTGAGATCGTGTGAGTGAAAGTAATTGTTAAGAAACTGGCCAGACAAAGACTTCAGCAGTCCACATAAGCCGGTGCAGGTTTAATGATATTTAGTCATTATCAAGAGGATCCTATACTCAGTGTTAGATGCTGCTGCAGTCTTTGCAAACAACGTGCTTTTTCTGGAGTGCATGTTAAGAAATGGGTTTCTATTTTTCCACGTAAAGGTAAATGACTCGTGACACTCCTAACAGGCCTCCTCCCACAGCTAGACGCACTTCTGCTGAGCTCAGCTGGAGGACGGTCGCCAGCACACACGCTAATTATGTTTGATTACGCTGTTTAACTAAATTATGGGCACTGTTGCACTTTTTTCCCTTTTCTTTTATCCACTTATTCCAGTTGTGCTAAAAATAGATCTTGTCTACTCTTCAGATGATAAGTTAGGTTAAATTATTGTTTGTTTCAAGTCATATCTGGCTGAATTAAATAAACATGTTAGTAGTGGGAAAGAAGTGTTTGTGTAATATGTACTTCTAATTCCATGAAGTACCTAATCTGTTTCTCTAGGTGTTGAGAGGTATCATGGGCAGCTTCAGAGGCCACGCTCTCCCTGGGACCTTCTTCCTTGCTGCTGGGATTTGGTGGACGGTAAAGTACTCGATTTGGCATGCCACGCGCAGGAACAAGGGTATTGGTTCTACTCGTCTGGCTAGCCGAGCCTCACAGCGACGGCTGGAGATCATTGAGAGCTCAGTCATACTCTTTTTCTCCCTTGTTGGTAAGCGTGTCCAAAAAGCTTCTTAATGCATCCATATATCAGATATAACTAGCAAGACTCTTCTCGAGTAAATCCAAGACAAATCAGGGCTTTAATTAAGGAGATGTGCATGTTTCCTCTGACGTGGTGCTTTCAGGGATGTTGGCAGAACAGTTTGGATCGGGTGGACCGAAGCTTCAGTTGTACGACTTCGTAGAGAAACACTGGGACCATCTGCACAGCTGGCACCACGCCACCATGTACTTGTTCTTTGGGCTCTTTGCAACAGTGTCTCTGATTATCCACACCACAGAAGCGGCACCACTGGCACTGGATCGGTTAATGCTGGCAATTGCTTTCTTTAATGAAGGTAAGAAGAATAAAATGTAATCATTGTCTTTGAGATCCTTTGATATCCTTTTTATTTCAAGCCAGTGCTTCAGGGCAGATCGCTTACTAATAAGTTAATCAGTTTAATCCTTGGATCCTTCAAAGTCTCGAGTAAACAATACTATTTTCGAAGATAGTCTTACATCTAAAACACAAAAAAATCCTCCATTAGTGTTTGCCCAAGCTTTATATTGAGGGGTTTATGAATGTGCGCCATTATATCCACCTTTATTATCCATCGCTGTAATTGTAGATGGACTGTTTTCACTGCTTCTGCCGTATGTTCCCATACAACAGACCAACTTTCATACTCTGATCTTTTTTTTTTTAATTCAGGTTTTTATTTACAACTTGTTGCCTGTCTGTACATTTTCCAATAAACTTGTATAAATACATTTCTTGTTAATCAAATTGAGTTCCTCCCATTCAAAGGTCATTTTAAGTGTACCCTGTGGGGTTAATTAAGCCTAATTTAAACCAAGCACAGATAGGACTTTCTGCATTTTTACATTTATAGCATTTTGAGTCAATTATTTTCGCACTGTTTGAATTTAAGACAATCTGTGGCGATGGCTTGGGATAAATATTTGAAGTTTAGATGGAGTTTAACTGATCAAGACAAACACATTTACCTACATTACCAGCTTTTTGTTCTCTGCAGGATTTCTTTTTCTCTACCACCTCCATGGCAGGAGCATGCTGGATGTCCACGTGCATCTGCTCCTTCTGTACGCGGTCTTTGGAGAGACTCTTGTTGCCTTCCTGGAGATCTTTCACCGAGGCAACATCATTCTGGAGCTGCTGCGGTGCACGCTAACGGTGGTTCAGGGGACCTGGTTCTGGGAGGTAAATCTGAATGTGGCTTTATGAGCAGATGTTTATGTTTTGCTGATTTATAGTTACTCCCAATGTTTTCTCCTCTAAACCACAGGTTGGTTTTGTGCTGTACCCGCCCCGCGGCCCCGAGTGGGACTTGAAAGATCCCAACAATATGATGTTCATTACCATGTGTTACTCCTGGCACCTCGCCTTCGCCATGCTTATAGTGAGCGTGCTCTATTGCATCGTCAGCTGGTAAGAACCTGCTCCACAAAAGACAATCCAATAAGACATCCCATTGTGATTTAGATATATTCAAAGAATTGGAAATGCATTTTTTTTGTCTTATTTAGCACATAAGGCTTTAAATTGGCCATAGGTGCAGATATAACCAGATACAAGGAGAACAAACCTCTGATTCATATTTAATCAAATTTGGTTTTTGCCACTATTTCACCATAAAATCCAAGAGAGAAAATGTGTAATAAATGTGTTTTTGCTGCTCAAGAATGTAGATTTAAAAAAACAGTGTTCCCTCGTTTATCGCAGGTGTTATGTTCTAAAAATAACCCACGAAAGGTGAAATCCGCGAAGTAGGGAACTTTATTTTTTACAATTATTATAGATGTTTTAAGGCTGTAAAAACCCCTCACTACACACTTTATACATTTTTCTCAGACAGGCATCGACATTTTGACGCGCTTCTCTCTTGTTTAAACACTCTCAAAGTTCAAACCTTCATAGAAAAATAAGTCCAGTATTACAGAATAAAACCAAAGATCAAACCCCGTTTTCAAGTCCAGAACATGTGAATAGAGCAGCTGCGAGACAATTCAACATTAATGAATTAATGATACGGAAGTAGAGGAAGCAAGAAGAAGGAATTGAGTGAAGTTTGACTTATCTGACTGTTTGGTTTACTTAATGCTCCTTATAATCCTTTGACGTAGACACTGTTGTGTTTGTTGTCTTCTGCTAGCGAAGATTTATGTAGATTTGACAGGCTGAACGAATTCTGTACTGTATAAGAGACAGCACGAGATTGATTGAAAATGGTCTATAGCCGATCAGGACGCAGAACACATTGCGCTGTTTAAAAAAATATATAAATGAAAAATTGCACCCCCGAAAAAATCCGCAAAACAGCGAGGCCGCGAAAAGTGAACCGCAATATAGCGAGGGACCACTGTAACACATCAATTAAAAAAAACAAACAAAAAGAAAACCTTTGGATTTCAAAAGTTATACATTTAATTTTAGTTCCAATCATTAGCCCTAGTGCATACCTATAGGGACAGAAATGTACTGTATTTTTCTATATCTGATAGACACTTGTTTATTTATCCTGGAGACCTGCACAGTTTACAATATGTGTGATTCTCGTGTTTGATGTTATTTTCCTCTTGAAGTGCGGTTCGCTCCAGACTGAAGAAGACTCCTCCAGTGGAAATGGGACTTCTGAAGGCAAGAGAGCGAGATCCAGAGTCTGAGGATGAGCTTATGTGAGGAAGACTGTTGTGCATCTACGTTGTGGCTCATGAACATTATAGAACAATCAGGGATAAAACGCTCAAATTTCCAGGAGCAGAATAAGAAGCAAGGCACACAGATGTGGAAACTGATGTGGATACGGAACCTTAACCTTAGAAATGCGTCTCTACCTCTGCCTTAATTAACCAGCTGTACAACATTTTAAACGTACTTTTGTTATTACCTCCTCCAGAGAAGCTTTATGATTTGTTCAGTTTATTTTTCAGCAGGATTACTGGACAGAACTCTTGTGGCTTGGCAAAATTTGTGACTGTATATATAAACTATAAAAATATGTGCATCGCCACCTGGATCCAGAAGGTTTTGAATCATTTACCATTGCAAGAGAACAAGACTGGATGTTTCACAACATCACAGCTACAAAATACAGTTTTAATAATAAATATCAAAAGATAACATCTTTTGTGAAAATATAAATTAATCTGGATGCAGAGAGTCGGTGCATGCAAGGTGTGGAGGGGATTACCTACCTTAGTGGAGGTATGCAGTCACAAGCTGCTCTTATTTATTTTACAGCAATATAATTTTCATATACTCTGTCATATCTTTGTTACTACTTTGCGCATTCAATATAAATGAAAAGCTTTTAATGGATTTCATGCTTTACTTTTGACTTGCTAAACTTCTTCCACAGTTTGGTATTCAGTAGTGCTATTTTGTGGTGAAAACGTCACTGCATCATCATGTGTATTACTTGAAAGCACTAGTTGTACATTTTATATTGTTTCATGTTAGCAAGTGACTCAAACCAAGTGTCAAACTATAAAAAGAAAAATAAAATTGTTCAAACAGTAAATTTTTTTTAATTTTATTTAATTGTTCCTATCATTTCATTCACACCTTGCATAACATTATAGCTAGTATATAAGTGTTTACAATGTGCTACTCAATACAGAATTTATGGTAGCCTCTATGATCA
>NW_024582422.1:933490-973850 GCF_018398535.1 Haplochromis burtoni
ACCATCATCTATCAGTGGCTCTCAGACAGGGTCATTGAAATGATCAATTAATTTGCGACAAATTATTATAAAGGTGACAGCAAAGGATGTGGTTTCTACCAATAAAGGGAAGCTACTGTGTCCTTTGCTCTCAGCCCCATTCTCTTGTTGATAAGATTGTAGAACATAAAGTTTCCCCTGTCTGAGCTGGTTGAAAACTTCCAGGATTAAAGTTTCAATAGTGTCTAATAGTTTAAATACTAAGACTACTACTAGCCCTAAAATGCCTGAGAACCCCTGATTTTTAGAACACAATCACATTAATACCAAATGATCAGTCCTAATAAAGTGCTTGTGCAGATTTATTTTTGTCAGGGCAGGGCAACACAAAACATCTGTTGACAAGAGGGATAAACGAAGATGTTCTGTTTTGACAAGATTAAACACTCGGTCTTGAAAAAAATGGGCCTCTGTGTGACAGTCTTTGCACATTTAATGGAGGTATGATAAGCAGTTCGGTGTGTTAAAATACTACGAAAAACGCAAAAGGTGCTTTATTTGATTATTTCTATCAATTCATTCAGAAATGCAAGAGAGGTGTAACAATTTATTTCTACCACTAACTAGTAGAAATAAATTGTTTTAAGCCCAGCTTTACAAAGTAAAGAAGCTAGTGAATTATATACGATGGACCAAACCACTTTGTTTTGATTCCCCGGGGAATCAAAACAATTATTTAACTTGTATAGTTATTTTTACAGTTTTAAGAGAAAACTTATTATCTCCGAAAAAAAAAAAATAAAAGTGGTGTCTGGACCCTCTTGTTCACTCATGGCTGTACTGGGTGGTGCGTTTAAAATTTTCTAACACTGAGTCACGTCTGGGAAAAAAAAGATCAGAGTGAGACGTCTTTGCTGCTGTTCCGGTTCAGGTGTGACGATGAAGTGACCCACCTGGCCAGGTAAGGTACTGGCAGCTCATCCGGCTCTCCCTCTGCTGGCATGTGACGCTGTTGTCCATTCACACAGATCTGAGAAAACCCGGCAAAGTTCCTATCAGTTCAGGAAACAACTATAATTCTTCACCAATTAAGCCGAATTTTAAAGCTCCTCGGGCATGGATAAATTAAAGTCGGTTCTGAGCGGTGAGGAGGCGCGCAGAGATGACCGGAACATTATACAGGTAAAGCCTTAATCCCATCTTTCACTGTTGTGGCTAGTAATCTCAGCTGGATCATTAATCGATCGTTTATTCAATCTCTACTAATGCAGCAAATGAACCAAGCTTCGACTTTAGGCTGGGGCACACGTATAAAGGGATTCATCGCCTGCTTCGTGGTGGGAGCTGCATGCACAGTTCTGGTAAGAATTTAATTTCTGTGTTTTTTGTTTTTGTTTTTTCTACGACAATATTCAGTCGCTCTCCACAACGAGGAAGAGCTCAGAGAAAGCTGGTGTTGCCCTACTGGTTCTTCTTGCTCTGAGGAATGCTGAAGATGTGATGCTCTTTCATTTGGCGACACTGCCTAGTCCCTCCTTAAAGTGAGGCTTATAAAACATGACGTGTGATCCACCTGCATTCACGTGTGTCTTGCAGGGAGTGTGTGTGCTCTTCCTCCCCAAGATTGGGATCACTCTCTTTATTGTCTTTTACACATTTGGCAACATATGTGCTCTGTGCAGGTTAGTGATGAAAAAAATACCTTGAAATGGGAAGCTTATTTTGCATGTTTTACACACTTAATACATGCTTTTCTTTCTTGCACATTTCACTGTGTCCAATAGCACAATGTTTCTGATGGGCCCAATGAAGCAGCTGAAAAGGATGTGTGACAAAACAAGAGCGCTGGCTACTACCCTTATGTTGGTAAGTGCAAAAAATAAAAATAAAAAATCAACCCCCAAAAGACAGAACATGTTACACAAACATAAGTGGACTGAGTTCAGTAAATTTAGATTCATTGCAAAAAAAATTCTGTTTTCCTTAAGAGTTCAAGAGCTGGTTAAGTTGCATAACACAGCTTTCTGCTTAGAGGATTGCATGACAACACCAAGCTAGAGTTCAGAAAACTTGGTTGTGGATGGACTGACAAAAATCAGACCCTGATGTGCAAACGTCTCTCTTTAAAACTACAAGATTTGCTGTGATGGAAGATTTGCTCTCAGAATGTCCCACAGCAGGTGCAATTAGGTTACCATCCTCTTTCTTTCAGTGCAAGGCTCAGTATGCAAATATTTAAACTACATGTAGGTAAATAATTAAATCAGACACTAATGTGACACCTGTGTTGTAGATCTGAAGATTTTCTCAGCTTTAATGTGGTTATGAGCATGGCCATGTCGCCTATGTAATGCCCAAGCATCATACTTTGCAGTTCTGACATATACAACTGGAAGCAAGGGTATTATAGTTAACTAACAGGCCCTAAGAGATGTTAGTGCAAGTGAGGGAGGTCATCACTGGGCTGAAACAAAACAACATCAGATAGAAACCAAAAACTTTAGGGATAGCCAAATGAGCAAACTGGTAGAGTCATAAAAAGAAGGAATGCACTGACTCGCTCAGCAAAACCAAAAAGCCTAAAAGAACACCACAGAAAATATAAGACAGATGAAACCAGGATGACCTTGTACCAGAATGAATGGAAAGGAAAAGAAGGAGAGAAACTGCTCATGATCTGAAGTGTACCACATTATCTGTAAAACATGATGGAGGCGATGTTATTGCATGGGCATGTATGGCTGCTAGTGCAACTTGGTTACTGGTGTTTATTGATGATGTGACTGTTGATAGAAGTTGCGGGATGACCTGTGAAGTGTGCAGGGGTATAACCTGACCAGACTGCACTTCACAGTGCAAATAGACCCAAAGCAAACTGCACACTAACCCAACAGTTTCTCAGGAAAAGAAATGAGAAAATCAATAGAGCATGCTTTTCAGTTATTAACTACATAACTGAATGCAGAAAGACTCACAAACTAGGAGTAAATAAAGGCAGCAGCAGTAAAGGTCTAGCACAGCAAGACATTTGGTAATATCCATGGTTTCTAGACTTTAAGCAGTCAATGATTTTTATCAAAGTATTAAACAATCCTTATATTTACAACTATGTTAGTTTGTACAGTTAATGTGAGAGCCTAAAAATGAGGGTCTGTGTCCAAAAAATAGCTGTACTTCAAAAACAGTTTACACAGACTTTTGTTAAAACCCTTCAAATTAAAGCTAAAAGTCTCTCTGTCATTGCTTTAGACTTGTCTCGTTCTGACTCTCTGTGCGGCTTTCTGGGTGAGTGAGCCTCCAAAAAATACTTATGATCACTTCTAACTTGATCTGTTTATCTGTTGGATTAATGTCAGTGTTTGATCCCAATCTCTCTCTTTTTTTCTCACAGTGGAAGAACTTTGGACTTGCTTTGTTGTTTGTTATCTTGCAAGTCTTGTCATTTACCTGGTGAGTCTCTACATATCTAATTAATTTTTTTTTCAGTCTTAAATTGTTTTTTGTTACATAAAATGTGTGTGTTTTCAGGTACAGCTTGTCATACATCCCATGTGTGAGGTTTGTAGATTTTGCTCCATTTATTCAAATCTTCTGTATAAATAATCAGAAAAAAAGTGGTGTTCAAAGCCTAAATGTCTGGTTTATGTTCTTTACCTTCCAGAGAAGCAATCATGAGGATGCTGGCCATGTGCATGAAATAGGCCATGTGTGTTTGCGGTGAAGGTTCAGCTTGGATGAAGTGTTGAAGAATGGGGCAGGTCTCTTACTGAAGTTGCTAAAATTGGCTCCTTTAGAGAGTCTCTGGCCCTTCCTGCTGCTCAGACATTTGTTTATAGGTGAAAAAGAAGCAAATTTTCTATTTATCTTTCTCAGTTGTGCTTCATTGATTGATTGATAAATTTTTGGTGACCACTCAAATTTAACCAGTTTATAATGATTGTAGACTTTGTTTGTAATATGTGTAAATATCTGTAATAAATCAGTATTTTAAACTTTTTAAATTTGTTGTTGTTGATTTTTGTTTTCATCTTGCTCAGAAAAAATCTATTTTTATTAAAAGTTCTTATGGTCTTAAATTGTGTTGGTATTTGAATGTGAAGCTCAAATAGTTAATCAGGGTATGAACAGGTCCTGTTAATATTATAATATGCAAAATGCATTTTTTTTTAAATGGTGAATTTTTAGTTATCTGGAATTATCTCTCATTTAGTATAAGTTTATATTTTTGGTTCTTGTTTCTGTTTTCAGAACTAAACTGTCAGAAAATCTGTTTCACGTTAAAACTCGAAGCACTTATTTTTACATCTATTTGTGGAGCTTTTAGGACCTTTTCTTATTATTTTGTTTCTAGGGAGCCTTTTTTGTAATTCCAAAGTCTTTTTGTTGGACATTGGCTTCCTTTTCGCTCATTTTCAGTCCAGTCCTCGAACACGTCCATTTAAAGAGGAATGTCTTTTGTTTTCTGAGGTCATGAGTAATTCAAGCATAAAAAAGACCCCGGGCTTCAGAGATTAACCAGTGTGACTTCTAGCAAAGAAAGCACCATTAAATTTTATTATCAGGCACTTAGTTACTAGCGACCTGTCACAAAAAGCCAAAGTTTGTAAAATGTGCAAATTCTTAATCGTTTCTAGAATTTAAAAACCGTTTTCCCCTTATATTCTGTAGTTGCATTTATGTTTGCATATATTTCCCGTTTTCCTAGCAAAATATAAAGAAATGAGCGTTGCTCAAGAAAGAAAACAAACTTTTGGCGAAGTTTAAAAAAAAAACCGCGCGCCTTTCCGTAGCGTCACGTGACCCAGTCAGGAAGCATAAACTGCATGAAAACAACAGTGGGAACTCGCATGTCTGTACATGTCTGCGATAAAGTCGTCTTTCGTATAAATTGTAGTCCTGCCGGTCAGCAAACATGTCGGACATTTTGGTGAGAATAAAAAACAGCATCGCGGAGAAAAAGAAGGCGGATGTTGCTCAAAGTGACCTGAAGAAATGGGGATTGAGAGGTAGAAAGGCTATTTTTAACCTGGACGACTGACCTGCAAAGTACATACAAACTTCAGGCTGTCTTCACTCATTCACAGTGACATGGCGTTTCCTGTGGATACAAACTAAACGCACTTAGAGCAGATTAATACACTTTCAGCGCCGTCCTACATGTAATTTCCAGGGATTATATTAAACGTGCTCCAGCGGTGATGATCTTTCTCCTCACAGGGATACAGCTGAGACCCTACCAGCTGGACGGGGTGCACTGGTTAACTCAGTGCCTGAAGAACCAGCAGGGATGCATCTTAGGAGACGAGATGGGTTTGGGTAAAACCTGCCAGGTATGACGTCATCTGTTTACCTGTAATCCAGAGCCCTGGCATGGCTGGACAGTTTTTATATAGGCGGTGAGGCTTGGAGCGTCTGTTACACTGGGGGTGCACAGAAGTTGATTCTAAAAAGCCTCAGTACCACGTGACATATCAATTGTGCCTTTCGTTATATTTTTTTATAGCACTTTTCTGTCACTTGGACCTAACGTGGCATTTGTATAATTACTATAATTACATTTATTTTAATGCAGTTTTTCTACTCCATAGGCATACACCTTTATAACATTAGCCTACACTGGATCAGAGCCAGTGCTCTTCAAAGTTAAGCAATGTTTCTCTGAAGAGAGATTCTTGGTTTCCACGTGGCTTGTTAGACAAATTACACACTTTGCTTCAATTGAATGAGAAGTTTTCCCCTTATGTGTCACACACTCATGAATCTGACC
Organism: Haplochromis burtoni; assembly: GCF_018398535.1. NCBI lineage: Eukaryota > Metazoa > Chordata > Actinopteri > Cichliformes > Cichlidae > Haplochromis > Haplochromis burtoni. The sequence goes on from NW_024582422.1 coordinate 939,237, forward strand.
ATTTGGGGGCTGCTTTATATATGGCTTATTATTTACATGTTCTAACGGTGTCCTGGTCATCATGTATCCCTTCAGACGATCTCTCTGCTGGTGTACATGTCAGGGGCTCTCAGGAAGAAAGGACCATTTCTGGTGCTGAGCCCACTCTCTGTCCTGGAGAACTGGAGGAATGAGTTGGAAAGGTGGAGCTACATTAATCAGTGATTGCATTTCATTTGATAATGTGCTTTTTAGCGCTGTCTGTAAACCTGTGTGTGCCTCGCTTTCAGCTTCGCTCCCTCACTGACGGTCCTGGTTTACAAAGGAGACAAAGAAAGGCGGGCAGAGATCCAGCAGGAGGCGAACTCTCAGGACTTCCATGTTCTTCTCACTACATATGAGGTCGGAGGCTATTAAGTGAAAACAAAACAGGATAAGGTTTCACCTTTGTTAAGACTGATATATATATATATATATATTTTTTTTTTTTACCTGTTATTTCCAGCTGTGTCTCAAAGATGCTTCATTCTTGAAACGGTGAGTTTGTACTTATTCTTGATCTACATAAACTACTCTGGAAGCAATGTACTGTGAGGAAAATTTAACTGTGGTGTCCTAATACAAGTTTATATAGTTTTAAGCAAGAGGTGACAGAAAAAAGGACCAGCACCAACAGAGATATTGCTTTTAGGTCGCTCTGTGTCGGCTCTTCCCGGCCTTCACCCAGTAAGATCGGCTTAAACTGCAGTTATCTAGGTTAGCGACCTGTATGCCTGAGATGATCATATTATTCTAGCCACACTACAAAACCAAGACTAGAAAAAACTGTCACAAACAAAGCTTTAATATTAGTCTGAAGCCTGTGTGTCTGTAGTAATCTACAGAGATTATTAGAGAGGGGCCATTCTTTTAAACGTGAGCCATTTTTAATATAAGCAATCCACCTTTGTATCAAATTATATGTGACAGAAGAAAAGGAAGAGAAGAATGGTCTTTAAAGGTTTGTTCACTGAGAACAAAGTTTTCATGTGCTGATATTTCCCCGATCTCTTCCTCAGGTGGAAGTGGAAGGTGCTTGTGGTTGATGAAGCTCACAGGTTAAAGAATCAAAACTCGCTGTTGCACAAAACTTTGACAGAGGTAATAAGCAACACCTGGTTTGGGCAGATTTCTTCATTGTCTTTCCCTTGACCTCTTAAATCAGTTTGTTTGTGTTCTTCTCTTGTAGTTTTTCGTGGGATTCAGAGTCTTGCTGACAGGGACTCCCATTCAGAACAACCTGCAGGAGCTCTACTCCCTGCTGAGCTTCATCCAGCCCAGCATCTTTATACCAGAAGACACAGACAGCTTTGTCAACTCTTACTCTGATGTACAAAGTCAGCCTGCGTTGGGTACGATACATAATTATAGCATAACAAAGCATAGCTTACATTCAGTGTTATTTCTGAGTCCATGCGTCTCTCCATATCCAAATAAATGTTTTGAAATATAATGGGTGAATATTGGTCACAAAAAATTGCAGTACAGTAATGCACTGTAGGAACGCTAACCATGAATCTTATTACTTTTATAGCTGCTGAGCTCCAAAGCATCCTGGAGCCCTTCCTGCTCCGTAGAGTCAAGTCTCAGGTGGCCGTCGATCTGCCCAAGAAAACCGAGCTGGTGGTTTATCACGGCATGTCCGCTCTGCAGAAGAAATACTACAAAGCTGTTCTGATGAAGGATCTGGGTGAGACTTGGGCGCTATGGTGTGCTGTGTCATTTATAAATGCATTTTCTCTGCAGTACTTACCCTGCCTCTTTACTTATAGCATTAGCAAGAAAGCACCAGCTCAACTTATCACTGATTTTTACAGTTGGCATAACAGACACTAAATCCTGACTTCTCTCTATCAGTTCTCTCTATTTTAGAGTTGGTTTTAAGGTTTTACTCATCACCTTAAAGAACTTCTGGGTCTGGTCTCCAGCTGTGTAGGAGAAATGTGCTGTTTTTTTGTCTGTTCCAAAGTCGATGAATAAACCTGAAGGTGATCAAGGCCCCCCAAGGCACGAATATTCTGAGCTCTCATGGTTGCTTCATAGCTTTTATTATTAGTTTACTAGTTTTACTAGGGATGTTCCTGGCGACTAATTTCTTAGTCAACTAAACGAGGAACAAAAATGAGACTAACCAACTAGTCTACATCTAAGAAACACTCGGGTACTAAGTTACATTTGAGAACCATCAAAAACTCATAACAAAGGCATTTTGTTATGTCCTTATGTCCTTGTTTCATGTCTTATAACTTTACACTGATTTTGTTGTTGTTTGATTTTGGCTTTTTCCACTTTGTAGGCTGTTTTTAAAGGTGCCAAGTGGAAATAATAGTTCTAATAGTATCTGTTTAGTGGCATCAGTCATTTGTAAATTCAATCTGCTTCTAAAACTCTTCTTTCAGAGGCTTTTGGAAATGACCAAGGCAGCAAGACTCGGTTGCTGAACATCTTGATGAACCTGAGGAAGTGCGTTGACCACCCTTATCTGTTTGACGGTGAGAGGTGCAGAGTGATGATGTAAAAAAGACTGGCTTTAGTTCTCTCTGCTAAAGGAAAGACCTGAGGCGTAGGTGTGTTTTCAGTGGGATAGGATAAAGACGCTTCCATTACATTCTATGTTTGTGTGTCTGTTTCTTGGATAGGAGTTGAGCCAGAGCCATTTGAGATGGGGGAACATCTCATTGAAGCCAGTGGAAAACTTTGTCTTTTGGACAGCATGCTGACATTCCTCCACAAAGGGTTTGCTGATGTGTTATTTGGCTCCACCTGGTGGTTTAGTGCGGCATTGCTGTAATGCTGTGATATTCTAAGTCACATATTCGTCTTTAAATTGAGTCTTACAATATTTGTGTTTTCATATCTGTGGTTGAAGGGGCCATCGGATCCTGCTGTTCTCTCAGATGACGAGGATGCTCGATATTCTCCAGGACTACATGGAGTACAGAGGTGAGTGAGAGTGAACATGAGGGGTTATTGTTCATTGACTTACTATTAATTCTTCTTAATGGCATGAATTAATTAGTAATTATTCTCATTCTTCATAATGGCAAACTTGAAAACCATTTGATTTATTCTTAGTTATAAATAAATGCTGAATTCAGCTTTTCTATTCAGGTTACAGCTACGAACGTCTGGATGGGTCAGTCCGAGGGGAGGAACGAAACCTAGCAGTGAAAAACTTCAGCAGCAAAGATGTCTTCGTCTTTCTGCTCAGCACTAAAGCCGGTAAAGCCCTGGTGTAGTATTTTCTGTGATATACTTATATATAAACTCATGTTAAACCGTGGCCAAAGTTTAAAGTAATGAAGTCTATTCAAGTAATTCCTGTGAGTCAATAGCGCAGACTTCCATCTGATCTAAATGTTCAGTTTCAGTCAGGTTCTCCTTTTTTTTCCTTTTTTAAAAACCTTTTTTTTCACTCAATGAGTGCAGATATTCCTAATATGGTCATCAGAGGCACCGGAGCCCCACCCAGCTGCTGTCGGCAATCAGAAAAAAGGTGGAGGACCTAAAATTACTTGTTTCAGTCAGAGGATGAACTGAGGGGCTGCATTTTGAACTCGTGCAGAGCTATTCTAGTAGAAGAATGGAAATGCAGAGCTGGGACAGAATAGGTTCTATTTAAGATATTCTTCAGGCAAATGTCTGGATCTTTTGCTTTTTCATTTTACTGCAACATAACTAATATAACTCACTGGTAAATGTCACATGGAGAGCCCATACAAGAAGTGGCTGTTATTGGTTAGCCACAGAAAATTTCAGAGGGATGTTTAAGAAGCAGGTCTTTAGGCAGGAGGATGTGGAAAAAAGCTGGCATTTGTTTACAAAATGCAGCTTCAGAGCAAGCTACCACCTCTTCCCTCCCCTGCTACTCAATACCAAATACTTCTGCGCTCTCAGCCTCACCTGCATGGGCAAGAAACGGGTAGACAAAACCTAAATAGTAGATCGGTCAAAGACGATCCTGAAAGAGATCCTGGTTCCTGCTAAAAAAAACACAAACCTAAATAGGGATAGAAAGTCATCATATGATCCGCTATCACGCACCCCACTGGTTATGATTGGGAACTAGGCATATGAAAAGGGGAAGCAGTAACCCCTTCTACTGTAGACATTTTAGATGCCAAAAGTGCTGAGAGTGCATTTGACAAACAAGACTGTGGCAATTTTTAAGATAACACTTCTGTGAACTCTGCTGTAGATTCAGATATGCAGACAAGCCTGCAAGCTCAGCTTGAGCTGACTTTCTAACACAGAAGTGGCTGAGAGAGGAAAGGGGAGTGATGACAGGAGATAAGAGCTGCAGCAGAATGAAACGCCTGTGTAAATAAGGCCAGCATGTTTCCTGTCACAGATTATGATTTTCTTTAACCTGTTTACAGTAAATGCACCAATCCTACTGTTTCTTTATTGCATGCACAAAAATCGAGAGCCACAATTTTCAGTTTTTGTTCTTTCGTTCTGTCTTTGCAGGGGGAGTAGGGATGAACCTGACAGCTGCTGACACTGTCATTTTTGTGGATAGTGACTTCAACCCTCAAAATGACTTGCAGGCTGCCGCACGCAGCCACCGGATTGGTCAGAACAGGTGAAGCATACGAGAAATGATTCCAAGCAGGATCCAATCGGTATTTCATTTAGGTGTCCTGAAAGTCGCACTGTTTCGCAAAGGGGCGTGCAGCATTGACAGCACAAAGAAGTGGTGAAAACTTCTGCACGATGTCCTGTTTTGCTGAAGAAAATAACTATCTCATTAGGCTTATCTCTAGTTAGGTGTGAAAGAGTACTCCCTGCATGCAACCTAGCTATTGCACATCAATAAGGCTTCATAGGGATGCTTACAAAAAGCAACAAAATTGATGCAGCAGAGCGAGACAAAAATGTTAACACTTACTTTGGTAGTGTTTTTCCATATTTTTATTTTTTCCCATGCTGGGGAACAATGTCTGCGATATCTTTTGATTTATGTTGTAAAAACAAGTTAAACAAGCCAAGATTATGTTGCACACTCATCATTTCACAACCAGCAACATGAGGGCATTGCCAAGAGGTTGTCGTTGAAAGAATTCCTGCACCTCCTGAGCTGTTCTTGGCTGCTTTACTTTTACTCTGTGGTCCAGCTCACCGGAAACCATTTCCGTTGGGTTTAGGGTGGATGATTGTGAGTGGCAGGCCTGAAAGTGTGTTTTGGCTCATTATTAAGAAAAACAATTGAATTTTCATTGAACTTGTTAAGTCTTGCTGTAGAATCATGACTGTAGTATGAGTGCAGAGCTCCACTTTTTTTTTTTTTTCTTCCATGCAGTAACTGTTGTTGAAATAACCGGACCAGTTCAGGCAGTGCAGTTCGTGTATTATGCAGAGACCAGCTTAAAATAGAATGAATTGTTAGAGGTGTCACGTTGATATACTGATCTGTTCACAACAAGCGAGAAAACATTCCACCTTAAAACTTAGTGGTTGTCGCTGTCTCCGTTTAGCTTCTTATTAAAGATTATGTGTTATGTTGTTTCAATATTTATATAACCCTTTGTCCTCTGGTTAGACAGAAACTCTATATATTTTTTAAAGAAATATATAGCTTTTAAAATATTTGTAGGATACGTTGCAAAAAATCAGGTGCAGGGTGAGGATCAACAGGTAGAGCATTCAGAGGTGAGGTACAAATACGGCTGATGGAGAGGGGCATACTGGCAAAGAACGAGATGAGTTCGGAGAGAAAGATATGATCTGTTGTTAGTTATTCGAATATTTTACATATTATAATATTTTGCACATGTCTGCAAGTCGCAACACATCACACTACACCTCCAACAGCTGACCTTAAGAGTGTTTTCACCATGAACTTCAGGCGAATGCGCATCAAATCCGACTTTTTTGACCCTTTGCGACCCATATCCGATCATGGTTTGACAGTGTGAACAGCACAAATCTGATATTTTCAAATCCGATCTGGGTCACTTTCGTATGTGGTACTGAATCCGATACATATCTGATGTTTTAGAAAGCGACTGCTGTTTGAACGGTCACGTCGCATTAAATCCGTCTTCTACGTCACTGACACAAGACAGACGCCAAATATCAGCGCCCAAGAAGACATCGCGAACGCTTGCTGGCCATCCAGTGAAACTATTTGGAAGACAACGTTGGAGAAACGTGAACATTTTATTTGTACTGTATAATCTGCAGATTCTGACAGAAATCTGCAACTATCCTTTGAAGTACCGCTCCTCTCTAAAACCGCAATAAGGATCATTATTAGGCCATATCTAAATAACAAAATAACTTAAAGCAAAATTGGGAAATGTAAAGTCCGAAACAAGTCTTTATATTAACAGCCATCAGTCAAATAACACTGTTTGGTCTGGGTCTAAACAGAGCGCGTTGAGTGTGACGTCTTCTTTTGCGCATGCGGGCCGCAAACGCTGTCGCGTTTTATTTGTAGTGTGAACAAGCAGACAAAAAAAATCGGATTTGAGCATTAAGACCTGCAGTATGAACGCAGCCTAAGTGTCGATTAAATTATCTACTTGGTCTTCATGTCTTTTTCTCTTGTGGTGGTCTTCATTAAAGGGGACATGAAACACTACACATATAAAGGTTATTTATAACACTGAGACCTACTCTCAACTGACATAGATGTAACACTGTCTGTGAAACTGGATTTAAGAAACAAATACCTAAAGTTAAACATCTTTAACACCATCTTCTGTCAGTAAATGACGTTAACCGGTTGGTTGGTTGCAGCTAATAAACTTACATTAGTTTCTGTTAGCTAACTAGTGACAGAACCGATAACTCCAAGAAGAGCAAGGAGACTAAAAATAAAAACAACTAAAAGTCAGTCTAAAGGGATCATTTTTGTGTTGCTACAATGAGTTTTATGTTACGTTGTTTACTTTCACTCTCCGTCTCGTTAGCAGTATCTGGCTCCCCGCTGTTTGGCTAGCTGCACTCAAAGGGGAAAATTGAGCTGTTAGCCGTAATATTCGGGTTTGTTACGCACTTTATAAATGAGGACTGCGTGGAGGTGGAGGAGAGCCTGTTTGAGCCAGGTGTGAGGTGACTCACCGGACCGACAAGCTGGTGTTAGAAACTCACATTTTTCCTCGTCTGGCCACGTAAGGGGCGCAGTCAGCTGATGCGATCAAAACTATTTCATGCAGTAAAAAAATCTTTCTTTTCCCACGAGCACATCCAGTTTACAACATAACAGCCCACTACATGCACACCACAAACTTACTGAAGCACGATTGGATATCCTAACATCCATCAGTATGTCTGTAGGAAAAGTAGGCCGATGCGTGCCATGGACAAAACAACAATAAAAAATCTGTCACTTTTTAAAATAAAATGTAAATTAGCCTTTATATGTGTCGCGTTTCATGTCCCCTTTGATGGCTTTTGTGACTGAACTTGAAAGGTTTTTGAAGTGTTCTGGACTAACAGACTTTCATGTTTTAAGGTAGTATTAGTCGGTTGTTCTCCTTAACATTGTGGGGGTGTTTGCTGTATACCAACACTGCCTTGGCATGACACTGTCAGTCTGGCATCAGTCAGCTAGACTGCTGACTTGGCTGCCATACTCGGCTCTGACTTAGCCAGTAGATATCAGGTCCAAGAGATCTGTTTACGTCCGTAATGACTGTAAATTTGTTTCAGAACAAAGCTAGATAATAACCCATACTTATCGTGAATTTCAGCAAATGTAAACTCTCTTTTGCGCCACATAGACTGTATGTAATCAAATCTCAGACATGATTGGTTAATAGATCTCCAACCACTGTATATGTACCTACATATACAGTCTCAGACTGCTGCAGTTGAATTTATATACGTTTATCCTTTGATTCACCTAACTTTTAGTCTATTTTTATTACATTTTCTTTTGTATTAATATCTGCATGTCAGTCGTCTGTGAAGCACTTTGCAGTAATCTACAGGAAATGAGCTATAAAAGTAAAGATTAATTGACTGATTGATTATGGGTAGCTTGAGCTTTACTTTACTCTATGAATTTAACAATTCTCAACTTAATGGAAGTTCAATGTGATGCTGGGGTTCAATATTTGAATGATTTCCTACAGGCCTGTGAAAGTGATCCGCCTCCTGGCACGAGACACTGTGGAGGAGATCATGTACTCTCGCGCTGTGGCCAAGTTGCAGCTCACCAACACTGTTATTGAAGAAGGCCGCTTCTCTTTACTGGATCAAGCTCAGTCAGCTGCAGGAGGGCTGCAGGTTTGTGAACTTTAAATCGCTGAAAATAAATGCTATCACTGCAGGATAATCCCTGATAATCTCTGAATCCTTCAGTGCTCAGTTCACTGTGTGTCCGCTTTGTATGAAAACCTCTCCAGTTTTCACCTCCTCTGCTCACATTTCCTCTTCGGCACAGCTAAGCGAGATCTTGAAGTTTGGCATTGATAAGCTTTTGTCATCTGATGAGAGCTCCATACAAGATGTGAAACTGGAGAAGATCCTTGGCCTGTCACATAATGGTCATTGGGTGGATGATGAGGACTACTCCCAGCATGAAGAAAATGAAGAGGATGATGAAGGGAAAGGATCTGAAGCCGACGGGCAGAGTATGTTTCATTATAGTGTACATGTTGAAATCTCAAATCACTATGGGCTATTCTTAGTGTGCAAATTTCAAAAACTACTAATATAATGTAACTGGTGTGGTATAGCGAACATGTTGTTCCTGCATGTAAGCGACTCCGTCTTACTTTTGGTTCTTGAACTGCAAACCACAGAGGAGAAAACACCCAAGATTGCTTCTCTTGGGCTCATCACTAGAGGTTGCAAAGAAAACAGAGGAAATCTGCAAATCACTTTAGGTCAGGAGTGACAAATTTAGTTTCACATAGGGCTGCAAGAGAAAATGAGAATCACATTGAGAGTAAGACAGATAAGTGTTCAAATACAGTCCTATAAAAATAAAAAAGGTAAAAACAACCTTACTTCTTCCATAGGGATTAAAAGGGTACATTGCAGCCAGGTGCTGCTTATCGAATGTAGTATAAAAGCAGAGATTTTACCAGTTTTCTGTTGTGGTATATTGAGGTGTGTGTTAACACAATGCCACAGCCTTTCCAGGAGTGGATGTCCCAGTAAATTCACCTTGAAGTCAGACAGTGCAAGGCTCAAAGAAACTGCAAAAAAACCTTGGAGTGGCATCTGAGACTCTACAGGCCTCAGTTAGCATGTTAAATGTTAAAGTTCATGACAGTACAGTTAGAAAAACATGGAAGAATCCTGGAAGGATTACCAGAAGAAAACATCTTCTCTCTACGGCATCACAGCTTAGGTTTGCAAACCTGCATCAGCCCAAACTACAAGACTTGGGCAACAACATCTTTTGAGTGAAGACACCCAATTGGAGGTGTTTGGCATAATGCACGGCGCCATGTTTGTCACAAATACCTATTGCATGCTGTCAATCGTGGCGGAGGCATGATGATCCGGGCTCGTTTTGCAGCCACAGCATCAGGGAACATTGCAGTCAGTGACGCGTCCATGAACTCCTCTGTATAACAAAGTATTCTAGAGTCAAATATGAGGCTGGCTGCCTGACCGAAGCTGGGTCATGCAGAATGACAATGATCTCAAACACAGCAGCAAATCTACGGCAGAATGTCTGAAAAGGTAAAGAATCAAGGGGTTACAACCCATCTCAAAGGGACGACTCTGTAAAAGGAAGTCTCACCGCAGCACAGGAAATGAAAGTCAGGGAGGCCATTAAGAAGATGATTTTTCTGAGAAAGTTTATTCAAAGTGTTTCGGGTGTAATGTGCAGCAAATTTGATCCCAATAAATTAGATGATTCCATAAAATTTTCCTCACGGGCAACGAGATAAGTTTAAGTAGAGAAAAATGGGCTTTTGACAAAATGAAAGCAGGACAAACTAAATATGTCTTGCCCCCGATGTGATTCTCATTTCTCTCGTGTCCCTTAAGTTTGACACCTCCATTAAAAGCCTTTAAAGAAGCCAGGAGCCTGTTAGTTTCCATGCAGATTTTGACCTCCTCTGTGCTTCATCACAGCCGACATAGTCTTTTCTCTCTTTGTGATGATTATCTCAAACCTCTGTCCCCTCTGCTCCTTTAGACCACCTGTACTTCTTTGAGGGGAAAGACTACAGTAAGGACCCCAGCTCTGAGGACCAGAAGAGCTTTGATCGTTTGTTGGAGGAGCAGCTGACCGGGTTTCAGAGAGCAGCAGGAGAGGGACGAGCTCTGCGACACAAAACTGGAGTAAGACGCCCCGACTTTAAATTAAAACAGAATTATCTTTGTAAGGACATGCATCCCACATGAGGTTAGTTATGTATAGACAGAATGCTGAAAACTTAAAAGAAATTAGCCATGTTGGACACTCATCGTGGCTCAGCAGTTTAAAGTTAATTAGCAGACGAGGAACACTTGGACGGAGGACACATCCACCCCCATGAAAAATGAAGGGAACACTGTGATGATCACAGTGTAACACAGTCTGTAAGATGTTGGGGACATCAATCAGTTCGGTCCTGACAGACTTTTTTCTAGTTTTGCTTTTTGCTCGTGTCCTTGTCGCTACCACAACATGTGGGCGTAGCGATAGAGGTTCAGGCTGGTGGTGTAATGGCGTGCTTTGGACCCCTAAGTACCAGCTGAACATCATTTAAACAGCATGGCCTACCTGAGTGTTGTCACTGACAAGGTCCATCCCTTCATGACCACAATGTACTAATCTTCTGCAGACCACCTTTGGGATGTAGTGAAACGGGAGAATCATAGCATGGATGTGCAACCGGCAAACCCGCAACTGTGTGATGCCGTCATGTAAATAAGGACCAAAATCAAAGGAATGGTTGAATCCATGTGAAGTCAGCTTGTGTTGCTAATCAGGAAAAGGCAGACTTTCGGTGCCATTAGAACTGCTACTGCCTGTGCACAGTGGTCCAAAAGACCTTCCAGGAACAGCCAAGCTGTTTCCTAGAGAACTGATTGGTCAGTAGGCGATAATTTTGGACCTTTTGATCTCCAGTCATAAACCGCTGCAGAGCAGTTTAGGTCTGCAGCATATGTTATCATGGAAATGTGCACAAGAACTTAACCGCCAAGTTACCTGGATACGTTCAAATCCTGCTTTGTAGTACACATCTGCGGTCTGCGAAACCGTTTGTTCCGGATGTTCCTGATTAATGTAATCAGAGACAACAATAGAAAGTATATTTTTAAAGTAGCTGGCTAAAAACTTCACAGGCACATCTATGAAGGTCATTGCTTTGAATTCAGGTGAAGAAGTAGTTCAGACTTGTTGTCGATTTCTCATAATAATGCTGCCTCTTTTATTATTGTTGGACGGATTGTTATCTCATCCTTTCAGGATGTTGCAGGTGATTGAAATGTTCCGCAGGCTGTTTTGGTCCTCGGTCATATTTCACCATTATATGTCACAATTTTTCCTTCAGCTGTCAGCCTTTTTTTTTTTTAATATTATCAAAAGTGAATACCAGTTAAAACCTATTATAATCGCAAGATTCTTGTTGTCTTGGGTTTTTTCCCTACCACACTCAGTGTTGTAGCTCCTATGGGACCGGGTTGTTAACTCTGGAGGAGCTGTAGCTTTAACATCGCTAACGAGAGCATTATAGTTAACGAAAACTAACTAAGCTAGTTTTTGTTAACTTTGCTAAATATTCAAACACTGTCACATTGGTAGATGTGTTTATTGAGAATGGGATCACCGCAGGACTGACAGTCAACAGTTAGAAAGCTTTGTTTATATTATAAATTCTACTTTCTTACATTTTGCCCCTGACAAATATTATCCACCTTAAAATTCTCCAAATACCAAAGCGATTACTGAAACTTATAAAATCTCAACTGAAATTAAACTGCACAAATAAAAAAAAATGGATCAAATGTATACTCTGGACTGAGCAACATTTAATTGACTTTAATTTTATCTGCGGGTTGATTTGAATGACTATTACAGGAAATCCCAGCAACCACAAAAACCCAGGCTTTCAGTGTTACTTAAAGGATGGATACAAAGCAGCCTCACATGTTTTCTTACGCTGATAATCCCAGTGTTGCAAGCATTATATGAGTGTGATTTTTCTCGATGGTTTCTCAGGTTTCACTGTCGGTAGCCCTTGGGATTCCAACGAGGAAGAGGAAGCCTGTCACGGAGGCTGAGCTGGAGCTGAGGCGGCAGAGGAGGGAGGAGGCTGCAGCCAAGAGAGCCAAAATGCAGGAGGAGATGAAGAAGAAGCAGGAAGAGCAGAAATACAAGAAAAAGTAAAGATTTATTAGTTTATTTGCTTTTTTAAAACAATTCTGAGACTTCTTTTGCACAAACAGTTTTTCCCTTTATTTGACTTGTGGGTTCGTTGTGCAGAATGGCCTGGTGGGAGTCCTGCGGGTACAGATCTCGGTGCCTGCCGTCTGTGGACAGTGAGGAAGAGGAGGAAGAAGAGGAGGATGGCAGCAGCATGTGCTCCACAGACTCTGACAGCACGGATATCCACTACGTTCTGGGGGATGTTACTCATCCTCACACCGCCCGGGGAGACGCCATCATCGTCCACTGCGTTGGTACGTGCCCCATTTTTCTTGTTACTTCGTAAACTGACACGTTTGAATTTTTTTAATTCAGTGTGCGCTTTGTAGGAACTATAGATGGATATGGACATTACATGATGTCACCTTTCGGTACAGGTACATGTGCTAAATAATAAGCTAAGACCAAGAATTATTTTCACCAGAATTAAAGCACAAACTTCAGCTCCTCATATGGTCTGGTGAGTAAAACATATGATGTGCATTGGATTAAAAATCCCCCAAAAAACACCAACAGTGGAGAGGTTGAACCTGAATAAGACTGTCAGGACAGCTGTCAGTCACAGTAACCACATCCTTAGCATTAAGTCTCTCAGTTTTAGGAGGCTACTAGATAATTATCTGTTATTACAGTGTGATACACTAAAAGCCCTGACTTATAGTGCAAAAGTTAACAAAAAAGTACAAAATTGATCATTTTCTTGTGCAAAGCAAATAAGAACTACTGAACGACTCACTAATGGAAATAGGAAAGAAAAAAAAAGTCTGAGCAGACCCTAACCAACGGTTTCTACCTTAGAGAAGCTGATTAATGCCAACATGGTGCCAAACAGGCCTCTGTAGAGAGAAAGATTTATCTTACACAAGAGAACTAGATCTGTACCAGTTGTAGCAGGACTGAATGTTGGATTGCGTAAAAGAACCTGGTGTGAAAACTTTGATGTTGTGCAAAGTCTTAAATAATACCTTAATTTATCAGTTCAAACAAAAACAACTGGAAACATGTCAGATGGTAATTTTGCCACGATATGATGCAGGTGTGTCTTTTAATTCGTGTTTGGTGCGCCTTGGGCACAATAAGTTTGAAAACCAAACCACAGCATGTGTTATTTACCAAAGTAGTGATTCCTGTGTAGATGACTCAGGTCGGTGGGGAAGAGGAGGTCTGTTTACAGCACTGGAGGTGAGATCAGACGAGCCGCGAAAGCAGTATGAGTTAGCTGGAAAGATGAAAGGTAAGATTGACAGTAAAAAAGCATTTTATTTCTTCTTTGGTGGTCTGACTGAAGAATAAGTCACAAAATTAAATATGATTTGTTTCAGATTTGGATCTTGGAAGTGTGCTTCTGTTCCCAATTAATGACAAACAGTCCAGATTGAACAGCCAAGATCAAGTAGGTTCTGGTTGAAGAACTCTGCTGCATAAAACACCCTGAATGTCTTAAAAAACATGCTTGTTTCACAATATTTTTCGTTTCTTTGCAGTAGTAGTGATCAGTTGTGTGATATACCTGCTTTGGGTTAATGTGTGGTGACAGGCTTGCAAAGCTGTGAGGAACAGCACTCAGTGCCATGCAACAGTGATCAGATAATGTGTTGATCAGCTTCCATCTCCTTCCTGTCACCCAGTTAGCCCTAATAGTGGCACAGCAGCGAGACAAAGCCAACAACTTGTCTGGGATCTTTCTGAGTGCTCTGGATGAAGGCCTGAAGAAGATTTACAAAGCGGTCAAAAGAACCAAGGGTGCAGTAAAGCATTTCATGCTATTTTAATACAAAAAAGTGTGAAATGTCTTTTTTTTTTTTGTTTTCATGTAGCCTGAGACTGGTGAAATTGTGGAAAAAATTTTTTTTAAGTGTCAAGTCAGCAGTGCTCACATAAACCCTTGTAAAGGTTCGAATAATAACCGAACACCTTACAGTAATAACACACCTTGAAAATGATGCGTTATTACTGTAAGACCTGATTGGCAGGATTTACAGGACGTGCTGTGTGCCATCTGATGTGTGCACGCACAAATTCTTACAAACACAACTGCAGAAGAACAACCAATGAAGCGGGAATTTATATTTCCTCCAGTTATGTTGCACGCTAGATGAACTGATTAAAAGACTTTGCACTCGCTGCTTTTGCTGTTTGTGCCCCAAAATCAACCGATACCTTTAAGAAACTCGTAAAGACGCTTCTTAAATCTTACATTTAGTAATCGAGGCACAGCTGTGCACATTATCAAACCAGGTTTGTTTTCTTTCTCCCTCTCTTCTCTCTTTGGCTCAATAGGTCTTTATTGCAAATACTCTTCTTTTTTTATGCCTCTTAAATTCTTTGTGACTTTCTTGATTATTATTTCTCCTCATGTCCTTTGAACCTTTACACGTGATACTGGGCTACAAATAAATTGGCTTGACTTAATTCTCATTCACCACAGTGTTTTCTTATTGTTGTAACCCTCTGCACTAAAATACTTTCAATGGTAAGGACTGCAGGAGGCTACTGCTAACAGCCACTAACCCTTGTTGTCTTTTTCCCACACAAAGCAAGTGTTCATCTTCCACGTATCGGTCACGCTACCAAAGGTTTCAACTGGTACGGCACAGAGAGGCTCATCAGGAAGCACCTTGCTTCCAGAGGCATCCCCACATTCATGTATCTTTTAGTGCTTTCAGAGCATGGACTCAGTAGTAGTAGTTGTGATGTCTGTAATCTTCTCTTAACCAAACTTTCAGATACTATCATAGCAGAAATGTCAAGAACACAGCTATACCCCAGACATCCACTTCAGCATCCTGCCCGGGGCTACAGTTGCAAAATTCTGATGACACCGACTCTGCAACCTCCGGGCCCTCGGCTACACTCCAGAGCCCTGCAGACCTCCCTAGTTTCATGAACGGGGTCCGTGTGTTTTTCTACAACTTGCCTGCATCAGAGAGGAAGAGGCTGGCCCGCTATCTTATCACATATCCTTTAATACTGGTTGCCACAGCTTGGTGTTTTAACAGTTACTGTCTCCTGCGTGCTTTCATCTGCGGCAGTTTGTGTGGTTTTGTTGAGAAAAGAGCCCGAAAGCTTAAAAGCCACAACTGCGAACTACAGAGGTGTGGTACGATGCTCAAATAATGTTATAACTCCTCCTTAGCTGAAGTGCACTTATGATGGAGATGAGGAGGAGATCATGAGTCCGGATGTCACCCACATAGTAGCAGAGGTGGAGAACAACATCCACTCACAGGTTGGTGTCATGGTAACTCTCACTGATGCTTATCTGACGTTTGACATACATAATCTTTTCCAGTAATGTTTATTTGTCGAGGTGGGGTGGAAAGAGTTACGAGGCATTATCTTGAGGCAGATTAAATTTCTTTAGGTTGTAAACGATGTAAATTAAATACTATCTCTTTGTTTTGTTCGAACCAGGAGCTCCAGGATCTGCTGCGTCAGTACAGTCAGGCTGTTCCTGTGCAGAGGGCCTGGCTCGAGTCCTGCTTTTCCAAACAAACAAGAGTCAACACTGCACAGTACCTACATCAGCTCAGATAACACACTGTTTTATTGGTGTGTTTTTAAATTACGTCATTAAATTGTGCTTCGTCACAATGAACTCTGAGTTCACTGTTGGATGCTTGAAACATAGTGCAGATCATTTGATAGCTATTAAAATTGATTATCTTTAAGCAGCATAAGAAGTAAACGAACAACAACAAAGGAGGAGGTTTGATGTGTTTTACATAAATACATTACTAGGTTTAAAAGAAATATAAATGACACAAAATCATTCATACACCTAATTTTGTCAATTCAGGCTCACGGGGCATAGCCTGTCCCAGCTGTCATCCCTCGACAGGGCACCAGTGCATCATCGGGCCGGCGCACAGAGACAGACAACCATTCATACCTACTGCCAATTTACATGATTCCAAACATTCTTTACAAATAAATAACTGCAAAGTGGGGTGTGCGTAATTATTCAGCCCCCCTTTGGTCTGAGTGCAGTCAGTTGCCCATAGACATTGCCTGATGAGTGCTAATGACTAAATAGAGTGCACCTGTGTGTAATCTAATGTCAGTACAAATACAGCTGCTCTGTGACGGCCTCAGAGGTTGTCTAAGAGAATATTGGGAGCAACAACACCATGAAGTCCAAAGAACACACCAGACAGGTCAGGGATAAAGTTATTGAGAAATTTAAAGCAGGCTTAGGCTACAAAAAGATTTCCCAAGCCTTGAACATCCCACGGAGCACTGTTCAAGCGATCATTCAGAAATGGAAGGAGTATGGCACAACTGTAAACCTACCAAGACAAGGCCGTCCACCTAAACTCACAGGCCGAACAAGGAGAGCGCTGATCAGAAATGCAGCCAAGAGGCCCATGGTGACTCTGGACGAGCTGCAGAGATCTACAGCTCAGGTGGGGGAATCTGTCCATAGGACAACTATTAGTCGTGCACTGCACAAAGTTGGCCTTTATGGAAGAGTGGCAAGAAGAAAGCCATTGTTAACAGAAAACCATAAGAAGTCCCGTTTGCAGTTTGCCACAAGCCATGTGGGGGACACAGCAAACATGTGGAAGAAGGTGCTCTGGTCAGATGAGACCAAAATGGAACTTTTTGGCCAAAATGCAAAACGCTATGTGTGGCGGAAAACTAACACTGCACATCACTCTGAACACACCATCCCCACTGTCAAATATGGTGGTGGCAGCATCATGCTCTGGGGGTGCTTCTCTTCAGCAGGGACAGGGAAGCTGGTCAGAGTTGATGGGAAGATGGATGGAGCCAAATACAGGGCAATCTTGGAAGAAAACCTCTTGGAGTCTGCAAAAGACTTGAGACTGGGGCGGAGGTTCACCTTCCAGCAGGACAACGACCCTGAACATAAAGCCAGGGCAACAATGGAATGGTTTAAAACAAAACATATCCATGTGTTAGAATGGCCCAGTCAAAGTCCAGATCTAAATCCAATCGAGAATCTGTGGCAAGATCTGAAAACTGCTGTTCACAAACGCTGTCCATCTAATCTGACTGAGCTGGAGCTGTTTTGCAAAGAAGAATGGGCAAAGATTTCAGTCTCTAGATGTGCAAAGCTGGTAGAGACATACCCTAAAAGACTGGCAGCTGTAATTGCAGCAAAAGGTGGTTCTACAAAGTATTGACTCAGGGGGCTGAATAATTACGCACACCCCACTTTGCAGTTATTTATTTGTAAAAAATGTTTGGAATCATGTATGATTTTCGTTCCACTTCTCACGTGTGCACCACTTTGTGTTGGTCTTTCACGTGGAATTCCAATAAAATTGATTCATGTTTGTGGCTGTAATGTGACAAAATGTGGGAAAGTTCAAGGGGGCCGAATACTTTTGCAAGCCACTGTAGAAACACAAATTAACCTAACATGCATGTCTCTGAAACCTGTGCAAACAGAAATGTGAATTTAAACTGTGTAGTTTGAATTCACATCCAGTTGCAGATATGAGACATCTACAAGCTCGTTTTTAACAAAAATCAACTAACGTGGAACTATTTTAGGCTCTGAGTGACTCTGACTAAAAGAGAATAATGAGCCATTCTGAAGTGGACCTAATCTGCTCCTTTCCATCTCTGCATTTTGCTACTTTGAACTCTACTAAAGTAGCTTTGCACTATTCACTACTCAAAAAATATAGCTTGCTTCTCTCCCTATAAGAGAAATTAGTTTTGATTGGCTGTCTCTCACAAATAGAAGTTTTGATCAACAGGTAGGAGGTGCTTCTGGGCTGCTGTGACCATATTATCACTATCCCTCTGTCACTAACATACTTAGCTGCAGGCAGGTTTTTCCCCACTCTCGTTGTTTAGAGAAGTCTGAGGCCTGAGCTCACAGGAATTACTGGAAACTGCATTTATCCTGCATGAAGAGTAGATTATTAACTGGTGAGTTTTTCTAAATCTCCTCTTGGACACAAATTTACCCCTTCATGATCTTATTACACTGAGATTCTTGGTGTAGGTGATCACTGAGCTCAGGTTTCTCTTAATTTTCATGAAAGTTTTGTCGCATCCAATTTGATCAAATCTTTATGACCACAGACAAACAGCGAGATGACTGGACAGATGTGGGTATAGGCTGAATAAGATAAAGAAACGGGTGAGGCAACTTCAAGTTGTATAGGAAGGGGAAAAAACGATCCTGATGTAACTATAGATCTATTATACGGGTTCATATCCTTTACACTTTGACCTTGACCTGAGGTATCTCAGCATCCAAGTGATTTCTGGTTTGCAGAATAAAATTCTGTGCTTGCTTTTAAGATTTTAAGGCAATTTCAGTGTCTCTAATATCATTTTATTAGATTATAAACTCCTTTATCAATAGTCTTACTTATGAAGGTTACACTTAAAATAGTCTTGTCGTAAGTTATTTTAGTTACATTTTCAGGGATTCCTTGACTCCATATTAAATTTTCCTTCAAAATATGATAGTGTGAAACCGAAAAGAACCAAATTTCTTTTTCCATCACTGAATGATTTTTTTTTAGTAAAAGTTATTTATTTTTATTGATTTTTTTTTTTGCATATTTAGGAAAAAATCCTGTAATTTTTTGTGCCACACTCCAAAGAGGAAACTTTTCAACAGAACATCTAATGAGCAAATAAACGGGTTTTAAGATGTTGGACTTTGTGTTTTGTTGTTAGTTTTGATGAATTCAGGTGTTTTGTTTTCTGGGTGGGAAGAAAGTCATGATGTGTATCTACTATCATTAAAGAACTGTAGATTACAGTTTAATTATCTATTAATTTAGAGTAACTTTACCATTAAACAATGAAATGGTGATTACATGTTTTCTAACTAATAATGATGAAATTTTCTAGTTACATTTCTGTAAAAACAGGAAAAAAATGTCTGGAGCTTTGCTTTCTCTGTACTTAAGCACTGTGAAAATTGTGGTACCTACAGCAGGAGTGCTGTCAGGACACGCCCATACATGGCGATTGATATCATATGAAATGCGATACCATAACATAAATACATGTAAACAATCGCTAATCAAATTTGATTAAAAAAACACTTCCGTTTTGAAGTTTATCCCCAAATAAGTAGGTTTAAGTTATTATGAAATCTATTCTTCTGTTGCAGAATTCTCATAGTTTTGTATTCAGAATTTTATTCTTCTTATAATTTGCAAACAGCTACAGTCTCAGAGATACATAGTGTCTGCCATGATGCAAATACTGCAGCAGGATGGGCCTCTCAGAATACTACCCAAACCACAACCTTTTACTAAACCTAACCAAAAAAACAAGTGAAAGCAAAACTGAACAGGATAGGAACTGCAGTCTGCATGTTTACAGTCTTGTGATCTATACCCCACCCCCCATCATGCCTGCCTATTTACATAAACTTTAAAGCAGGTGTAAACACACCAATGAGACAAACAGGACCAGATTTAAGCATATGGATGCATCACCTTTCTGCACTCTGAAGTCTTAGGGTTATTATAGTACAAACATATGATTTATGAGAAAAATTACTTCTGTAGCGATTTACAAAACATTTGCTATTAGCTGAAACTGACCACCATTAGAGATCAGCCGTTCCCAAAGTCAAATATCAAAGCCAAAACGTGGCCCTCTTTTAATTCTTAAGTTTTAACAGCAAGTTTTAGGATCATCTGGTCCTTCTCAGGTGTTAAGATTAATTAAATACAACCTCAGATGAACAGCAAAACATGACGTGTTACACGCTGACATTATTTATCTAACAGACTAAACCAAAATGCAGAAGCACTGTGTGAAAAACTAAGTAGACGCCATGTTTCTAAAACCACCCTCAGCAGCCATAAGTTGAAGTCATTGTTTTCTGTGTAACATTTTCAGCCTCTCACATCGCTGTGGAGGAATTTCGACTCTTTGACCTTGATTCTTTTCTTTTTTTTCGCTTGTAGGTTTGTTGCTATGCAGACAGTTGGTATGAGGTGTTTGCACTGATATGCTGTGATTGGTTTTCACCAAAACGTGGCAATGTGCATTTTGAATGCACATCACCTCATGATGAAAACACCCAACTGCAAATAAATAAACAGTTTATTAATAATACATTTTCAGATGATGATGATAAGATGCCAATTAACAATCTATGAAGAACATAAAAAAATCTAACTGTGGGACCAGATTAACGTTGGAGAAAATAGTTAATCTGCTGATTTAGTGCAGAGAGGTGTAAATATTTTAATTTGAGTGAATTATCTCACGGCTGAGTGCTGCTCTTTATTTGTAAGGTGAATTGAGCTTTGAAAGTTTTTGATATTTTCATTTTTATTGCACAAAAGGACGAGAGCGCGACGGTAAAGTGCTAAGTGCATCCAGAACAAAAACAACAGCGATATGATGCTAACGGCAAGATAGCCAAGAATAGCCAGAGTGATGTTATAGCTGAGTGAATGCCGACCCCAGCCCAACAAACAGATGAGCACTCAGGCTGCAGCCAGTGTTCGTGTTTCTTCAGTCGAATCACTGTAGCGATTGCTTTGAAGTCTCTGTGCTGGTTTTGAACTTTGTGCTGTGGGCTTTTTGTTCATACCTAAATCTAAGAGAAAATCATATGTGTGTACTCATTAGGACAGGGATTTGTGTTGGTGTGTGGGGCTGTAGCCTCAGGTTTATATTTTTGAATGGTGATTGTGAGACGGTGTTAAGTACATTACTTAATTACTCAAGTTACATACTGCATTACTTTTAAGAAAAGTAGTCTGTAATTTGTGTAATATGTTACTTCCTGAGTAGTTAATCCAACACTGATCACAACAAAGAGGGGAAATAGCTTCAGCAGTCACTAACATTTGACCCACAGCATAGAGTTCATTTGCATGCATGTAATGTCTTTGATATGCTGCTTAGCGATGGCGGCGACTCTCAAAGCAGAGCCAGTGGAAACCCAGTGAGAATCAATAAGTGATATGGAATCGCTGAATACTTATTAATTCCCATCCCTACTTATCATTTTCAACTTGAAGACTCGGGTTACATTATTAGGGGCGTGGCACTTTTTTTATAAGGAGCCACAAATAAAAAAATAAAAAAATAATTCAGCTCTTCATCCTCTCTTTCCAAATATGATCACTCACCAGCTGACACTGCTTTTAAATGTAGGG
This sequence comes from Haplochromis burtoni, assembly GCF_018398535.1. Classification (NCBI taxonomy): domain Eukaryota; kingdom Metazoa; phylum Chordata; class Actinopteri; order Cichliformes; family Cichlidae; genus Haplochromis; species Haplochromis burtoni. Next base: position 960,711 of record NW_024582422.1, read on the forward strand.
TCCAAAACCAACAGGTCACATTAAACAGTGGCTACCTCCATCTCTTCAATACAGTCTGTGGATCAGGAGGTTTAATGACTACATGTAAATCAATTAGTAAACTGTGTGTGTGTGTGTGTGTGTGTGTGTGTGTGTGTGTGTGTGTGTGTGTGTGTGTGTGTGTGTGGAGGAAGTCTATTGGGTGAAGGTGGAGTTTTTGGGGTGGGCGGTGCAGCTCGGCAGAACGCTAAAGATCAAACTGGCTCCGGTCTGTGCGTCAGTGTCTTTCATGTGTCTCGCGGAGACGTGGGTAAAAAGGACAATTATTACTGAGGCTCGAGCTCTTCTTTCGTTAATTAATATTTCTCTGAGACTCTTCGAGGACCGTTTTCCCCTTTGAGGTGTTCCTGTGTTTCCACGCCGCGGCTCAGTGACCTGAAGGAGGCTTGATGAGTGGAAGCAGCGTCGGTGAGTTGAGTTATTACCCTTACACAACACGTTACCTGGTCACGCGCTTTACAAACCATCTCACGCTTATCACACCTTAAATATATCTATATATCTATATATATAGATATATATTAATAGGTTGTTATTTAGTTTTCTCTTTGTCTTTGAGCATTTTTCTTCTTTCTTTAAGCTCAGACAGAAGTGAAAGTCACGGCAGATTGTACTACAGCTAATTTAACGCTCGTAGTGGTGTGAAAATTGAAAGTGTGATTATTGGAACGCTGTGTGTGTGTGTGTGTGTTTATGCTTTATGTTGAACCGCAGGAAGTCAGGCTGAAATTTAAGCAGACGGAGAAATATCTGGGTCAGCGTCAGTGGAAAGTGCAAACTGCGACCACAGATCGGCTTTTAATGAGTGTGATTTACATTTACGGGAACTATCAGGGGTGTGTTGGAAGATAAACCCACCTGAAACGAGGTTACACGGCTTCTCTGTGGAGAAAGTCAGTGGAAAAAGGAACGGTGACCCTAAAAAACGATCTAAGGGGATGCGATAGACTTTTTTTTTCTCTTTAATTCACTGAAAGCAGTTTTCATGGAAGTTTGAGCGCTTTAAAAACAAAACACAAAAAGACATCGGGAAGACCTCTGAAATCCCAGAGGCAAGTTTTACATTTTAAAATGTTTGTGGTTTGATTTCTCCGGTAAATGAGAACCATCATTTCCTTATTCCCACATGTGCGTTTCCTGATGTGTTGACCATTAAACATTTAGAGAAAAGTCCCCTGTGTGGGAGGCACGTTTCTTGCAAATCAAGTCAAAAAGACACCGAGTGTGGGCAGATATCAGAAGTGCTTTATGAGTTTGTTCACCTCGAATAAAAGTGGTCCCGAGTTGACTGAGCTGGGTTTATTATAATAAAACGTCCAAACAGGATTAAAAAAAAAATAATCCGACCTCCGTCTACTAACTACTACTACTGTAATATTATAGAAATGACAAAACAATCACACAAGAGAAAGTGTAATTTATTTACACAGCCTGCCTTACCAAGAGTGTTTCTGCAAGTATTATTATTATTATTATTAATAATAATAATGTATACTTTATTGATCCCCGTGGGGAAATTATTCTCTCTGCATTTAACCCGTTCACTCAGTGAAGCAGTCGGCAGCCACCAATCCAGCGCCCGGGGAGCAGTGTGTAGGGACTGTACTCAGGGGTACCTCAGGGTAGCCGTTCAGTGGATTTGAACCCCCGACCTTCCGATCATGAGGTGACCACGCCCCATGGGGGGACCACGCTACCTACTGTGCACTATGTGGAGTTTGCAGTAATGTAGGGCCGTTCATAAATTTGGCTTTAACAGCTCATCAGCTCTGTTTCTTTAAATATGTCAACTAAATATATCAACTTTTATCTGGATGTTAATCACAACATGTACTACCGTTCATCTTGTCTCACAGACAAGGGACTGTTTACACCTCCTGTTCACATCATAATTTCACATTTTCGGGTTCTTTAAATACCCATGTGTGTGTTTTTATCTCCAGCAGAATTTCATGTGCATCTCAAACCCCACACACATGGATGTCAGGAGGAAAAGGTCCAATGATGCTGCCCACGTCGGTCTACTCGGTTTCAACAACTACTAGGTGAGAGAAACACTGCACGCATCCCAGCGCCTTTCTGCTGTGCTTTCACTTTAAAGTCACAGAGGATATCACACTTGATAAGAGCTGATAAAGTGCGTGAAACAGAAGTTCCACTAAAGTCAGACTGAAATTAATTTGCCTTCCCCCGTTTTGGTAAATGTTCCGGCTCACAGTCACATCAGCCACCTGGTCAGTCACCGCAACACACCTGAAGAAGACGATGAAACCATGAGTGCAGAGCTGAGAGACCCCAGCATTCTTTCCAAACCAGAGTCCGCCTCCGACCCTCTGGGCCACCACCCTCTTTCATACCGTGATGGCTCTCTGTTCGGCAAGCAGAGCCTGGACACAGAGGAGCACAAGCACATTAGGATCTTCCCCCAGTCCAGCTTCTGCCCATCCCAGCCCTCTCGCAGCTTGCCAGCTGGGTACAGCCCCCAAACTCCTTTCCCGAGCCAGGCATACAGCGGCTGGCTCCACCCGAGTTTCGCCAGCAGTTGGTCGGGATATCCCAACAGCCTGCCGTCCTGTCTGAGCCAGAAAGATTACTCCAGCTGTTCTGGAGAGAGCTGCCTCTCCAGATGCAAGTTCCTGTCCCTCCCCGGCACTCACAGCAGCATGGGCAGCTTAGAGCAGCCGCTCTCTCTGCGCTCTAACCCGCCTTCAGCCAACCTGTACCACCACACGTTATCGCCATACTCGTGTGCACCACAGGGGCCCGCCTGCTGTGCTCAGTGCCCTGCAGACGCCTTCAACAGGGAGCCTATGGTCAACAAGCATCCCTGGCCTGAGTACCACCCAGCTTACCGCCAGTACTGTAAGTTTGCCGGACCCTTTTTTAACCTTTAAACCACGCACAGACCGCAGCCGGTATTTATTTTGTCTGTACTGCTGCAGATGCAGGTGACTGCAGAGTTCCTGCAGGTGGATTCACACAGATGTGAGTTTTGATTTTTGGATTTATTCTTTTTAAAAATTACAATTAAATTCTTTCTCACTCTGTTGCTTGTTTCTGCTATTAAAATGATTTTTTTTAACTACATACAGCGGACACAACGTTCCAGTCAAAGAGAAGCGCCCTCCTTGCAGCGCGCCGCTGTCTCTGGAGCAGAGTGAGTGCTCACGAGCAGATCAGACGCCTGGTCCTGTTGTCAGACGATCCCGCCTCTGAAAAAGTTTGTTTTTGTTGCAGGGCGTGTCTTCGTCACTTACGAAGCAGACAACGACAAGCATGTCAACGAGATCATCAAATTTGTGGCTCTGCTGCGGCACAACGGCTTTGACACGCACGTACGTGCAGCTTTTAGTCTTTTTGTGTGTTTTGTTTGAGCAACTTAAAATCTCAGGAGCTGGAAAAAAACAGTTAAAATTCAGCTGGCTAGATTTTAACAAACATTAAAAAAAAACTTTGTCATTGTAATACTAAAGTTACAAATTTAGGTGCAATTATTATAAATATAGTATACAATAAATAGCTTATTAAATAGCTTACTGTATATCCATTTAAACAAGTGATTTTTGAACTAAATTGTGATTCCTGCCTATTTTTGTAATTTCCTCCCAGAGTGAATGCTGGATGCTACAGATGAACTTTTAGTCTAGACTCTCATCAGCTCATCACGTTACATATTTCTTGCTTTCATTTTGTTGGTGACTCTGAGTTTCTGTTAATATCTTACAAGTTATTTGTCAGCTTGTCCTGTTAACTGGCTTTACACAATTAAAATGTATAAAGAATTTGTGTGTTTTCTGCGCAGGGTTAAACTGTCTGACTCGCAGCTTTGCTTGTTTCAGATCGACATTTTCGAGCAGCAGTTCAGAAGCATAAGCAAGATTGACTTCATGGAGCGATACCTGAGTGAGGTAAAAAAAAAAAAAAAAGGCAAACTGTCGGTGAAATTCTTTCATGATGATAAAATGGAATGAAAACAATTTAAATTGAGCAATCTGCCTACAGAGGAAGTCATTTTCACATCTAGGAACTCAAGACGTTCTGCAAGAGTGAACTTGTTGCATGAAGAAGTTTGATAGCTGCAGTAGCTTACTGCCAGTTGTAATTTTCTCTTGTCTTAGAAAGAGTATCTCATCATCATCATCATCAGCCCCAAGTACTACGAGACGGTGACCGCTTCCCCTGCTGGCCTGGAGAGCGACGAGAGGACCTACAACACGGTTTACATACATAAACAGGTGAGCGACCTGAATGTGGTCCAAACGAAGACTGAAATAATCTTAACGAGAGCGAAAAACTGCGTGCTCTCATCGCCGCTGTGAAATCAAATTGTGTATGTGGTTTTCCTGTGTGTGTCACTCAGCTGCAGAATGAATTCATCCAGAATGGAAGCAAGAATTTCAGGTTCATTCCTATCCTGTTCCCCGGGGCTAAAAAGGTAATTTTTACATGTCTTCCTGAGTGAGATCATGCCACTGATTCCACCCACCACCCAGTCTCACACCCTGTTTTGTTTCTTGTTGTTTTGTTTGAATGTATAATCAGTGCCACGTCCCTAACTGGCTCCAGAACACACATGTATATGGATGGCCACGTGATCGCGATGACATCCTGCGGCGGCTGATGAGGGTCGAGAAGTACAACCCACCTCCTATCGGGGAGCTTCCGACCATAGTCTCCATCCCCATTTAAAAAAAACTCTGAGCTGGATTCACAGACTGGACTTAAATCTTATTGGCTGTTGGTCATTAAGGAGGTGGACAGAGTGATGAGGTGCTTTTGTGAACAGACAGATGTTGTGTGTTTAAATTAACATATAGAGAAGTGCCAGTGTTGGTCTGAGATAGACGTGCAGACTCAGGCTTTTTTTTATTTTTTTATATATATATCTTTGCCGTTGTGCATCATGCTGTATGTGCACTGGTGCTACTCCACCTCGTGTTTTTTGTTTGTTTTGTTTTTGTTGTTTTGTTGTTGTTTTTTAAAGGGGGTCTATTATCATTCCCAGCCCAAGATATTGTTACTCTTGGAATCGGGAGCTTTGCCTGATTCACAGATCAAAGCAATCCTTATTCACCGTACAGCTGCAGAGACCGAGGAGAGCGCAAGCCATGTTGTTTTGTTAAAGCTACAGTTTGCACATGTCGCCTGAATGCGTCGTGTGCAGGTAATCACGAAGTTGTGTTTTTGAAAAGAACACAGCTGTGAGGACACAGTCTCTGGATGTGAGTGTGCAGAACAGGCAGAACGGCGTGTGCGTGCAAAAAACAAATTAAATTTTATGTGAGAACTGTTTGAGGAAAGCTTTCGTTTTCACATCTCGAGCACCTACGTTGGGCTTAAACTGAAGGTGTGCCTCCTAGTAGTTGATGGTTACACTTGATTTATAGGACTAGTAAATTGCTCCTCAATAATGTACGCTTCACGCAGAGCACAGCAGGGAAAACGCTGATAGCAGAACAGGTTTCAACCCCAACTTTAGCACTGCTTTCACTCAGGGCCCAACAATACCAGACCCGGTTCAACCTGGTTTCACCTGGTTGAACATTGGTCAAGCTGGGCGAACAGTAGATACACGGGTTCAACAGCCTGGGATTTACTTTATGTGTATACACTGATCTCCTTGTACATGTTTATATTAAACATCTCAAACTGGAGCGATCTACAGTACTGTGCAAAAGTCTTGAGTCACTGCTCATTTTTTAAAATACATTATCACTTTTATTCTCCAACATAGCCTAAACTCTCTGAGACGAACCTTCTGGTAATTTTCTCCAGGCTTCATTCAAAGCTGTTTTTTGGATGTCGGCTGCCTTTTGTTCTGTTCTCTGTCAAGATCACACTGTTGTTGACGTCCGGGCTTCATGACTAACAGTGTTGCGTGTTGTTTGTTTTTTTGTCTTTTCTGTCCGGATTTGCTTTTAGCAGATTGACAGTGGTCTCATACACAATGTCAATCAGAGGAAAGTATTGGATGGTGGATCAAAACCTGATGGTACTTTCAGCATTCCTAAGACCATGAATTTTGACAAGATTCCCCACCATGTTTTACAGATGACCGCTATTGGCCTCCTGATCTCATCCTTATGGACTGACCGTGATTTAAACCAAAAATTTTCCAATTTGAATTTGTTACCACTGATTCTTCGCTCCAGTTCTCGCGTAATTTCGCATACTTCTTTTTCCCCTTCCTTACAAATGGCTTCTTCACAGCCTTTCACTGAGACCACTTCTGATGAGGGAATCACCTTGTTGATGTAAACTTACTATTTTATGTCTATCAAACTGTGTTAGCTTTGGCTTTTTTCATATAATAAACAAAAGACACGGAAATACAGCATCCAACTGGCAGACTTGCAAAAGCACCAAGAGATACAATTTAAAAAGAACTTCTTTGCAAAGTTGTATTATGTAAAAACACAACACTGGTTCATCCCTTGAGTTAGGTGCCTTTTTTGTGCTCTGGTGATAAGTAGGTGACTGAGTGGCTTAACTAACAAAAGAAGTTCCTCTGAAAATGGACAGGTACGGGGACTGGGCTGAAAGCTCAAGTCTACTTAAAGTCTGGCTCCCTGGATGTGAAGAAATGAAGTGTGGCTCAGGCCTTTTACACAGTACTGCAAGTGACAGAAATTTAGGCAAAACATAATAGTCCCACTTTAATTTTAAAGCCTGAAAACACAGATTCGTGAATGTTTGTTTGTTTTACTGGACATCTCCTACACGTCACTACAAACAGATGTATATGTGTTTGAGTGGAACAGCAGGGCTCTCATTTACGATGTGCAAACATTGACCCAGATACTATATTCTCTCAGCCTTTATGACCTATTACAGGTGCCTGTTCATTTTGAACAGCTGCTCAACTGGACGCATAACAACAGTGGTTTGTCATCGTGTTTTCTTATATTGTGTGTGGTTCGTATTGTTTAAAGAGAATGCAGGTGTGGGTAAAAATGGTTTGTGGCTTTTGTATTTGCATTTATACCTCTCTGTAAGCTGCACCTGAATTAATTTTCTCTAACCCACTTTTGTTAATTTATGTTCCAACTAAGTTATTCTTAAAAAGTTTTAGCAATTATTTTTTTCTGTATGAGCGTTAAAGTGTGTTGTCGTCCCCCCTTTTAGCATCTAACCTTTTGTACTGAATACAACAAAAAGAGCAGGGGGGGTAATCTGGTGTTTTTCATGTTCCTTCTGCATTGGAAACTATTCTCAGGGGATCCTTGATGCTATGTTACAATAAAAGTATTGAATGACTGAAAAGTGTGTTGGCCCACATCAGACTTGCCCCCGAGCTGTCCTCTGAAAAATGCACAAGCGTTTGTAAAATTGGCCCCAAAAAATACAGACAAGCAGAGGCACGCTCCTGGGCTTCGTGGGGCCTCTACAAAAAGCAAGATGAATTTGTCAGTTTAGAGACGAACCATGAGAACTTTAAGGTTTGATTGCAGATGTGTCAACACGTCGCTGCCTCTGATGCCTCCATGAGAAATCCAACTGAGTCGCTTTGTCTGCTAACGAAACCTCAGAAGCGGCGCTGCAGTCGAATTACATCTGCTGCCTCTCCTTGCGTTATGAAAAAACTTCAACAGGATGTTGTATAAAGATAATTAGCTGACACAGCTGCCTGCTTCGACTGTGGTACGGTTTCTCAAGAATCTGCAAATTTAGACTCAAATGGGTCATCGGAGGTTGGCTGTGGTTAGAGAAAAATCTTGTGTAATGCTGTGACACATTTAAAGAAAGCGCCTGCGTGTGCAGAATATGACACCACCTCCATCCTCGCACAGGTTGAATAAATACATTAAAATCCTGCTTTTTGCACAACTGATTACAAGCGAGATACAGATTAATGGTTTTATCTTCACAAGAGGTAACACTGCAGATGTTCATACATTAAGAAAAGAAATCTGAATACAGTGTTTCATATATTCATCCATATATTGAAAAGTACATGAAATAATATTAATTTTAATAACAATAAAAGGACAATGACATCTGTAACAAAAGTGGATTACAAAGTGACTTTTTATGCAAATAACTCTTAAGAATTAGGAGACAAATCAGACAATAATTCAATTTTACTGTATGTAAAAACACTGAAGTGCTATTTGTTCAAAGCTACAAAATACACTTAAAAAAAGCAGGAAGAGTTCTTTTTTATTTCCTTCAAGGAAAAGTACTATAAAATAAGTTACAGTACAGTGAATTTGTTCAAACTGACTTTTGTTCCCGTCTTCCAGCCTTTTGTAAGCACAAACAGAAGATAGTCATACAGGAGCAGAGAGGGAGATTGTTCGAAAGTCACTTTCCTCAAAAAAGAAACGAGCAGCCGCGCTGTCGTCGATAACTGTGCATCTTTAATGTGTTTGTGTTTACAATAATCACACAAATGTTTCTGAAAATGTGAAACCTTTGAGCTTTGAGTCTTCATAGTCTGCTGGTCACGTCGCCTGTGGCCTTAGAAGAAATCTTGGTACTTCATGAGCTCAAAAAAAAAAAAAAAAAAAAGCAAAAAAAAAAAAAAGGCACAAATACTTCATGTTTAGTCACATAACACAGAGACGAGCTCTCATACATCGTCAGCCGGCAAAGGAGGTATGTTGAACCTTGGTCTTGTGAAAAAAGCCATCTTCTCTCTGCAGGCAAAGAAGACGACTTGTTATAATTAATACGCCGTTTTTAGTAAAAGCTTCCTAATCAGCAGTGATCTTGTGAACTCTCTTTGGCGTTTGACTTTTAAATCAGTGTAGACAAAAGTTCTGTCGTTTTGTGTTTCGTACACTTTGCTGCTTTGACCGTAGATTTTCGGTCAGTTTTGCACAATGTGTCATTTTTGCATTGTGACATTGTGCTGTGTAAGGCTGGAAAAATGCACACATGGTCACCAAATTGGTCCTGAATTGATGGATATTTTTAGTTAGTCCTTAAAAAGCAGGTGGACCAGCGACTTGGAGTGCTGATAAAGCAGGAATGGATCGTCGCTGATCAGTTAGGTCTAGACGTTGATGTCCAATGTGTCAGAGATTTGCAGACGTTATGAATGAAGAAGAAAGATCAGTCTTTGCATGAACTTGACTTATTTGCCAGTAAAAGTTTTAGAAATTATTTTCCTGCTACTTGTCACATTTCTGATTATTTAAATCTTAAAGAATTTAATTTAGTGGAACCCACTGTTTGGGCCTGCCATGACTTTCTTCTGATGGAAATAACCACAAATGTAACATTATGTAAGGTTCCCGATTTAAACTATGGATATGTGATATGAATAAAGTAGGAGCTCTGTAGATCTTAAGTTTCTAAACAACAGTCCTCTTCCACGATATCTTTCTTCAGAACACGAGGAAGGAATAGATGCCAAGCTAAATTTAAGACTTCTTCTGGGGTCAGCGGGTGTTCATAGCATACAGCTGAAACAGATTTTAGCTGACTTATATATCACATCAGTTTAACCTGAAGTGCAGCCTCTGCTGACAGGCACAGTAATTTTCCTGGACTTCGGTGCCGTGACTAACAATGTGAAAACTGATCAGTGCATTTCTCACCTGAACGTCTGCACCGGCAGCGGCTCCTTCTGGCTCTGCCCTCTCATCTGTAGAACCTCCTTAGAGGCCTTCCTCAGCCTCCTCTCTGCCGCCTCTTCCTGACGTTGCTCCTGCTTGCTTTGGTTGGCCTGTAAAGCAGCAAAAACTGTCAAACGCTGCTGGGAGAGGCGTATTTGTAAGGGAGCTGCAGCCCACTCGGTTTCCTCACCTGTCTCTGGGCCTCTCTGAGCAGGCATCGAAAGCGCTCGTCCCTCAGCGCCCAGTTGGGGAGCTCGGTGGCCTCCCTGGTCTGCGGCTCCTCCAGTCGCAGCTTCAGCTCTCTCAGGGCGCTCAGCTCCTCCATCAGCTGCCTCTGACGGGTCCTGCAGGCCTGGAGATCCAGCTCCAGGTCCAGGGAGGTGCGCGTCGGCTGCTCGGCCAGGGGGGAGCGGTACGACTGCTGCTCACACACAGACAACTCAGGTAAACGACAAAAAAACCCCGTACAGGCACAGGGTGAAAGAGACATAATGAGGACGTACCTGCTTATATCGCAGTGTTCTTCTTTCCAATGTGTTTCTAACAAAAGGCGACTTCTTTGGTAGAGTTGAGCTGTCACTGTCACTGCGATACAGCTGAAAGAAACAATAACATCCACTTTAAGGCCACAGCTCACCCTAAAATACATGTTTCCACTGCCCCATGGTGCCAAATAATCCAGCTAGATTATTTTAGTGCAAGTTGCCTTATTTTAAAGTGAGCCACACTTAGTAATGTGCAAAACTCTTGAGCTGACCCTAATTTCTTTACATTTTGTTATGAATATGGAAAATATGGCAGTGATTTATTTCATGTTTAAACTGGCCCAAATGTTTTAGTTAATTACAGACAAGTGGAGACACGGACTTCCCTGCAAGGCTTTGCGCACCAAAAACGGTTTGAACAATTCTAATTAGCTTGAATGTCAATATTTGGTGCGACCACCTTTATCCTTTAACACAGCCTGGACTCTCTCAGACGAGCCTTCTTTAAGTAGTGTTCAGGAACAGTTCTCCAGGCTTTCAAGGACATTCAAAGCTCTTCTTTGGAAGAACATGATCCCACACTACTTCAGTAATGTTAAGGTCCGGGCTCTGGGGAGGCCAGTCCATTGTTGTTTCCCATCAGATGCTAAATTAATCACATCACTTCGACAAGATTCCCCAACACTGCTGACTGAAATGTAACCTCAAACTACAACAAACCATGGTTTATAGATTTTGGAATAAAATTGGATCGCTCCATAAGTACGATGGCCCTCAGTGATGCCTGTAATTTGGAACACCTCAGCCTTTGCTCCCTGTTTCCCTTCCTTAAGAATGGCTACTTGACAGCCACTCTTCCACTGAGACCACATCTGATGAGGCTTCAGGGCCAAATGTATCTCTCAGGTCCTGTGCCTGTCCTATTTCTTTCTTTTATACACTGATGTATTTTAGGACTGCCATTTCCACTTCAGCTTCAGGTCCAATTCAATTCAATTTATTTATATAGCACCAAATCACAACAACAGTCGCCTCAAGGCGCTTTATATAGTAAGGTAGACCCTACAATAATACCTTCAGAGGAAAAAAAACCCAACAACCATATGACCCCCTATGAGCAAGCTATTTGGCGACAGTGGGAAGGAAAAACTCTCTTTTAACAGGAAGAAACCTCCGGCAGAACCAGGCTCAGGGAGGGGCGGGGCCATCTGCTGCGACTGGTTGGCGTGAGAGAAGGAAGACAATGCCATTTCCACTTTATGGACACTTTGCACAGTATTCCAAAAATTTTCAGCTTATTCCTCGTTCTATACTATTTTATGCAAATATATTGTCTTTGGCATTTTTCATTTATTCAATTAGTTTTTCATAGATTTAAGATGCATTTGGTTCTTTACCAAGTCGTGTGTTACATGTAAACACAACACTGCTTCGTACTTTGAATTAAGGGCCTTTTTTATGGTTGAATGATTCATAGATAAGAGTTAAGTGTGGCACAAAGGACTAAAAATCATTCGTCTCACAAAAAATGTGAGACACTCATTCATGTTTCTTTCCACAAATTATGACCCAGTTAGTCTAAAAACACAAACCTGTTACCGCACTACACCCACCGATCTTAGCGCTGCATACGAAAGCACAAATCTACACAGGATGTAAACACTTAAAGTCGTCCCCTCACAGCTGAGCAGAAACTAGCTGTGCACTTCTTTTGGTTGGCAAATGTAGACAGTAGAGAGAAATTAGTTCCGACATGAAACTGCTCACAACAGCGTTTGTGGATTTTATTTGGGTATTTTAGTAACTAGGTCATGATTTCTGGAAAGAGACACAGCTGTCAGATGATGTTTTTGAGCTATATATATTAAGATAAAGGAGACACCTCCACAGCTGATGGGCAACTCAAACCAAACAATACTGTATAAATGTTCCTGGAGGTGGGCGGGGCGCGGGCGGGTGGCAGAAAGTCATAATTATGGTTGACAAGGTTGAATGTTGTCTGTTTAACTTGCTGTAAAACAGTTAATTACATTCAAGAATGAGCTCGTTTGAACATTTTAAATACTTAAAATGAGGGGGCGCTTTCCTGCACATTGTCTGCACATTAATCGTGCACGGCCTTTTCATCCAGATGGATATACAGCATGACAGGAAAGAAAGATGAGAATTACACTACACATCTTATATTCGTATCTATATGCTGTCACTTTTATAATAAAATAAAATACTCACCCTGCACACGTACTGATTCCGAGCGCCCGGTGAGAAGGTCTGGGAGCGAACGATGGTGCTACCACGCATGAACGGCGAGGCGTGACCCCAGCGGCCTCCCCGCTCTTTAGGTCGGACTCGCACCGGCTCCGGGAACATGCCTTCTGTCATGGTCGCCTTTTCTACCTACAAAAAAATGTATGAACAGAACTTTTAATGCCAGATTTTCCCCCCCCAATAAGAATCTCCTCACTACCAAAGCGTCACCTCGTACCTTGATTGTTGAGGGTTTGCAGACTGTCTGGTCACAGCGTCCTCCGGTGGTGATGCAGATTCCCTCTGCACACAGGCCCTCTGAGCAGGGAGCGGCGAATGCAATGCTGTTGCTGCAGCCGCTGTCCACTGACTCCGCCTGCCAACTCCTGAAAAATGCACCATCCCCATAAAGGTACAAACATGACAGGGGCCAAAACGATGTATTTATTTGTCAAAGCAAAATCTAGCCTAAGAGGAGGATAATGTCACCTTTCCGACGCTGCCTCCCCAGGCTCGTCCTTCTTCTCCCGCTCCTCCAGGTGGGTGGGGGTGTTGCGTGACAGCAGATTGCATGCAGTGTCCTGTAACATCACATTTTAATCCCTCAAAAAAGATCTTCAGTCTTTCATCACTCCCCTCCCTCTGACTGCTGAGGCTGGCGCATGCAGGCTGACTTGGCTTCTGACACACATTCTTGTCAATTATGCACTTGAACAAGCTACACGCCTGCAGGCCGTTGGCTACAAGCTGCTATTCAACAATGGGAATGTGAATTTATCCAAAAGAATTAGCAGGATTACAACTTC